>NC_141990.1:329034392-329338948 GCF_049901715.1 Pseudonaja textilis
AAAGTTGTACAAGAAGTGAACATGAATAGGGATAATTGGCTTTTCCAGCTTTGAAGGGTCCTTGGTACTCTCTGAGCTTAGTAATTTTCTTGCAGATGTTTTATTACCCAAACCAGGTAACTAATGATGTTATGTAGTTTGGGTAATAAACCATTTGCAGGAAAACAAGAGAGCACCAGGATCCTTCATTTCAACCCTGAGCTGCACATGTTCTCTGTATTGTTTTTCTAGGTTTTTTTGCTGGAAGTTAATAATGGCGGTCCGATGCATCTAAAAATTACCTTTATTGCTTTACTATTTCAGAACTTTACCTTGCAGTCTCCCTTAATATTAGTTTAATAGAAGTTAGAACTGCGGAGGATGGACCAACAATATTGATTTAACAGAGCTGAGTTAACTAACATTGCCCTGAAACTGGAATACCTTAAAATCACAGAATTGGGAGGACCTCATATGTAATCTACTCCAAGCTTCTCTTTGGTGCAGGTTCTGCTAAAGTCAGATAGCACTTTATTGCTTTATAGTGTTTTACATCCCTCTCTAAGCAATTTACAGAGTCAGCATATTGCCCCCAACAATCTGGGTCCTCATTTTACTGGAAGGAAAAATTAAGGATGGAAGGCTGAGTCAACATTGAGCCTGGTGGGATTTGAACTGGCAAATTATAGGCAGCTGGCAGTCAGGAGAAGTAGCCTGCAGTACTGCACTCTAATCACTGTACCACCACGACTGTATAATAATAATAAAAAAAATCCAGAGTTGTGCATTAACTGGGGAGTTTGCAAAATGTTTGGAAGACAGCAATGGAAAACCGCTTTAAGATCATGGCTCGTGTCAGTTTGTCAGATGTCAGCCTCAGTTTAAAGCCCTTCAGCAAAGGGAACACACCACTTCACCATTGCTTGATAATTCTTACCATCAGGAAGTTCCTCCAGAAATCTAACCTGAATCTCCTCCAGGGCAAGAGTTGCTTCATTTCATATCACAATTGATGCCCACGTCAACCCCAGTATTCATATGTGCGTTGATCAGAGATAGAACAGCCTTGAAATGTGTTTGTATATATGTGATTCTTCTGTTCCAGCCCTGTATCCTGATGAACAACATACAGCAGTTGCGTGTCCAGCTAGAGAAGATGTTTGAAGCTATGGGAGGGAAAGAGGTTTGCATTTTTGAATTATCTTGCACAGCTGGGCTGGAAGTGGACCAGACAGGCACAGAGAGACATGTTAGGTCTTAGTCACCTCTTGCAGGCATCATGTTGTTGTTCTGCAAGATCTCTTCTCCACTCATCCATTAGACCTGGAGGTTAGATTTGATTTCTCATCAATAAGGGAAAGGCTATTCTTTTATTTGGTTAAGGGGAGCGTTGATGGAGAAGGTGTGCTCAACCTGACATGCCCAAAGCTACAAATTCAAAAGATCCCTGAATCAATTCTGGATTCTTTGATTTCTCTCTTTTTTTTTTTTTGGCCTTCTCAAACTGGTACCAGGTGGAAAATTCATGAGACATCATACTAATTTAGCCAATCCCTAAAAATTTTTGCCTTTCTAAATACAATATAATAGACTTACATTAGCATCTCTTTAGACTGCGGTAGAGCATTTAAGCCATTCTAAGTAAATAAGTGAGGGATTTGGTGGCTAAAATGCTGAGCTTGTCGATCAGAAAGGTTGGCAGTTTGGCAGTTCAAATCCCTACTGCCACATAACGGAGTGAGCTCCCTTACTTGTCCCAGCTTCTGCCAACCTAGCAGTTCGAAAGCATGTAAAAATGCAAGTAGAAAAATAGGGACTACTTTGGTGGGAAGGTAACAGCGTTCTGTGTGCCTCCGACGTTTACTCATGCCGGCCACGTGGCCAGGGAACGCTGGCCCTTTGGCTTTGTAGCGGAGATGAGCACCGCCCCGCTAGAGTCAGGAACAATTAGCATTTATGTGCGAGGGGAACCTTTACCTTTAATTAAATAAGTAAGCAAATGCACATACATACAAACATGCATACATGTACAGTACATATCCCATTTGAGACAAATTTCTGGAAACTGGCTTCTATTATTTAAGCAGGGAGATTTTGGTTTTTGCTCATAATTATTGTTATTTTCTGTCCCATCAGTTGGACACAGAAGCCAGTGATATCCTCAAAGAACTTCAGGTGAAGCTTAACAATGTCTTGGATGAATTAAGCCGAGTATTTGCAACCAGGTAGGACGAGTTTGGAAGACAATGGGATGTTAACTTGAGGTCATTTCCCCGCAGAATACTTAATATTGGATGTATACAATGGAGTGGGGAAGGCAAACTGAATATTAGCCCCTTAATCAATGAAAGCCCAAGATTTATGACATTAGTTCAAGGTTTCTGGCCTAGCTTTCCTCAGTTTTGCATCCTTCAGCTCTATTGAGCCTACAATTCCCAGCCAGAAATTATGGGAGTTGCCAAGAGAGCATCTATCTGAGCAGGTGCCAGGTTAAGGAAGGCTAGTCTTGTCTCTCTCCTTTAGCAGAACATCAGGTGAACCCTTCTGTTTCTCTCCAGTTTTCAGCCCCATATAGAGGACTGTGTGAAGCAGATGGGAGACATCCTGAGCCAAGTGAAAGGCACCGGGAACGTGCCTGCCAGTGCCTGCAGCAGCGTGGCTCAGGATGCTGACAACGTCTTGCAGCCTATTATGGACCTCCTGGATAGCAAGTGAGTGCAAATCCAGGGGGTGTAAGGTAGAAATCTTAGCTATGGGTATTTATTTGTTGCATTTCTATTTCATTTTTAAAAATCATTTCAGTGACTTTTGATTCTGTATTTTTTTTTCCTTCATTAAACCACTTCCAGGTTCCCGACCTTTATTAAAAATAATGATTAACTTTCTTTCTATTATTCTTTGAGTAACAGTCAGAAGGATTTTTACTCAAGCAAGTTGTTAATGTATAAGTTGGTTGCTCTAAGATAATTTTTGAAGGCTAGATGCAGTCTGCTTACTCAGTGTTGGTTTTCTAGGCAGGTTATGTTTTTAATTATATATGCAGGGAGAAAATTCAATTCAAAGAAACATAAAAGCACCTCCATAGTGGGATATAGTCCAGCAATGATAGAGTCTTCTTTGTGGTCTGTGATTTGTACTGGTAACCCTTGACTTACAGCCATTTGTTTAGTGACAGTTCAAAGTTACAACAGCACTGAAAAATATGACTTACAACCAATCCTCACACTTAGGACCCTTGCAGCATTCCCACAGTGGCTTGGCAACTGGTGTGTATTTGTGATGGTCACAGGGTCCCATGGTCACACGATCGCCACTTGCCACTTTCCCAGACAACAAGCAAAGTCAATGGGGGAAGCTGAATTCACTTAACAAGCTCATTATAAATTTCATAAAAATCATAACATTTGATGTGACTCACTTGACAAATGCTGTGCTTACTAAAGCAAGTTCCATTCCCAACTGTGGTTGCAAATTGAGTTTGCCTGTATGATTATATTGTATGGTCCTGCTCCTCTTCCTGCATAGCTTGATAAATAAAGAGGAAAGTCAGCAGAAAAACAAATGCTCTCAACATTTTGACTTCTTCACTAACAGATTTAATAGATTAACAGAGTTGGAAGGGACCTTGTAGGTCATCTAGTCCAACCCTGCGCCCAAGCAGGAGACCCTACTCCATATCTGACAAATGGCAGTGCAATCTCTTCTTGAAAGTCTCATTAAGAAAACTCTGTGATTGTTGGACCTTTCAGAAACAGGCTGAAGTTGACACTGATTGCAACTTTGCTTCCTTAAGCATGGACAGTGTCAACCCTGAAGCTGGCCTGGCCGAAGCCATCTTGGAGCTTCAGTGCTGCCGCACTATAGCTGAGGGATAGGAAGGGGGCATTAGAGATAGCTGGAGCTGTGTAGTCAAAATAAAATACTTCCTCTTGGGAACTAAGGATGTTCTCACACCTGACCGGAGGAAGGAGGAGTGATGTCACCACACCAGCAGATGCTGCCTTGATTGGGCCATGTGACTGATTGTTTGGAATGTGGGGGGGGGACTTTCACTTTTAATTAGGTGAAAACTGAGGGACCCTTCGGAGTGAATTTTCAACAGATATGTGCCAATGTGATATTTCCAATAAAGCTATTCTTTAAGGAACCTACGTACTTCGGAGTTTTTGCTTGCAAGGGATCAATTACTTGGAACCCTGAGAGGCAGAAGTTTCCATATCTGCAAAATAAAAAAACCAGGTGACATTAGATGATCTCAAAGTTACATTTCCTATATTTCTTTGCTGCAATCTATGACTCCTTGGACTTTTGCAGTATAAATCAGGGTGGCTTCAACTGCCTTCCTAGCAATCTCAACTGCCGTATGATTTCTAGGACTGAGAAGATACTTGGGGAAACTTTGTTCATGTTCATGCATGCACATAAATAGGCATTTTCTTGATCATCTGAGCAGCACACATGATACTTGGACCCAAATTTGTCCATCCTATTCCTGGCCCAAAGTATTGGGGACTGTCACATTCATTCAGCTGTTATCCTTAAAAATGTTCATCCTCTTCTTTGTTGCATTAACTTTTTTCATTCTAGCTTGACTCTCTTTGCCAAAATTTGTGAGAAGACTGTGCTGAAGCGGGTGCTGAAGGAACTGTGGAAGCTTGTCATGAATACAATGGAGAAGACAATTGTACTTCCTCCACTAACTGACCAGACGGTGAGTCCTGCTAGTATGGGATGATCCTCTTTGTGGTCCCTGCAACCAACTTCCCAATATTATGGAAATGTGGAAGACCAGACATTTTGTGTACCATAAAGGGTACTTGGTATTCTGTCAAAAATATGCACTGGCCATATAACTCAGTAAGATTCTCAATTTGGATTTAAAATAGGTACATTTTGGGAATCTCATTGTTTGGATGTTTATTTCACAGAAACAAAATGCTATAACTTTTATGATGTCTTTAAAAGCTTGAGTCTATTTCTGCAAAGGTCAAAAGTAAAACTTTGTGGGAGGTGCTCAGGCTATGGCCTCTTCCTCAGAAGACAAATGGAACTAAATTAAAATTCTGTGGAATAATGTATTACAGTTTTCTTTAGACCTAACTCATGTCCTAAAATGTAAGAATGGGGAATACAGACACGAGCATTGCCCTGTCTTTCTTTCTTTGGATACTGTTCTCCTCCCCCTTCATATTTAGAAGGGACTTTCTACAGCAGGGGCCTAGATCTGTGGAAGTTCTCCATGCAATTCTGAACCTGGGAAATGAGGTTTGAAATTTCAGGTGAACTTCCATAAATAGATAGCTCTCCATTATGGATGATTCTCTTCTATGCTTGATAGGTGATGAAGATGTGACAGATATTATCCTTTAGAAATAGGGATTCTGTTTTGGGCACATGATTTACATTTGTGTGCAGTGTTGACTCTATGGTTCTTCTGAGTTACATTTAATCACTTCTGTGAATCAGTCATGGGAAGTGTTAGGATGTCCCAGACCTTTCTCCATTTTTCCAATTTTCAGAGGCCATTCTGTCCTTAAATTGCAGTAGTAGGCCAGTTTGAAGTTCCTTTCAACCAATTCTCTTAGCCCCTGTTTTAAAGGGCTAAGGTGGGATCTAAACTGACTGAACGGGAAAGAGGTTTTAGGAGTAGTTCTAGTGGCTTGCTTACAGCCTACCCATGTCATAGTTGGATAATCAAGGTTTGGTATAGGTAGGTTTTCTAGCCTAACTCAGAAAAAGAATAAACCTCAAATATCACTGTGGAAGCTACAGTTGCATCAGAGATGTCATTTTCAAAACCAACAGATATATCTCTAGATTGTTGTTGTTTTTTTACACTGCAGATGGTAGCTGGCATGACTAAATGTTCCTCTCTTCAAATAATTAAACATTAATTAATTTCTCTATAGAAAACCAGCATTTCTGGATCAAAAACTAGCTTTTTCTCTAATATGCAAATACATGTTCCAATGAGAGATTGTGATTCAGAGAGGCTTCATCTCCAATCTAGGATCACATGGGCAAACTCCCCCTTTCTTTAGAAGAGCAAATCTCTTTAGAAAAGAGGAGACCTCCGGAGTTCCAATTTAGGAAATGCTTGGAGACAAATGATGCAGAGACAAGACAAAGAGGGTGTGAAAGGAGAAAAATTACTTACACGTGGTAGTGTTCTTCCTGGGGTTCTCTCATCTTCTAACTAAAAAAGAGTGGTTTATAGCTATGGACGTTCTAGTGAAAGACCCAGTTGATAAGGCTGAGGGGGAAGTTCTCAAGAAGGTTTTTGGGAAATCAGAAAAGGAATGAAAAGATTTGAAAAGGTGGACGGTGCAGTGTTCAGGCTCTGAAAGCAAATAGATACAGGTAGTCCTCAACTTATTTATTCAATTAAATTTTATGTCGTGCGTCTCTCCTATAAGGTGATTCTGGGTGGCTTACAAGTTATAAAACAAGTAGAAAAATAATTAAAACATTAAAACTACACAGGTTAAGGTTATGGCCATAATTGCTAGGTGATGCAGTTGTTTAAATGAGTTGCATCCGATATTACAAACTTTTTGCTGAGGTTGCTAAGCAAATCACATGGCCGTTAAGCAAATCCAGCTTTCCTCATTGACTTTGCTTGTCAGAAACTGACTGGGAAGGTCTCAAATGGCAACCACCTGTCTTTGGGGTGCTGCAACTGTCATAAATACATGCTGGTTGCCAAGCACCCGAATTTTAATCATATGTGTTGTGACAGTCATGAGGAGCAGTTGTAAGTCAGTTTTTTCAATGTCATTGTTAACTTCAAACAATCATTAAATGACTGGTGTAAGTCGAGGACTACCTGAACTCCAGAGAGTCCATATTCTTGCAGCACCTGTCAGCAACTGCTCCCCAGAGAGCTGATGAGCCCCAACCTTTCTTGCTTTTTGGAAGCAAGCAAAGACAGCGCTATTCCGTCCTGCCTTTGATCCAAGGTGATTGCGGACACTGCTGGAATAT
Source organism: Pseudonaja textilis (assembly GCF_049901715.1). Taxonomy (NCBI): domain Eukaryota; kingdom Metazoa; phylum Chordata; class Lepidosauria; order Squamata; family Elapidae; genus Pseudonaja; species Pseudonaja textilis. The sequence goes on from NC_141990.1 coordinate 329,041,356, forward strand.
TCAATAAAGAATACAATTGCTTTACTTTCTATTTATTTAACCTAATTTATTTTGTGTTACATTACTGAGGCTCCATCAGAATTGGGTTGTTATGCTTCTCAAATGTAGCAACTTGAAGATGTGTGAATTTCACCTCCCAGAAATCTTCAGCCAACATGGGAAATTCCAGAGGTTGAAATCTACACATCTTCAAGCCACCATAGATAAGAAAGAGAGTCTTAGGCAAACTCAACTTCTAGAGACTTTGTGGGTTGATGTGTATGTGTGTGTGCTAGGTCTTGAGAAATTCTGAGATTGGCAATTAAGGGAAAATTGGGGCATAAATTAAATTTCCAGATTTTGAGAATCTTAACTTTCCTATTGAAAGGATATAACTGAGAGAAGAATGGGGCCAGAATTACTAAAAAGGAAATACTGGCTTTTTTTCTTTTCATCCCAGGCAGGTCAGTCTTTATGTTTCAGCCCCCATAGAATCCATCAAGATTTCCAATTGCAAATTGGGTGGGTGTAGATGATTTGAGAAGCAAAGAATAGGAGAAATGTTTCTTGGAACAGAAGATGTTGCAATGGACCATAACTTCTTCATCCTCAGACAGACTGGGTTTTGGGATATGTTGTGTTGTGATGTGATGTATGATGTGATGTATGCTGGAAAGTATAATCGAAAACAGCTGGAAGGTGGGAGATTAGAAAAGGATGGAATGAAAGCTAGATACTAATTTCTGTGACTCATCTCATTCCTCCTTTACATTGTTCTCATTTCAATTTCACTGAAAGTTTCTTTGCACCTAAGATGGACTTTGCTAAGGCATATACTTTTGTTGTGCCTCTACAAATACAGAAAAAACAACCCAGTCTTTTTGTAAATGCATAGAAGAAAAATCACTTTATCAGTTTCTTTCTAAAGCTGAGTTGATGAATACTCAGTAATAAAATCTTACAAGCCAAGAATTTAGTTGTGCATTGACTGGTCAAGTCCCACCATGTCCTTCCATTAACTAGTTCATTTTCCACCAAGAGGTCCTCAGGTGAGGACATAACTTTCGATATCCAGTTCTGCTTTCAAATGGTCTTTCTAAAAATCCACCCTAATTTAAAATAAGCATGAAAGTTGAGTCCCTGCCATTAAACTGATGGATCATGTCACTGAATTAAGGGAGGTGTGGAACTTCAAGCTTAACTTAATTGACCTTAAATCAACATGGATTTTCTACAACTGCCAGTCATTCTTCATATCTGTGATATTCACTGATGGGACAACACTTGTGTATTGTACAGGGATGTCCCCATCAGTTCTCTGGTTGTGTTTCAGGAGGGACTGTTGTATTTGTGGGAGGCTGTGGGGATGAGAATAAGTTGGGTGGGGACACAATGGATATGAAGGTGATGGCCTACTCATGGTTATTCTTTCTAATTGCTCCACTCCTCTCACCTTGGCAGATGATTGTAAGTACGGCAGGTCACCCCTGTCTGTCATGTTTGTCTCTCTCTCTCTCCCGCCCTGTCCATGTGCCTTGCGTCTAGTATCTATCCTACCCAAAGTAACTTGAGCTGGTTTTTCTGTTGTTCTGTGGTGGCTGCCTACCTTGTCCCCATGCCTTCTCTATCTGCTCCTGCCCCTTCCCAGTGCCTTTGCCTTTTCTTGTTCTGTGCCCTCTTCCCCCTTGTTGCTGAGCTGCTTCGCGCCAGCTATGACGTCTTGGTGGAAAGTCTGTCCCTCAGTGTTGGAAGCTATAATGGGGTTGTTTCCTGGGAAGCTGGGAGGAGGGAAGGTTTGCTCTTGCCATTGAGTTACAAGAACCAGGTGTTCAGGTCTTCCTGTGAGATTTTAACAGGAAGGGTGAGGAAGTCAATTTTTGAGAAGAGCATTCTTCAAATTCAGTTTCCCTTCCTCTTACATTCTTTGGAGTTGTGAAGGAACAACTTGTCTGGTGAAAATGTTCCTTTCGTATGGGAGGATATAGATGGGGGAACCTTGGATGAAGAAGACAGCAGATCCCAAGTAGTCTGTGCTAGGCACTTTGCTACAAATACATTACTCTGCTATGGCGCAAGAGTAAGGACATGTCATGAGAAGAGGACACGTCTACTGCACTTTATGTCAGTGCGAGCTCTTCAAAGTTAATATCTGTGACTTACCATCCCCAATCTGATTTCCTCTGGAGTTAGTGGCTGTGCAGTTCCCAGCATTCCCAGACAACATGGAGCCCATCTCTAAATAGTATCCATCTAGTAGACATTCAATTAGGTAAGTCTGTCTTGTGCTTTGGGACCTTAGCTACTAATTCTTCCAAGGCACACAGGCTGAGAGGATATATCCACAAAGTGCACACTGTCATCAAATAAATCCCCCCAAACACATATACACATTTTAGGACATGGATGCACTCATATTGCCAGGTCTTTCTGGTCAAGAGGTCACATCTGCAGTTTTTTATACTAACCTGGGTTTATCACAGCTGGTTAGAGTAAAGTTTTAATCCTATCCTCCTTTGGAGACTGTATCGTTGCAGCATTTTTACATTATTTCCCATAGGATAGACAAAAGCATTATCCCTTCTCAGTGCCCTGACCTTCTAACTTCCTTTAACAGATCCTACACCAAGCTTTTAAGGCGCCCACCCCTTCCAGTCCCACCATCTCCTAGCCAAGATATCAAGTATTAAAGTTGTTTACTGCTAAATATATCAAGAGGACATCATATGAAATAGGAATTGTTTTAATTCAGTTGTATCTAAGGAAATACCTAGACAAACTTTTAGATTACAGATTTCTACAGATATATCCTGCTAAGGAACACTGCAACCCTTCCCACAAAAAGTTCCAAATGCTGTTAAATCCCTGTGCTTTATCTGAAATTCTGATGGAAGGAGTGAGAAGGTATACACACAAAAGTAATGTTCCCACAGAATGCTTAACACAATTTCTAAAATATCCCATTTTCCGGGATCAGACAAAACACTAAATCAATACACTGATACACTAACCAAACATCTAAAACACAAAAAAATTATATAATACTTTGTGCAATATAGATGCCAGGTTTTTAACTGACCTGAATAAGTATATTATCTGAATCCTTTCTCAATAGGCCTTTCTCATCTCTTACAAACAGTGTTCCAGCCCCTTTGATCCATGTGCTTATTGGAAATAAACACTGGATGCTAGTTTCCTCCTCCACCCCTACTGGATTTGTGGGTTTGCAAAGTGGTAGCAATTAGTTTAGGAACATGATTGTGGCAGGAGCAACAGTGAACATTCAAATATAATAGCACCAAGAAGCCAGAAGAAGTTGTTGAGTTTTTTTCCGTCCCATCCTTGCTATGTCATTTGCTCTGAAATTTAATTTTTATATTTGACCAAAGGATCTTTGGAAACATCTCAAATTATATCTGCAAGTATAATGCCCTTATATCATCCTTCTGAAGATCAATATGATTGTTTCCCTCTGTAACTAGTGGTTTTCTCAAAATGATCTGGTTGGTCTCTAGTAAAAGAGACTATTGAGTAAGATTGGTTTTTGATCTGATCTAACAGCCAAGGTCTTAATCATAATCATAATCTTCAGTGTAAGCAGAAGTCATTGAAAGATCATTGAAAGATCACCATTATCACAATGGTTTACCCGGTAAGAAATTTTTCATGTTGCCAATAGATTTGGTAAATGGAATTGGCAAATGAACATAAATAACTTTTGCATTTCATCTTAAACTATATAGAATACAATATTTCATTATTAAATAAATGCATTTTCTGAGCTCATACAATAGATGAACTACCAAATAGACCAAGTATTTACACAATACACTAAGCCAGATACACACCAAGCCAAAATGAAAACTAACCAAGATTAACACATGTGAAGACATACGCTAGGCTTCTATCTTAAGCATATTGTGTGAACAGAACTAGTAAAGGCATGATGGTTTCATTCATACTATACATGGCTATAGGATGATGGGGTAGAATTTTGATAATTCTGACAGTTATAGAATTTGGAAGAAAAAAGGAAGAGGGTTAGTTAGTTAATGTTAATATGGTGACATACTCAACAAAATAATAAAAGCAATATAAAATCCAAACCCAATAACAGTACACACAAGTACAAGAGTATTGGAATATTCAATGGCACAAATATATCATTGCTCATATTTTCTTTTGAAGAGCTCATTTTTCAATAGGTTTTGGAAAATCAGGTGCTAACATGTCCTCAAGGTGCCACAAAGAAGAAACAATATTTTGGGGCCCTGCCTCCAAACTCTTAAAAGCTATAAAATACATACCAGATGGGTGACTCTACTTGCAGATATCCAGGGACCAAGGACATTATAAATCAAAGCCAATATTTCAGCTAGAATTCTGTTGACCACAGTGCATGGTTGACCACAATAGCATTACATGATTCCAATGATTCTCATTCATCACTAAGAAAGCTACTGTACTTCAAACTAACAATTCATGGGTAGTCTCCCAAAACAGGTTTGTGTTGAGTGCATTGCAATAGTCCAGCTATGCAAGCAAGAATGTTTTTTTCTAGGGCTGGGTATCATCAGTCAATTCTTGTGAGCTATATCTATTTCTGACCCATCTGAGGTGCTGTTCAAATGAGAAGAAGTGATTCTTTGTGGGCAAAATGCAGATTCAGTGCCAAATTTAGCCTACATCTTCTGATGATGCTGTTCTCTAGAGATAATCCCAGGGTAATGGAGCTTGAATATCTCTCCTTCCTTCCCTGACTCCTTTTCCCTTGTGATATTCCCTATCTAGATATGTTTCTCCTCTCTTTCCACATTGATCATATTGATATTTGTGATATTGTTTCTACAGGGAACCCTCTTAAGAAAGCATGGCAAGGGGACTGAGAAGGTAATGAGCCATTCTCACTCTTTTGTCTGTCTGTAGCAAAAGACCCAACTGACATTAACTTCTGTCACCAACTCACCCAGCTCAGCTGAAATTTTCAACGAGTCAGTTGCAGCTTTGACATTAATAAGAGTTGATCATTGTGTTTCATAGTTTATGTTGTTAAGATATATACTGTTGTGTGTCTTTGATTATCTGGGGAGGGGCTGTTTAGTGTAGTAGCATGGATTTCGTCTTCTAGACGATCTGTATCTGTGTCCATACTGTGCAGCAGAAGCTTGCATAATGTGATATGTGTTACAGATAGTTGTAATGCCAATCTCCATTATAGTTAGCAGTTTAAGGGAGGTAGAACTCCAATATTGTTACCTCAAGGTTCTTATTCTCTTAATTTGATAGAGGAGGGATAACAGGGGTGGAGGTAGCAGCTAACTTGGAGATGCCACTGTTATGCATGATGTGTACCTCCATACATCTCTGGTAAACTGATCAGGTCAGTTTGTCTTGAATTCCAGCCACCCACCAATCTATTTTAACCTGTGCTATCCATGAAAGAAAAGATAGGCCTGTGGAAATTTGTGATTGGGCAACTTTTTAAAATCACTCTAGATCAGTCTACGTTGGAAAGGTTGCCTGATAAAAGAAGAGTATAATATGTAGAGGGGATTTCAAGGCAGAGTATACATAGTGTATATACAGGGGAGAATGCTGTATATATACTGTCCACAGAACATATGCAACAAAATCTTGGCTCTGCTGAGAAATAAGCCTTGTTGAGTTCAGTACGTCTTGCTCCCAACTAAGTGTACTAAATACCATAGATAAACTGTTTCTCACCAGATAGATAGATAGATAGATAGATAGATAGATAGATAGATAGATAGATAGATAGATTGATTGATTTCCAATAGATTCATTCCAAAAATTCAAACTTCTGGTGATATTTTTAATTTTGTTGCATTTCTTTTATGGATTTGTTTTTACCCTTGTGTAAATGGATTCATTGCTTATTGCTTATTGAGGGTTACAGGTTTTTTGAACCTACTATAAAAACCACATTTAAAAAAAAAACCACAGAAAGATTATTAATAAATCAAAATGTGATATATATATACTTTTGTCAGCCTCTCAGGATCCAATGAAGTGGACAGGCAGAAATTATGTGAATTAAAAAAAGTAAATGAGAATGTTTAGGAAGGATAACTGAAAACATATTATAAAATTAAGATCCAGGCATACTAAATTGTGTTCTGGGTCTACTGCTGGACTCTCTCCTATTTTGAGCGGCTGCAAGTGATCAGAAACCATGTGGCATTAAATCTCCCAGAATACAAAAGAGGACTGTTCAAAAATGGGTAATTCATGAATTAAGTATAATATATTTCATTAATAATAAATGCTACATGTATAGTAGTGTTTCCAGACAGAAAATATATTTTTTTTAAAAAAATAACTTCAAATAAAATAATCTAGCTCCTTCCTATTAAAGAGTGGTTGGATGTTGTTCATGCTATCAATTAAAAAAATTTTCAGCAGTTATAACAAACACCAAAGTCAAGGAGAAATCCATTTCTAGTAGATGAGGCATCATGTAGGCAATAAAGAATGAAGGTCTTAAAGGTGAACAGTGTAAATTCTGGTTTAACATTAGAAAAGGAATACTGATATTGATAATCGCGTATCAATACCAGTATTCCTTTGCATATAGAGCTAATTTTTCAGAGGGGAATTCAGTTCTTTCTTTTTGGAAACTTTAGATCAGAGGGTAAACAGAAGTTGAGGGTAGTTGATTAGTAAACCCATCCAGGTGTTTTGCAAGTAATAAGGAATTAAGAATATGATTGTCAATCATTGCTGCACAGCTCTATCAAGGTCCACCATTCTTTCCTCAGAGGAATTAAGAGGCAGGAGGTTCCCTTCTTTACAGCCAGATGTTCAAAGCAAAGAGTTATGCTGTGAATAAGATCCATTTCTTGGTTCAGAAAAGAAAGATCAGATGTGTTGAATATTCATTGGAGCAATTTTCCTGGCGGGAAATTGAAATGTTGTCAGTGGCTGAAAAGTCAGACAGCTCTCGTCTTAAAAGCAGGGAGCTGATGGCGGCTCAGCCGCTTCTATCGGGATCTTCCTGAGTGTCCTGCCTCTTCTGTCGACCCCAACTTAACAGGATGAACGGTGTTTATTGAAGATATCATTTGCTTCCTGTTGATTGTCATTTATTTAAATCTGTGAGGATTTAAATCTGTTTTGGCTTTGTCATAATTTGGCCCTGAATTAGATGATTTCCTAGGGCAGAGATTTAAGCATGTTATGCATAAAGACCCTTTGGCCAGGGAGTATAACCTGCCTATATTCCAAAAACTGAATTAGTTCTTATCATATTTTTAATGGGAGATACAACTCAAAAATCTGACTGGGCTGGATTAGATATGAAAAAGGAGAAGTCTAGCAGAGAATTAAGAGATTAACAGAAGGCTCTGACAGAGATGGAAATTTTAAAAATTTAGAGCAATGGACTATCAATGATCCATTTGGGATCATGAATAAAGAATACGAAAAGGAGGAGAGGAATTTCAAAAGCAGCCCCATGAATTCATAATAATTAACCTGATGGAAATCAGATCTAAAGTTTATAGTGTAAATTCAAACAAAAGAGTCATTTTGGTGGATATGTTATGAAAAATATCACAACTCCGGTTTCATTTTTCTTAATTTTCTGTTCAACCCGTTTAAAATAGCAATGCAGATCAATTCTCCATAAACTGATCATGCAATTTACTATAAAAATAGCTTTCCTCCAGATCTGATATTGTCCAGGTGTGTCGATAACTCTATTGTCCCAGCCATCACGGTCATTGCGGAGATGGCATCTGATGTCAGCATGGCTGTGGGGAAGGGAAAGTGTTGTATTGCTATCATGGGTTTTCTAGATGCTGCAATCATACAAATAGTGCTGTTCTTTCCACAGACTAGGGTGAAGCTCCCCAGTCACACTGAAGTAAGGATTCTACATTTAATTCTTACTCTGCTTCATCTATTTTGTTTTCTTGCCTATCCTCCCCGTAAAGATCTCCTACCTTCTGGTCTTTCTTTCCTGTGGTCATTTGAATCCTTTGTCCGTTTGTCTCTCTTGTCCTTCTTTCTTACCAGAATTTGCTACCTGGAACTGGCTGCTCTTTTAAAACCTCATGTTTGTTAGTCTCTGTTTCCAACCAAAACCCAAAGTAATTGTTTACTATTTTTCTTCTGAAATCTTTTGCTCAGCTTGCTTGCTTGTTTGTCTGCATGTGAGAGGGTTGAGGGAGGGCATGGGGTGGGTGGGTGGGTAGGTTGGGTTGGGGGGGGCTGCGGAAGACATCCAAGCCATAGGGCCAGAGTGGGAGGGATGAAAGATGTAAAGCCAAATATGTGGGGAAATGATTGAGTAGATGGGGCAGAATCTGTTGCAAGCAAATGAAACTTTTCAAAAAGGGTGGGGACTCTCTGTGTTGCTATATAAAATGTTTGCATCTTGGCCATCAGCTGAAAAGACTTCTAAAAAGTCTTGTGCATAGTTGGGAGAAAAAAGGATACTTCCTGTCCTTGAGAATAAATGCATTATCCGAAGGCTTCAATTGACCAAAGCTGGGGTGAGGGTCAATACATAGGGACTTGCATAGCAACCACCATGAAAAATGGCAACTTGAAATGTTGACGAGTATGCTGTAAAGTGGATGGATAGATGGACGGATGGATGGAAAAATGATTGATTATATTGGATGTCTGTGAAACAAATGGAAAAGAGAAGGATTAATAGATTCAAATGAAAGTAATCTACCCTCGTGGAATGTAATGGATTCTGTTGTCATTTTGTGGGTGGGTGTGGAGTAGAATGGGTCCAAATTCAAATTTCAAACTGATCTTTTCAAAAAGTCAGATTATTACTCATCCAAATTCTTTCTTTAAAACCTCCATATTCAGAAAACTGGCAAACTGGCTAGTGCCAAGAGGTAAAGGATGAAATAGGTGCTTTAGTTTAAACCATTGTAAGCTAAAAGCACCATTTTGTTCCAAAGATCCAAACACATATAACTCCTACCCACCCTTTCAAGTTGGCCCCATCCACACATGGGGTTGGTCTGATGCTGTAATGTAAAAGGATGTTAGGAGCTTCCACAGGAGCTTTATGGATTGCATAAAATATTATTTTGTTGATTGTTAAGGTTTCCTCTTTATATTATCATAGGGAGGAATATGTGGCCTGGTTGTATCAAGAGTCCTTTCCTGTAGTATTTATATATGCAGTCAATACCTAGATAAAGAGTGTAAAAACAGTCGTGTTGATAGAATTGTGGCATACAGGAATATAGCCCCAAGCCTCTGAAAAGGCCTAGACTGAAGGGAAACTAGTACTGTAGCTTTCCTTACCCAATAGGAAAATAATGTGGATTTCTTTGATGGTGGTGGTGGTTCTAATTGTTATTATTCCATCAATCAAAGATTACAAAGCAGTTAGAATAAGCTTCTTCAGCTGAAGCTACGTTTTTAAAAAAATCAGCCTCAGGAATGCAAGGAATCTATTGGTATTGCTGAAGTTTTACCAAGGCTGATACAGTAAAAATAGTCATTTCTTCTAGCGTTAGTGGAGGGTTTTTATTGTACAGTTAAAAACAGAGGACATAAACCAAGCAGAAATAGTTACCTCCTATTCCGTTTTTCTTAAAAATGGAAATTGAGAGTGCTGTTGAATTTTATCAGAGCAATCTGGAAGAAATAGGGAGACTGCCTACCTGCAGCATCACAGGATCCTTTTATGAGGTTGGTTTTTATGAGGTAAAAATCTGGAATAGTTCTGTAATCTCAATCATCTCAGCTTGGAACCAGATGCAGAATGCTGTGAGAACTTTTACAAGTTAGAAAGTAGCTGAAACTGACTGTACTTGCCTATTTTGAGAGTGAAATGAACAACGTTTGTAGGTAGGGAGAAACATATAACCTTGGGTCAGTCTCTAAGGCTTGTTTGTTGGCCAAATAGAATGATGTTGTGTTTGCATAATTGTTTCTGGAATAAAGCTGGGTAAACTTAAAAGAACGGGCATCAGAAGAAGCCAAAAGGCATCCTTTTATCTCCAATACATTTAATTTGATCTCTGATGTGGTGTAGCTAATAATACTGTTACATCAGAGCAGTGAAAACCCAAAGTTAATTAGTGCCCCGCCCCAAAAAAAATGAAAAGAGAAATTTCAACTTTAGTCTAAATATGAGAGCTCTGGCTTAATGCGCTTGGTTATTCTTTAATGCCCCCATTGCTAAAACATAGAAATGTCAGGACAAAATATTTGGTCCTGTCCAATTCAGGGATGCTCTGGAACTTCAGAGTAAATTGGTTGTCTGCACATAGTCTGTGAGTTGTCCACTCCTGCTCCGGGGGGAGGGAGGCTTCTGAAATAGTGAAGGGGCATGAGCTGGATTTTGTGCCTGGCAATGATTCAAAACACAACCTGAATAGCCACTTATCAACAAACCCACAAGATGCAGTATTGAGAATCTCTTATTAGGAAATCTGGATTTATAAATTATGGCTCCACTAGGCATTTTGTGATTGACAGCAGAATGTATGCATATGTTCTGACCCAGGCTTCATAAAATTTAATAAAACACAAACTGATTTTAAGAGTAAAACCTATTTTAATGCAACGCTGGGAATTACTTGCATTCCCAGCCAAAACTAATTATGCATAGTTCCTCCAGATAAAAGCATGCTTTTCAGGGCTGTAGAATGCTGCAAAAAAACAGAAGTCCAATTAAGGCTAACATAAACCAACCCCCAAACCCAGAAAAAAACAACCAGAGTACAGAGCTTCAAGAAGTACTTGGAAATTACTGAACTGCTTTGCTTCCTGCAAAGCTTTTCATCTTTGAGATCTGACTTTTATCCCTTATGGGAGGGACAATCACCTCCCAGCCTTACTCCCTAATCACCCCTTCTGCTTCAGCTGCTCTTGCCTTCTAGCAGCTCTGTGCACGCGCTCACTGGGAACAGGCTCCCCTGAGTCCTCTGCCTCGCTGCTGCCAGACTCTGAAGGCTCTGCCACACCCCACTCTCAGATAGTCCTGACTCCATCTCTGCATCAGATGCAGGACCCTCATCCAAATCCTCTCCAGACTCTCTGACTGGTTCCCTTTCGTCCTCATTATCCGATACCTCTGCAGTCTGTACCAGCTGCCGGCAAACCACAACAGCATATTTTATCAGTGCAAACAGGCTGACTTCATGAAGTTATGCATGGCATTATTGCTACTGTTACATCTGTAAGGAATTGAATATATATGGAGGAGGAGGATGTCATTTATGTTATTCAAGGTTTGGGATCTTTCTTGGAAATTTATTCAAGGTAGGAGTCAGGACTATTCTATACATTTATATTAATTGTAGACCGTATTAGTATGAATTCTACATGTAGCCAGTAAATGGTTTACAAAGAAGAAGAAAAAACCCTAAAGATTTGTCATAATCATGTGAGGAAAGATCAGAACTTGTTTGTATCATATCAGAATTGTTCCATTACTGAATAATGTGTAGCAGTGATTGCTGTGGGGCAGGATTGTCACCTTAATCCACATGGCTGTTGATGCTCTCTAAGAAAATTGATGAAATAGGATTTGCCTTTATAGAATCCATGCAGTTTGTTCCTCTGTGGGCTTAATTCTTTTTTTCTTTTATTACCATTTCTACCAGTTTGCCCATCACAGGCATTACAGCGATCAGCCAATTATTTCATCCATTTCCCTGTTTAAAAACAGGGGCCACATTGGATAACTCCCAGTGAGGTGAATGTGAGGGACATATTAGGTACCTTTTTTAGAAGGTCAGAAATTTCACATTTATGTGGTTTAAGAACTCTTCAGTGGATGGTATTAGGATACACTGTGTGTGTGTGTGTGTGTGTGTGTGTGAGAGAGAGAGAGAGAGAGAGAGAGAGAGAAAAAATCTGGACTTTTTCCCCCTTCACTACACCGGGCAGCGGCGGGGCCAACACATGATGTATCTGGCCCACGGGATGCGAGTTTGACACCCCTGTTCTACAGCAGTGTTTCTGCATCTCATGCGGCTAAGGAAATCTGGGAGCTGAAGTCTACACCTCTTAAAGTTGTTGAAGCTGAGAAACACTGTTCTGCAGTAATCATGGTACCTGCTCACCTTACACTTTATGGAGTGCTGTCTAGGTACTGAATAAGATCAATAATAGAAGTTAAACCTTCTTCCCTCCCATGCAACTTCTAAATGGACTTTCCAACATTGGTAGCTAGAGGAATATTAGCTTGGAAATTCTGAAACATAGACCTAATAAATCTGGGAGGTGCCATGTAGTTGGGTTAAATAATGTTCACAAATGTCCTTGCCTAATTAACCACATCCACCATATCTCTTTATGTAGTCTAACAGGATTTTCTTACATTTTGTGAAAGAAAATAAGGACACTATGTTCTAGAAGATCATGAACAGGAACTTTGATTTGATGTCATAAGATTAAAATCAAAGACATTTTAATTCAGAAAGAGAAGTTCAGAGGTTTCTTTTTTTTCCACTCAGGTAAAAATTGTGAATAATGTTAAGTCAGGAAATGTTATGTTAAGGAATCTGCATTTTCATTTTAAATGTTCTTTAAAGACTATGAAGACCTAATAAAAGGAACAACAGGTTTTCTGAAAACTGGAAGGTATGTATTTACATATCTAATTATCTTTGTTAGGTTTACAAATAAGTAATATTCTTCTTGGAACTTAAAGTAGATTATTCAGAGACAAAGCGACTATCCAAAGAGAAAAAAAATCTAAAAATTTGCTACCAGTAGCCCAAATGATCATAGGACCATTAAATCCTTAGGTGACACAACTTATCTACAGTACCCTGTAACTGACTGGACAGTCCCTTACCAAGAAGCCATAATATAAATCCCATGTGTGGCAGAATAAATCAAATATACAGTTTATTATAATGGCATTCCTGTGAATTTTTGAGAAAACAAGCTTCCCTGAATAGAAGGTCACTTGATTTTCTTACCCTAAATTATGAAGAGGTATCTCTGCTTCCATGTGATATTAGTGGGTATGCAATTGCCTCCTTCTCTTTATTATATATCCTTTCTTCTTTTCATTCCTCCTGCTCTTCAGGGTACACAGATGATCTTCAATGCAGCCAAGGAATTAGGGCAGCTTTCAAAACTGAAGGTAAGCAATGCAAGGAAAGATTAGCAGTGCCCTATGTTGTTCCTTAGCAAAGTCAGAGTCAGTCAGACAGAAGACCAACTTCTGTGCTACTAGCATATTGAAAGGGGACAATTACATCATAGAAATGCTAAGAACCCAACTATCCACCCATCTTAAAGCTGCCAAGGTTAAGAAACACTGGGCTATACATTACAGACTCTGAGATAGTGCATGAGGTCAAGCAACCTATTAAGTCAAAATGTTGTTTTGAGGTTTGTGACACCTTGTGTTGCATAAATTAAGTCAGTGTATTCATGTAGGATCATTGTGGAAACTCAGTACACCAGATTACTTCAATAAACCAAGGGTTAGCTTGTTGCATGAACAATTAAACAATCAATTAATTAATTAATCAGTGGAATAACTTGCCTTCTGCAGTGGTGAGTGCTCCATCACTGGAGGTTTTCAAAAATAGACTGGGTAACCATTTGACCAGGATGGTTTAAGGTTTCCTCCCTTACACAGGGGGTTAGACTAGAATACTTCTGGGGGTCCATTCCAGTCCTGTTGTTCTATGTTCTATTAATTTCATCAATAAATCAACCCACCTTCTGTATTCATGAGCAGGTTTGGTCTAGTTGTTAAAGCATCATGCTATAAAGCAACAGACCATGAGTTCAAATCCTGTCTTAGCCCTGAAAGACCACTGGCTGACTTTGGGCCAATTACCACGAGACTGTGAATTCTAGTCCTATCTTAGGCATGAAAGCTGATTGGGTGACTTTGAGCCAGTCACTCTCTTTCAGTCCAACCACCTCACAGGGTTACTACTGTGAGGAAAATGGGAGGAAGAAAGCACGTGTTGGGTATGTTTGCCACCTTGAGTTATTTATAAAAATAATAAAGGTGGAATGTAAATAAATAAAAATTAATCTTACAACAGAGAATATTATTGAGCTGTTAAATTCAAATTTAAGGGTTGGGGAAGAAAAGAAGAGCAAATCCTAATGTGTTTCATTTTTCTTGGGCAGAGAGAAATTATTATTTTTAGGAGGAAATTTATCTTTTTGTCCCTGTTTGCCACAGTATTTTCCCCCTCCTTTAGAGAATGATGCTGAGAAGAAAGGTAGCCAACAAGGAATTGAATTTGGAAGGGTGTCCAAACAACATGATCAGTCTTCCTTTCTCATTCAAATCATCCAAATGCTCTTCTTGAGGGTCTAGATTTCCAAATGCAACCTCAGAATGAATATATAAGGTGGCTCATGGTTAGAGATGTATAGAAAACAGAAGTTATGGGTATCTTGTGCAGACAGTTATTACACATCATGGCTTCTTCCTGCCAGGATCATATGGTACGTGAGGAAGCTAAGAGTTTGACACCCAAACAGTGTGCTGTGGTGGAACTTGCTCTGGATACTATCAAGGTAAATAATTCTGTATTCTCCCCACCCTTCATCCCAGCTAAATTCTAGATCAGGGTTTCTCAAGCTTGGGAACAAGCTAGGAATTCTGGCAGTTGAAGTCCACCCATCTTAAAATTCCTAAGCTTGAGAAAGACTGTTTCAGATTCTTAGAACAAGCTGAATTTCAGTGGGGATGTATGGGTTTAATTGGAATTCCCATTTTTCAGTATTTGTCATTTTAGAATCAATATAGTATGGTGGATAGACCATTGGGAAATTCCAGATTCAAATTGCTACTAGTTGAATGGCCTTGAGGAAACCATCACCTTGGATCCAATATTAGCTGTCTTGGGACTATAAAGTAGGATAATGTCACTGATACCCAGTCATTTCATAGATGTTTACTATGATGGAAATGAGTGGAAATGAGGTAAACTGGCATCATGGCTAGAGAAGAATCGAAGATCTTACCGTTAAATTTACACAGGTCTAAATAGGATTAACCATGGTTAACTTGTATGTAACACTGGCCATTGCCTAAATCCAGCCAGTTTGATTTATTTATATACTACAGTGCTTTATGCAAACCAGAAAAGAGTTGATTCAGTACAGGTAGTCCTTGTCTTACGACTTGCAGTTGAGCCCAAAATTTCTGTAGCTTAACAAGACAGTTGTAAGTTTTGGTTCATTTTACCACAATTGTTAAGTGAATTACTGCAGTTCTTAAGTTAGTAACATGGTTGTTAAGTGAATCTGACTTCACCATTGACTTTGCTTGTCAGAGGATCGCAAAAGGTGATACCATGATCCCAGGACATTGAAAACGGTTGTAAATATATGCCAGTTGCTATACAAATTTTGACCAGGAGACCATGGAGGGTGCCGCAAATGGTCGTAAGTGAGAAAAAATGATCACAAATCACTTTTTCAGTGGTGGTGTAACTTTGAATGGTCACTAAACAAATGGTGGTATGTCAAGGATTACCTGTAACCAGACCATTATAGGCCAATATGACCGCAATATGGAAAGTGAACCGTGAAAATTGAACTATCCCGCCTTCCTTCACTTTCAAAAGCACTCCTAGTTTCCAGTCCAATTATAACCAATGGTTGAGAGTCTTGAACATACAGGGTGGGTACTTCAGCTGGATTTCCTGCTTTTCCCATCCCTCTTTTTTTCCCCATCTGCAGCAATACTTCCATGCAGGAGGAGTTGGTCTTAAAAAAAACCTTCTTGGAGAAAAGCCCAGATCTGCAATCCCTGCGCTACGCCCTCTCACTCTACACACAAGCCACAGACTTGCTCATCAAAACCTTCGTCCAGACCCAGTCCAATCAGGGTAAGCTTCCCACAGCAGTCCACGTACGCTTGCTAAGAAACTGGGGGTGAGGTTAAGGGGGATAGGAATTGCTTAAGGCCGCTGACTTTTCCAAGAAGACTAAAGATTGGGGTATTTAGATCTTGAAGAGTCCTTCTTGGGTTCTTGATGTGGCTAAACGGGACCTCCACATTCAGGAGCAATTCACCTGAGTCACACTCACTCTGCTGAATGAGAAAACTTTAAGGAAAATCATAGATTTGCTTAGGAGCTTCCCATTAAGGCTTCTGCTATTGTTTTGAAGCAGACTGTACAGTGTATATTCTAATGGGGAAGACAAGCCTATTGATATCTACTTATTAGGATATTTCAGGAGCTTGTCAACTCTGAAGTGAACCTGGCTGAAGCCATTGTGTCCTGCTTCACTGTTGCCACGATGCCTGAGGAAGAAGCGGGGAAGGGAAGTAGATAGTCCAGCTTACAGTCAAAATAAAAAGTTTTCCTATGGGAACCAAGGCCATCATAACAGGTGGCTGGTGAAGGAGGAGCAGAGCCTGACAGCCATATTCATTGGACAATGTGACCGATGACACTTGGGCGGGGGGGAGTGTTAATCTTTTAATGAGGTAAAAATCACTGGAACTTTTAGAGTTGGTTTTCACCGGCTGTGCTGATATGATGTATCCAATAAACATGTTCTTAGAGGAATCCACCTGCCTCAGAGTTCTGCTTTCAATGGGTGCGCTACTCAGAACGCTGACACAGCTATTCCTCCATCTTTTGGACAGCCAAGATGAGGGACTGGTGGCCTCATGCTTCGTATGCTGCTAGGAAGCACCTGATTTGCTTCTGCAGGAAATGAAAACATCCCTTTAGGGCAGAGGTCGGCTGCCTATAGCTCTTGGGCTGGATGTGACCTGCCACCCCAAATCATCCAGCCCAGGGTCCTAAAAAGAAATATATTCAGCCTGCCCGTGAGAGAGAAGGAGAAAACTGTCATTACCTCTCAGACCAACATTTTTGGCGATAGCTTCACTAGCTGCCTTGGTGCAGCGATGCATCCCCGCAAAATAGTGGCAGTGGCGACAACATGGCCTCTGGCCTGTGCAGAAGAAGATTGCTGACTGACTGCTGCTTCAGGGGAGAAATGGGATCTTTGGCTTAACCAGAAAGAAGGTGTTGTTTTTTTTTAGGGTTGCCACAGGTTTCAGCATCTTGGACATTAGTTCAGCCCACTATTTCTGAACTTTGGCAACTTTAAGACATGTGGACTTCAACTCCCACAATTCCCCAGCCAGCCTGGGAAGTCTTAAAATTGCCAAAGTTCAGAAAAATTTAGTTTAGCCTAAAGTTGCTTTGGAGATTGAAGTGGCTAATGAATTTAGTGCAATAACTAAATAACTCCAGTTTAGCCTTTCTCTGCCTTCTTCTTTAGCGTTCAAGTTGGCATTTGCCCTAACCTGCCTTTTGTTTCTCCAGTTGCCTTCTAAAGCAGATGTGTGGGCTGATCTTTCTTTTCTTTTTCTCTCCACCATCTGCCCATTTTCATTCCTCCCTTCCAACTTTCTCTTGTCCTCCTGCACATTTTTGTCCTTGTTCTTCCAATCACCATCTTCTCCCTCCTTCTCCTTCTCCTTTTCCTTCCAATATTGTATAATTTCCTTCCTTCCTTCCTTCCTTTTCTCATTACTAGTCCATGGTGGAAAAGGGATTAGATTTACTCTTAGTGAAGAAACCTATCCTGAGAAGGGTACGTGTCATACCATTGTCCTGACACTCCTTCCCATCCTCAAATGCACCCCTCATTCCACCACACTGGTCAAGGCTAGTCAGAAGCACAGGATGCCATCCCGGTGGAGATCTGGAAGAGAAATGGAGGGGGGGCAGCCTTACAGCCAAATCCAAGCCCATGTTCTCTTCCAACAAGGGATGTTCTGAACTAGCCCTGTTCCAAGTGTTGGTACCCTTGGGCTGAGCCTCTTTTTGCAAGTGCACCAAATGCATCAGAATGATACCCGTCTGCAAGCACATTGTGGGTGGTAGTGGGGGAGGAGGAGGAGGGTGGGGCGAAGAAGGGGACATTGAGGGTTTGCTCCACCAGTTTGCCCATCCCCCTGCCTGCCTTTAGCACATGGAAATGACCTGTTGGCTTTAAGCCTTGCGGATCCAGTGAGTCTGAGCATGTGATAATAGGAATTGGGAGGGGGAGGGGGGATTTGTATGTATGTGGTTTTTAAAAATCTTTTATTGGCGACAGAAGGCATGGGTTTTTAAATACCTTAAGCATGCAGGGGGCAAAAGCTGCGGATCTAGGCAACTACCAAAGCCTGTCTATTGTTTGCCCCTCCTCTTCATTTCATGATTTCTATTGTTGTTCAAAATGCATTTAGATCAACTTTAAGAACCAGATTTAAAGTAATCTCCCTATTCTGCCAACATCTGTAGTCAAATCCAATAAAATAAACACAATGCAAAATAAAATTACAAACGCAAAAAGAACATTGTCAATGAAAAAGGAACATTACAAATAAAAAAGATCATTACAAATGAATTGAAAGGATAGTGATCATACTACAGTAGACTCCCAACACTTAGAAGTATTTAGTCAGAGAACAAAAGACTAAAATGGGAGCTGCCAGCAGTCTTGAAATATGTGAAGACTTAAGAAGAGTGAGAACTATGCCTAGCATGTGAGCTAATCCCTACATTAGCTATATTCATTATCAAAGAGAATCTCCATGCACCGAAGTCGTTTATCGCTACAGATCTGAGGACTTTAAGGACAAATCAAAGCACAAGATTATTGCCCTTTTCCCTATCTTGCAGTTCTCAATGAGCTCTATAAAATAGAGTTTTCTGACTCTTGAGCCCAGGACTGACTTAAAAACAGATTGTGTGTTCACGTTCACACACACACACACACACACATTCACAGAGCAAATCATTTTGGTTATGGTTAGGAACTTCCTGATAGTATATGCTATTCAACAGTGGAAATTGCTGCCCCAGAATAGTCAAGCAAGAAAGCATAAATGCCCATGGAGGACCTATGATCTTCCATCTCTATGTGTGCTAGAACAGGCCAGCATCATCCAAAAACTACCTACCGTTTGGGTGTTACAACTATTTTTTTTAATCACAGAATCTATTTTGGAAGGAGGAAAACTTCCACTTTGGAAGGGGAGATGAGATGCCACGTTTCTCCCTCACTCTGAGATCCGCAGCCTTAGCCCCCTTTCCTGAGGGTCTTGACCCCTGGGAAAACTGCAGGAACCCTCTCTGCTCTCCCTTTTCCCAACTCTGTGGCTGCCCTGCTGCCACCAGTTCTCCTTTCCCCCTCCCCTCTGACACTGCTGCTCCCACCTTGGATTGAAACCTTGTCCATGCTATTTAACCACACCGCTGGCCCTGTGCGCCTGTGCAGACTGACACTTTCCACGCACTTTTCCTGCCTTTCCTTTTGGCCTTTGCTGCATGTGAAGCTCCTTTGTGGAGGAAGCCTGTTTGAACAAGGAGCTGATCTCCTGCTTCTGGGGTGGGTGGGGCTGGAGCTGGGGGTGGGTGGGGGTAGAACAACTGCAAAGGGGAAGGTCCTGCTGACTGTGATGGAAAAGTAAGGTCGATGCTGTTGTTTGGTTCATGGACCAGAAGCAAAACACTTAGAGTCTACTAAGATTTGGGGCCATATACAGTATATAACGATGAAGAAAGAGTAGGGGGGGGGGGGAGAAGGAGAGAGGGAGAAAAAGATAGAATGGATAGATAGATAGATAGATAGATAGATAGATAGATAGATAGATAGATAGATAGATAGATAGATAGATAGATAGATAGATAGACAGACAGACAGACAGACAGACAGACAGTTAGACAGATACTCAGGCAGACAGGCAAACAGACAGAAAGATAGAGAATATTTGTAGCTCAGAATTGGGGGTGCTTAATGGTTGGTTGGTTGGTTGGTTGGTTGGTTGACTGGTTGATTGGTTGGTTGATTGGTTGGTTGGTTGACTAGTTGGTTGGTTGGTTGATTGGCTGGCTGGCTGGTGTATGGGAGGATGGGTGGGTGAATGTGGATGGATGGATGGAAACCAGGAGATTGCCTTAGTCATGAAAGCAGGCTGGGTGATACTGAGCTACTCACGCTTTCTCAGCCCACAATATCAGGCTTGGGTGGTAAGTCAGGTGGTCAGTTTCTGCCACAGCTAATGTTCAGTATCATCATTCTGTTGATCTGGAAAAAAACCCAGCAGAATCTACACTTGCAATAAAATACTAGGAAGAAAAAACAGATAGACAGATACAGTAGATTTTGGGATATTATTATGGCATTTTAAAAAAAATGTGAGAGGGGAAGCTTTAACTTGATCAATCTAGTAGAGGGAAGGGCTCATTGTAAAGAGACCCAAAGCCAGAGGTGCCTGTAAAGGAGAACCACTCCAAGAGAATCAGCAGCTCTGAATTCCTACATGGTGTTGATGGACAGGGCACCTGGTCTGGCAAAGACTAACAGTCATCTCTTCTGCTCTTTTCTTGTCTGGCCACTCTGGGACTTCTTGCCCTCCTCCTTTTGCCACACAGGCTCTGGAGTAGACGACCCTGTGGGAGAAGTCTCCGTCCATGTTGAGCTTATCACCCATCCTGGCACCAGCGAACACAAAGTAACGGTCAAAGGTCAGTGATGATCACCAGGAGACCCGTGAATCCCAAAGTGGCAAAAAGCTACACTACCTGGAGCTTCTAGAACCAGTGCATTCTGAATAAATCTTATTCTACCTTTCTTTTCATTTTTGGGAGTCACATCTGCTGGCTTATTATTATTCTGACATTTTACTTTTATCCACACTGCCCAGAGTCTTCAGGTTGGGATGGCTTAAAAAATGGACACTATTGAAAAGTTCATATATAGATGATGACAAATAGGAAAAGAGAATAGAATAGAATAGAATAGAATAGAATAGAATAGAATAGAATAGAATAGAATAGAATAGAATAGAATAGAATAGAATAGAATAGCAGAGCTGGAAGTGACCTTAGAAATCTTCTAGTCCAACCCCCTGCTTAGGCAGGAAACCCTATACCATTTCAGACAAAAGGTTATCCAAAATGCCATAAAGTATAACTTTTTAGCTACAACAAAAATACATAGAACCTCAGTTTGTCAGGGCTATATGAATTTGTTATTGGTTATTAGGGAAGGCAGCACATTACTGTCCTACATTGATGCATTAACGATCTGGATTATTCAATTGGTTTATATTGCAGGGTTCATTTCTACTGGGGAGGGGAGGGATTAGAAATATATACTATCCAGAGTCAAAAAGATGGGTGAATAGCCATTTTGTTCTTCTGCTCCTTTTGTGCTTGCAATCTCTATTTTGCCTGTGATTGCATCCAAACACACACATTTGTCTTTGTGAACATTTATTATGTAGATATGGAAAAAAAACAAAGGCAAATGGAAAAATATATATGTCTTAAGTGAGCATAAGAGAAATTGGTTTATCATACAGAGCTGTCATAAAGATGTTTATATCGATAGATACATATGAAACTTTTTGAATAATGCAAGTGGCATGCACTATTTAGGATTTAGGCGATATTAACTCTCTAAAAACAGCTGAATTAACAAAGGTCAAGGTATTAGATCAGAGGTGGTATTCAGCAGGTTCTGACCAATTCTGGAGAACTGGTAGCAGAAATTTTGAATAGTTTGGAGAATCGGCAAATACCACCTCTGACTGGCCCTGCCTCCATCTATTCTCTGCCTCCCAAGTCCCAGCTGATTGGCTGGGTCTTCTTTCGTTGCCCTGCACAGGAGAACGGAGCTGGAAAGCAGGTTAGTGGGATGGGAAGGGAATGGGATTTTGCAGTAACCTTCTCCTGCCATGCCCACCAAGCAACGCCACACCCATCAAACCACACCCACAGAACTGGTAGTAAAAAAGTTTGAATCCCACCACTGTATTAGATGCATAGCCAATTGTAGTTTAGAAAATCCAGACTATTACAGATTGTCAGTTCCACACTTCTTCTGCTCTAATAAATGCCACATTATTTCCTTTGCAGTTAAGGTCCAACCACACTCATTTCTCCCCTTTCTCCTTTCTGCCTTAGTGGTGGCTGCCAATGATCTCAAGTGGCAAACATCGGGCATCTTCCGGCCTTTCATTGAAGTCAACATCATTGGGCCACATCTCAGTGACAAGAAAAGGAAATTTGCTACCAAGTCCAAGAACAATAGCTGGTCCCCCAAATACAATGAGAGCATCCAGTTGTGAGTGTTTCTGATTTTCCTGTCTTCAATACAGGCAACACTGTTTTTTTCTTTGCAAAATTTGCTCTGGCCTGAGAATTCTATTGGCAAGGAAGGGACATGGTAAAGAAAAGGGACAATTATCCAGTACAGTAATTTCATTCTCCTGCAATTAATGTCTATAGTCCTGTTGCTAGGAAAGAGCAAAATGGACTATTAGGACAGAGTGATGCTTTGAATTGGATCTGAAAAGGGAGCTGTCAGCCCCAGCTCTATCTTGAATCAGATTTGACACTGACAGGGGCTTTGTCACCGTCTCATTAAAACACCTGCATCATTTCCCGAGATCACATATCTACTAGGAAAGCTTCCCCTTCAAACTGAAGCATTACATCTTAAAAAACGATCTAGTAAAAAGAAAAGTCAACCAAAAGAGCAACATGTAAACAAAAGCAAGTAAAACACCCCCAAGGAGCAAAACAAATTAAAAATTAATTTGTGTGTATTGTTTAATGGACTGCTAAATTGGCAAAATGGATTGCTAAATTGCCCACGCCCACCCAGTCACATGACCACCTAGCCATGCCCACCCAGCCGGTCCGGCCCTCAACAGTCTGCGGGACTGTGAATTGGCCCACTGTTTAAAAAGTTAAGGACCCCTTTATTACAGTCATGCAGAGTATTGAGCCGCGGTGGCGCAGTGGCTAGAATGCAGTACTGCAGGCTACTTCTGAAGACTTCCGGCAGCCTGCAATTTGGCAGTTCGAATCTCACCAGGCTCAAGGTTGACTTAGCCTTTCATCCTTCTGAAGTGGGTAAAATGAGGACAATCTGTTGGGGACAATTGGCTGACTCTCTAAACCGCTTAGAGAGGGCTGTAAAGCACCGTGAAGCAGTATATAAGTGCTATTGCTATTAAAGATGTGCTATAAAAGAAAAGATACTCCTCGACTTAGAGTCACAACTGGGACTATAATTTCCATTGTTAACTGAGCCATGCCTTTTATTCCTTTTGCCACATTTATTAACAAATTACTGTAATTATTAAGTGAATACTGCTGTGGTTCAGCAAATTCAGCTTCCCCCATTGACTTTGCTTGTTGAAAACTGGCTGGGAATATCACAAATGGCTATCACATGATCCCAGGACCCTGCAACCATCATAAAATACACTCAATTGCCTTGCTAAGTGCCTGAATTTTGATCATGTGACCATGGGGATGCTGAGGTGACAATAAGCACGGAGACTGGTTGCAAGTCATTTCTTTAAAGTCCCATTGTAACTTTGAACGGTCTCTAAATGTAACTCGAGGACTACCTGTACTTGCTATGGGCTAATCTCTACATGGCAGGTGCATTTACAAGCTGTTAATGTGAAACTAGAAACTTGGTAATCCGGAACGTGCCGTTGCAGAACGAAAATACATGATTTCAAGCAGCAAAGGCGCACCTGCACACAAAAGGAAACGGGGGGGTGGAAGCACAATTCCAGGCTCTGTGAGGAAGATGCATTTGCAGCCTTGGCATAAGGAAATAAAATTGCAAGAGGCAACATTGCAGCTTGCATCCATACTGTTGAATGTTGCATCGCAACGCAAGGTCTGGCTGTATATATATACAGCATGGATAGAGAATGAAGTACTTAGATACATTACCTAATGGTGTATCACAGTGCAGCAATCTGAGGCACTGATCAGTTAACAATCTGCATCATCAGGATCTCTGAGTCAATACCTGTAAGAATCAACAGTGTCAATTTCCAAAAGCATGCGCAAAAAACAGACCAGGGCAAGGGAGAAGGACATAGAGAGGCAGGTAGAGACAGTTTCCTCTAGTCAAAGTTTATGGGTAAACAGTCTGGAAACTAGCTGGCAACATGAGAGCAAAATGGGGGTCAGCATAGTGGGCCAAGGAGAGCCCTGAGTTAATGTGGCCTCTAGATTTCAACCCATGTCTTTTTCATAAGGTGCAGGCCAGGATTTTCAGTTGCGAAGGGCCTTATATTTTCCTGGCTTTCCCTCTCCACTTCCTCTTCCAGCACCCTTGGCACTGAGACAGGCCCAGAATGCTACGAGCTGCAAGTCTGCGTCAAAGACTACTGCTTTGCACGGGAAGATCGGACGGTGGGCATCGCCATCCTGCAGCTGAAGGACATCGTGCAGCGGGGCAGCTGTGCTTGCTGGCTGCCGCTGGGCCGGCGCATTCACATGGATGACACGGGCCTAACGGTGCTGCGCATCCTCTCGCAGAGAAACAATGATGAGGTGGCCAAGGAGTTTGTCAAACTGAAGTCAGATACGCGCTCAGCCGAGGAGGGCAGCAGCAGCTAAGACCAATCTGCCTCCCCCTGACTTCCCCCTCCCCCTTGTTCCCTTCCACAGTCTGCTAGAATTACCTTCCCTTCTCTTCCTGGTCCCTTCCCTCTTTTATACAGCCATGTCAAAGCCATAGAGTTTTCGGAGCTGTCCTTTCTGCCCCTCACCCTAGCCCTTCCTGCTCCTCACTCTTTTATTTGGGAGGTTTGCTCCTGCTGCCAAGGATCACACATCACGCATACCTTCTCAAATACATGTGCATTGCCAAATCCCCCCATGAAGCAGAGAGAGGTGAGAGAGCAAAGAGTTTGTTCCTGGAAAGGATCCTAACAAAAATCAAAGATGCTGCTAAATGCATTTCGACATAAGCTCCTGCTATCCCCTCTTTCCTGGCACATTTTTGCCTGAGAAGCATCAGAAGCTGCCTTCCATTTAATCAGGGTATTTGTCAACCAACCCAGCATTTCCAGCATGGATTGGCAGCTGCTACCTTTTTCAGCCTTAGTAAGATGACTGGACTTCAAATCCCACAATTCCCCAGCTGGCATGCCGGGCTGGGGAATTTTGGGAGTTGAATTTGACCCATCTTAAAGTTGCCAAAGTTGAGAAACATTGCTGAGGTCTCAATCATAGAAGAGTATTTCCCACTATATGCTGCCTAATTTGTGAACTGAAAATGCTGGGGATTGAACTAGCAGCCAACTGAAAATAAAATCAAAATCTCTGTGCCAAGTGGAAATCAGGATAAATTACAAATATATAATACTGGGAAAGGTAGCTTTCTTTGTCTTCACCCTATTTCAACAGGGCTAAAGAAATACCATCAGAATCTTCCCTGCAATTCTAGCAGGGAATTCTAGTTGCATCAAGATTAGCAGCGTCCCAAAGGCTGATCTGAGGTTCCACCCAAACAATTCACAATTATCAGCCCACCGAGGTAAGGCTGGACTAGAGCACGGCAGCTAGGCATTTCACCATCTTGGGATATTGGGATGAAACTCTTTTGTTGCTGTGGCCTTCAAGGAAGCCCAGCAATCAGATAATATTAGGAATGTAGTCCATCATCTGAAGGGCTATGGCCTCTTTTTTTCTGTTCTATTTTCTAGGATATATGTTTTTTCGTTTTCATTTTCCTTCAGTTCCACATTAAGAAGTTCTAGATTTAATTTCAGAAGTGAAGCATGCGCTTTGCTACAGTTGTACAGTTCCACTGCGTCATTTTTCCCTGTCTCACGCACAAATACAAACACTTGAGTTACTATTTGTATATGCATTGAAACTCTGCCCCACCCTCAAATCTTTACTGCATCGCAATACCGGGTGAGGTTTTATCAATGTTCATGAACATCTTCTCTGAGCATTGGTAAAAACACCATATTGCACTCTTGCTACCGTCATGATTATCTCATGATTGACTTCTTTTTGAGGTGTTTGTTAACACATGAACATACAAAAGTAATGCATGGGAGAACAGTGGACAGATAAAAGACTGAAAATTGTGATAAGAATGTCAAGAACCTTAGAAGTGCAAACATGGACATGCTACATACCCAATTTTATTTCCATGTGGAAATAAAACCAGGTAATTCAGAATGCCAGAGTAGGTGGAAAAATCCAGCCAAGGGCAATTGGTAGGCAACCTTTCTGAAAACTTGGTAACAACAGCATGGAGCATGTGCGCTGACTCAAGAAATCTTATGTTACTCAAGGAAAGGAGCATTTGATCAATGGGATTGACCCTGGCTCCTTTTCCAGTGTGTCATAATTACTGGCTCTATTCACATAACACACCTAAGTTAGTTTATTCTTGTGAATGTAGTGGGAATGAGAGAGAGAGATGTGAATGTGGAATGTCCATGCAGTATTTGTTTCAGTACCTGTAAGAAGGTAATACTCAAGTAGGACCTTGTAGGTGTGGGACCACAGTATGTAATTTTGGAAAGAATTCAAAGTTCAAGAGCTTCCAGGAGAGAGATGAAGGCAGAACATTAAAGAGAGGAGATATTTGGGGGGGAGAGTATGAGGTCCAAAGAAACAATGTTCTGTAAGAAGGCAGTTGTTTAGGCAGGGGTCTCAACTTTAACTTGACTTGTCCAGAATTCTCAGCCAGCTTTGCTTTGCTGGCTGGAATTCTGGGAGTTGAAGTCCACAAGTCTTAAAGTTGCCAAGGTTGGAGACCCCTGGTTTATGGAGTTGCTGAGGATGGCCCAGCTTTTGGAAGGGTTAACCAATCATCATGACTGCCCTCGATCTCCTAATTGATGTCACATCTATAGAGGGCTGCCCTTCTGAAAGCTGCATCAGTTCTAACAGCTTGGTCAGTTCTGTCCATATGTTTCTATGGCCCTACAGATCTATGGATTGATTTGATCACCCAGCCCATCAATTGGTGTCACTTGCCAGTTCCTTGCTTAACTTCCCCACCCCCACCCCATTCCAGTTTGCTCCTCTGCCACTGAAATGAAGCTCATTGTTCTCCTTCCTTGTTTGCTACTGAATATGGGATCAACTCTTACCGGTTGGGCAGCTCTAAACCAGTTAGAATAAGATCAACCTGATAACTATCTTGGCTTCCTAGAAAGGTGCCTTACATGAGGCAGATTCTTTTTTTCATTCTGCCCTTACTTATTTGCACCTGATTGGCAGCTCATCCCACGGGATCCTGTTAAAAGAATGGCAACTGGGATCTTCTGCATATAAAGTAGGTATTCCACCTATGGTCTTTGGTCTCTCCGACAGTTGGAAATTGAAAGATTTCCAAGGAATCTTTGGACATGTAGTGGGCTGTCATTGCTACATTAGAGAACATTCAAGAATGCTCTGAAATAAAGACAGTGATATCCACCTAAACCTAGAGGAAAGATACATCCCCTCTCCAGAAACCTCATTGTCACCTCTTCCAAACACTGCACAAACTTACTTCCAAGCTTAACTCCTCCCTCTATTAGTCAGAACTCTCTTTTTTTTCCCCCATTTGTCCCTCCTCTTTTTCAAAAATGTTTAATTTTTTTATGAATTGCTTGGGACCAAAGTATCAGGATTTTGAGTTGAATGTTTACACACAGACATATGCACAATCCACCAGACATATAAATTGCATTTGAAAAAAATTAAAAGGGGAGAAAGCTTAGGCAACCACTGCATCCAGGCAGATAGCTATTGTGGCTAGCAAATCAAAACATGTGGCAAGGTGATGTCATCTCTTCCCTCCTTAACAAATTTTTTTCTGGGGCAAGAGGGCACCAACAAGCAGAAAATGTGTAGGTTACAAACGAAAGTTGTCTGGATTTTCT
Source organism: Pseudonaja textilis (assembly GCF_049901715.1). NCBI lineage: Eukaryota > Metazoa > Chordata > Lepidosauria > Squamata > Elapidae > Pseudonaja > Pseudonaja textilis. The sequence goes on from NC_141990.1 coordinate 329,068,999, forward strand.
GCAAAATTCTGTGAACAAGGCAGGACAATCGCACAATAAAAAAAAAGCCTTGTCTTGAAATCCTCTTAAGACTGCAGGGGAGGCAAAGCAAAAATTTCCATTTCTGTCTCCAGAACACACTTTGCACACTTTGGCACAAACAAATCTGACACTGTCCCTATCCTGCACAGTGAGATGACAAGAAGCCAAGGGTAGGCATCTCCCTCCATCTTCCCCCCAAACTGGTTCATCCTTCAGTTGTTTCTCTTTGGCATGTAGTTGAAATTAACAACAAAATGGATCAGAATAAATTTAAAATCCCCAAACAATAAAATGAAGTTAATTCTATTTGTGTAGCACACATGTTGGAATATGTTTTCATGTTGTCTGTTCTGTACATACATACCTGAAGTGGATTGAGCAATGGTTTTACCAACAATGGATGCATGATAGTGAGATGTTTTGCACTATTTTGAAATTTTGGGGCTCTATACAAATATTTTATTAACTGACATTAAAAAATCAAAAACAAATCTCACGGTTGTTATTTTCATTATTTCTGCTTATAACCAGTTCTCTCCCTTTGAATTAAAGGTCAGTCAATACTTTCCACCAAAACTTGCATAAAGTAGGCCAGTGATGGCTAACCTTTTTGTCGTTACGTGCCTGCACCCATAATGCAATGTGTGCGCGACCTGCTCCTGCTTAACCCCCCCCCCCGTGCATACGCACATTCCCCCTGCACTCCCCGGGCATGTGCATGCGACCCCCTCACCCCATTTTGGGCCTAGTAGGCCTCCCTGCAGCCTCCTGGGAGCAAAAACAGGCTGCAGGGGGGCCATGCCGCATCCCCAAGTGCCCCCTTTTTGCTCCCAGGAGGCTGCAAGGAGGCCTACTAGGCCCAAAACAGGAACTGCGGTGGGGGGTCCACCGCCTTCCCATGCGCTTCTCCACACACACCCGCGCATGCATCTCCCGCATATGCCCCCCCCCACGCATGCGCAGCAGAGACCTGAAAATCAACTGACTGGCAAGAGGCACGCGCACATGCGTGGTGCAGCTGAGCTGAGGCGACAGCTCGCGTGTCCACAGAGTGGGCTCTGCGTGCCACCTCTGTACACAGGCCATAGATTCGCCATCACGGATGTAGGCATTGCTATTCCAGATGACAGTTACCACTACTTCAGTGCAGAGAGTGGGTTAATCTGCTAACATACTAGCTTTTTAAGTGAACTCCACCCTCTCTACACGCAATACCCTGCAGACATTAGACTAGATTATGAAGTTACAAAGAACAACTACTCTCATAGAAACATAACCAGCATTGCTTTTTACAGTGTAATTCTGGGCTCAATTATGGTCATAAGTCAAGGATTACCTATATCCCTTCATTGAGTGCCATGACTTTCTATAGGTAAGATGGTGTACATAATCATTTATATCTATGGAGATTCTCGATCAGATCATGGTTTTACCAAAGATGATTTTCCAAAAGACTACTGGACTTTCTTAGAGAGGGGCATTCTTGAAAATATTTTTGCTTCTCATCTGAGAAGTTTCTTCAGTGAAGAAGAACTGAAGTGGATGAAACTTCTTGGATGAAAAGCAAAATGTTTTCAAGGAGAAAAAAACCAAGAAAATCCTGTTGCCTTTCAGAAAAGCACATTTGAAACAATCATTGATAGTGCAAGGAGCTGTTGGTTCAACTCCTGGTAAATTATTTAAATTCCACAAAGTAACAGGGGTAACATCCCTACTTTCAAAAGTGATGAAACTGGTTACATAGTCTCTCTACCCTTGGGGTTTCTATACTGTATTGAGACTACTGTAATGAGTCTCAGAGAATCAGCAGGCCAAGTTTGTCCAAGATAGTTAAGTTTTTACAAGCAGTGTTGTGATATTCTTGGAAAAGATTATCAAATGCTGTGATGTGTCTATACCTACAAAATCAGAATCATGCAAGAGATAGTATTTCCTGGGACACTGTACAGAAGTAAAGGAAGCAAGATAGGAGAAACATTGATGCCTTTGGACTCAAAACTCCTGAGAATACCGTGGATGGCCAAGAAAGCAAAGCAACCAAACTGAAATTATCTTACTTCAGACACATTGTGCAAAAGACTTGACTCCTGCAGAGGGCTCTAATGCTGGAAAGATGCAAGGAAAAAGAAGAGGACAACCAACACCGAAGAAGATGGACTCAGTTACCATGGTGATAGAGATACTGTTGGAAGACTTGAGGGACCAGAATGTCATGAAGAAATCTATATCAGGGATGTTCATTTTAAGGTTGAGAAACATTGCCATGGGGCATTGACATTTGCTCCCTGTTGTGCAGGCAACCATACAAATCAGGGATGTCCCATCTTGGCAAATTTAAGACTTGTGGACTTCAACTCCCAGAATTCCCCAGCATGGAGAGCACTTCAATTCTGGGAGTTGAAATCCATAGGTCTAAAATTTTCCAGGATCGGACAACCCTGATTTATATGGTTGCTAGGAGTGTATGCCTACACAAAAGGGAGCAAATGTCAACGCCCCATGGCACTGCTTCTCATTCAGAGTACAGTTGGAAGGGTCCTTTGTGGTCATCTAGTCCACCCCCCTGCTCAAGCAGGAGACCCTATACTATTTCAGACAAGTGACTGTCTCTCCTTTAAAAACCTCCAGTGATGGAGCACCCACAACCTCTGAAGGCAAGTTGTTCCACTGGTTAATTGTTCTCACTGTTAGGAAGTTTCTCCTTCATTCCAGGTTGTTTCTCTCAACCTTGGCAACTTTAAAACGAGTGCCCCAAGCATGCTGACTAGGAAATGCTGAGACTTGAAATCCACACATCAAGAATGTAGCGTTAAATGGGGGAAAAAATATTTCAGAGTCAACCTCCAAATCCAAAAGCCGTGTGTGAGTTTGAAAGTTGTAGATCTATCGTCCTTCGATCAGCCTATAAGATGGCAGAGGAGCCGTGTTTTTTTTTTTTTGTGCCAATGCGCACGACGTTCTATTTGCTCCACTCACATCGGACTCGTTGACTTCCGGGAGGGGTTTAAGAAAAAAGAATACTGTATTTCATTTGCAGCAGCTGCTTCTGGGAAAAAAAACATTTCATCCTCTTTTCCTCCACTATATTTAACGGGAACGAGAGTATATACAGCACGGAGGAAAGGAGCAGCTTTTTTTCTCGTCTCCTCTTCCTGCATGTGTTTGGTTCCGTCCGTCCGTTAGCCCACCCTCGAAGGTGAGTGCGCATGCGCTGCTGAAGAACGCGTGTGAAGGTTCGGTGAGTAGGGTAAAGGGGAGATCTTGCGGTTCCGTGTTGCTATGGAAACAGAACGGGAGGGGGCAGGTGAGCTTCATTCGCCGAGGGACTAATGGAAGAACCGAATATTACCTGTTCTGGAATCTTCTTTCTACAATTTATCCAACTTCAGCTTTCTCAAGTTTTCCCCTGCATCTTTGCCCAATTTTACACTGCGTTTGGTTGACCAGACCATCGGTCGCAATTCTTTCCTGTAGCCCACTCTTATTTGTATTCAGTTTACATTCATTTAATATCCATTTAATTGGAGTTCACTACATCCGGCTCTTATCCCAAAGGTGCTTTTTTCAGGAGGCATCTGGACTTTCTGGTTTTTCTGTGAAGCTTCTTCAGCTCTGACTGCATGGTGGGGAATGGAAGGATTTATATTTCCTTGTAGACAGCTGGTCATTGTATTCTTTTAGAGTCGTTGAGGCCACTTGGATATTTATCTGTGTCCTCAGGGTTACCTGAGTAGTGCTCCTGGCTCCTGTAGTCCAGGGGTCTCAAATCTTGACAATTTTAAGACTTGTGGACTTCAACTCCCAGAGTTCCTCAGCCGGCAAAGCAAAGCTGGCTGAGGAACTCAGGGAGTTGAAGTCCAGGAGTCTTAAAGTTGCCAAGGTTGGAAACCCCTGCTGTAGTCTGCTGGTTGTCCCAAAGGTGCTTTTTCAGGACACAGATAAACCTCCAACACCTCTAAAAGGATGCAAATGACCAGCTGTCTGCAAGGAGTATAAATCCTTCCATTCCCCACTATCCTGTCAGAGCTGAAGAAGCTTCTTGGATGAGAAGCAAAACATTTTCAAAAGAAAACAAGAAATCCAGTTGCCTCCTGAAAAAGCATCTTAGGGACAACCATGACCTGAATGACTGAGAATTATCAGTTTCTTGATAATTACTTGTTTCATCTGGCCTACTCAATTCTCACATTCATATACCACATTGGCTACAAACACACCATAGCTTTTGTTTTTCTTCCAATAGTCATTCCCTGAAATGATCCACATACAATCCAACAACTTTCCTATCAGCATTCACATGTCTTAAAATGTCTCCATCCATTTTCCCATCTTTGGTAAATATTCTACCAAGGTACACAAATTCATCTGTTTCCTCTTGTTTTTCAGTGTTTATTTGCGACATGCAATTGTTCCCTCCATTTTTCTCAAATATTATCATTTTGGCAAATTACATTAATGTTCCAATGTATGCTTTTTATTGTATCACACATTGGCTGCAAATTTGTGGGGGTTGCTTGGCTACAACATGGCACTACTGTTCTCAGACGGCAAATTTCTTAGTGCCAAGAGAAAAAAATTAAGCAGCATGTATGAATTTGCATGTAATATCTATATTTTTAATTTGTTAAATTTGGAGATTAGAAAGACTGACAGATGGCATGAGGAAAATGGATTTGTGCATGCATTTTTTTTATATTTAGCATCTATGTACAGTTATTGCTCCAGATTGATCATGTACATGTGGACCTTGTCCTGATTTGTAGTGGATTTCTTATGATACTAATTTGCTTTATTAAGCAGTATGCTGTTCTTTTCCATTCTAAAAAAACATGCAAGGTCAAATTTGCTTCCAAGATTTATTTAGACATTTTCATTTCCCCCCCTCTATTTAGGTCCTCCAGATTTTTAAAGTCAGCACTCCTGTCTCTTCAGACCAGCAAAGCAGTAAATAATGGTGAAAGAAAAAGAAGTTGAATTGATTGGCCAGATTCTGGTGAACCCCAAACAATCCTTGAAGGCACGCTTCCGAGCACTTTTCACCTTACGTAATTTGGGGGGTCCAGCTGCTATTGAGTGGATCAGTCGAGCCTTTGAAGATGACTCTGCTCTCCTGAAGCATGAGCTGGCATACTGTCTTGGTCAGATGCAGGATGAGAGGGCCATTCCAGTTCTCATTGATGTGCTCCAGAACACATGCCAGGAACCCATGGTGCGACATGAAGCAGGTGAGAAGCAGGGAACTATTTGCCAGCTAGGTTGAAGATGATTATGGGACTTGGTATTCAGGATGGCACCTTGTTAGGAAGGCTGGTCTACACGAAGCCAGTGAAGGAAATCCTCTGCAGGTTTGAGTTTCTTCTCATCATTTGATCCCAGAGACTGGATCTCTTCAGAACAGATGCAACTAACAAAACCTTATAAAAGCAATTGTTGGTCAAGAACAGTGTCAACTGAAATGAGATATTTCAGACAATCCTAAAACCCTCCTAACAAACTATGATTGTGAATCTCGAGTTACTTTCACTGGCTTACTTTTTGTCCTTGTCTGTCCCTGATGACTATTTCAGTTTTCAAAGATGAAAATAGTTAAGATCTTAATCAGCAATGTTTCTCAACCTTGGCAACTTTAAGATATGTGTTGAGAAAACTGCCCTGGAGCAGGGATCCCCAGTCTTAGCAATTTTAAGACTAGTGGACTTCAATCCAATGGTGGCTGAGGAATTCTGGGAGTTGAAGTCCACAAGTCTTAAAGTTTCCAAGATTGGAAACCCCTGCCCTAGAACATTTGTGTTTGCTCCCTTTCATGGTGACCTGCTGGCAGCTAAGGTCAATTTTAAGGGGGCTGCAGTTAGAACCATCTCAAGGGAGCATCCAATCCTCTCAAACAGAACATGGCATGTCCCAATGTTACCCGGTTTTCTGTGGGAACTCAAAATACAACATTTGAATAGTAGTTACATTGCTTTAAGATAAAAATACTTTTAAATACCTGTTGTTTTGACTAGTATTTTAGTATTGATGGGGAAGATTTTAAATACAATATTTTTGTTTTATATATCTCCCTTTTTAGGACAAAAGGCACACAATAATTCCTGTTGGCTAGTATGAGTAAACATTTTTTTCCGCACATCTGCATTGTGTTCCTTGCCTTCAGTAGTTAAAATAAATTTGTTTCAATGACTAATCTTGGTGGATTGTATCTTTACATTATGCTGTCATTGGTTTGAAAATCTATAATTATTCTGATTATATTTTGTGTTTTTTTAATTTAGCAACCTTTGAGTACCAGTTGATTGAAGGATTCAAGATATTTGTTGCTGTTCTTAACTTTGTGCTGATTGTACATGTCAAAGGATTCTTGCATCACTGACCTGTCTTCATTCTCCTATTTTCTTCTGTTTTCCATAGGTGAAGCTTTGGGTGCCATTGGAAATCCAAAAGTACTTGATATATTGAAACAATATTCTGAAGATCCTGTTGTTGAGGTGAATATGGGAGTGGAGAAAATCAATAACTCCTATAAAAGAGTCCCTGAAGATTTTACTCCATTAGTCATTGCTGACTATAAGGGGCAGTGTTCATCCCCATTTCCAGGGCCATTGAGCCAGCACTGTCCAAAAAACATTTCCATAGTCATGTGGCCAGCATGACATCACCGTACTATTACTTTCCCACCAAAGTGATACCTATTTATCTCAGGTGGGATGCTACCAACTGATACTGATACTGCTACCTATCTATCAGCTACCAACTGATACTGATCACTCCCAAGATCAACTATCAGAGAACTGGTTTGGTCTTACTTGCTCTGAGGGTCTTCAGTTGGGCCCTCCCATCCTCCGGTGCTCCCAGGTCCTTTGTATCCTCTCAGCTGTTTGGCGCGGCAGAGTGGATTGCCCTGCTAATCAGCTGAGAGGTGCATGGGTTGTAATTTAATGTGAGTGCGCGCACAACAAAGCATGTGATCACCGCACTGAATTGGTTGTTAATGCCAGTAGAATCCCACCCCTGATTTATCTACTTGGCATTTGCATACTTTCGAACTGTTTGGTTGGCAGAAGCCAGAGCGAGGACAAGAGCTCATCCCGTTGTATAACTCTTGGGTCTTGAACTTGAGCGGTTGGCTTTCCAGCTGACAAGCCCAATATCTTTAACTGCTGAGCCATTGCGTCACCCCCAATAACTCCTTCAAAATTGCTGAATTGAAAAATTTGAAAAGTGGTTCCAATGTAGAATAATGAAATGTTTTGAAACATAACTCTTTTTCATTTATTATGTTGATGTTGACTCATAATAACCATCCTGTCTAGGATTATCTATGGAGATTTTCTCTCATCCGGGTCATGGTTGTCCCAGAGATGCTTTTTTTCAAAAGGCAACTGGACTTTCTGTTTTTTTCTTTGAAGATGTTTCGCTTCTCATCCAAGAAGCTGGAGCCGGATGAGAAGCGAAACGTCTTCAAAGAAAAAACAGAAAGTCCAGTTGCCTCTTGAAAAAGCACTTTTGGGATTTCTTCAGGATTATATGTCCCCAACCTGGCCCTTCAGATCTTCTAACCCATCCATTGTTGGAATTTCAGTCCATGTACCTTGCCACTGTTTGTTCTCTTTTTCTCTTTTCTTCCACATTTTCCAGAAATACAGACATCTCAAAGGACCTGAGTCTTCATAATTTGAATCTGAATATTTGAGCCTTGAGTGAGAGCTCTGGATTGATTTGTTCTATGATCCTCCCCACCCACCCACCCCAGCCCCTTTGGCTATTCCTGGTATTCTTAAAACTGTTACAAAAATGAGAAAGAATTTTGTCTTTTAAAAACATAAATTATTTTGGAATATCCTGTTTAATTTTAGATATATTATTTATTAATACTTTTTAATCCTACCTTTAGGGGAAAGTTGTAAAGCTATTACCTCCTACTTTGTCATTGATTTGAAAGCATTGACAACTAGCTTGCAACTCTACAGTTAGCACCCTAGTCCTTGTCTTTCCATGAAGACTTCTGAATCCCGGCAAACACTGGCTTCACGTGTCCATTTGCTCTCCTGTGTAGGTAGCGGAGACATGTCAGCTGGCTGTGAAGAGGCTGGAATGGTTTCAGGAGCACAAGGCAAACTCTACTGTCAACCCTTACTGCTCTGTGGATCCAGCACCTCCCGCTGAGGAGAAGGATGTGGGGAAGCTGAGGCTCGCCCTGCTGGATGAGTCACGGCCACTCTTTGAGCGCTATCAAGCTATGTTTGCGTTACGGAACACTGGAGGAGAAACTGCTGTTCTGGCACTTGCTGATGGTAAGCAGCAGACTTTCTAAGCCTGGCTTAAGAATCTGGGGCAGAAAATTTTTCCAAGCTGTGATTTTCTTTGAGGGGATGGAGCATAAAGTCCATTTTCCAAAATGCATCATGAATGAGTCAAATGCTGAATACACCCAATTCCACTGGGCCATTTTTGAAATTGCTTTTTTAGTTGTAGATTCTAATGTGCTGCTCTTAGGGCAGTGCATCCCAAACCTGGGTAAGTTACCTAAAACTGGGTAAAAGTGACTTTTTCTTTGGGTGATGACACATGAACCCACAATCACAACAGGAATACTTAAATTTCCTTAAAGCAGTGGTTCTCAACCTTTTCTTCACCATAGACCCCATTTAAATACCTTTTGTGGCCATAGACTACCAAAACTTAATTCAAGATTGAAATCACCCCCTGTCACAACATTGTGACCACCAGGGGCTTGCGGATCACAAATTGAAAACCATTGCCTTAAAAATGTTTTAAGGGTGTTGGGTGAAAAGGACTGTCTGGTTTGTGGCTTTGGCTAAAGAAGGAAAAGTTTAAAGACCACTTTCTTAGGGCATTTCTTCACTAGTGCCTAAGATCAACTTCTAGAGTCAATGACGCAATATAATATCAAAATAACAGTATTGTGGGTGGACTTTATATCTTTCCAAGTATGGCTGAGTGATCTTAGGAAGACTCTTTAAATCGTAATTGGAGAAATGGCCTAAAGGATATGCTAATAGGAGCAGGCAAACAATTTTTATTCCCCCTCACCCATTTTACTTGAAATATAATAATGAGAAATTAATGGTACTATAAATTCATTATAGTTTGATGTATAACGGTAATGTCATTTGCAAATTATGACAAATTTCAGGAATTTTTGCAGCTAAATGCAGCCTCCCTTAAACAGACTGATACATATCTTGCTCAAATGAGTTTTTTTTACCTTTTTGTGGCAGGGGACAAGGTACAACTCTGAAGAAGCCTGTTGGTTCTATGTAGCAGATATTTTAAGCAGCCCATTTTTCTTTCGTGCTGTTATCTGGAGTTAGACCTCAATAGATCCTAATTCCGAGTAAACATTCAGAGTCTTAGCTATTTGGAAGTGCACATCCGGTTCTTTATTTGGAATTTCACTTCTGTCCAACATCCTCAAAATCCATCTTGACCCTATCTCCAGTCCAGGGGGGGATTCCCACTCAGCAGACTTCGTTCCCTACAGCCCTTTCTGGTTCTTGGAAAAAGACTATGACTCAGTGACTGAACCTGGTCAAACTCCAAACCTTCCTCAGCCGTTCATGGCTCAGACATGGGTCTTCAGGTTCAGTGTAATTGGCTCATCACCCTTCTATGGGAGAGTTGAGAAATAGCTAAAGAGAGTTGCAAGTGTAGGACTTACCTTCTCCTTAGATATACTGTATATTTATACCTGTGTGACCTTTTCAATTAAAAACTAACAGTGTACCATCATTTGTTGGCAGAGCATGTTTAGATTTAGTGGGTCTTGGGTCTTTGATATCTCCCAGATATCAATATCCCAGATATTGAAATGGAAGCTGTGGGGATCCTTCCTCTGCCCAGTTGGAGAGGTGGATTTGATTTCTGAGGGAGGAAGCACCTCCTCCTTCAAGGAAATAAGATTTCCCACAAAAATTCACTGGTTTATGCACCCAGGGGCCACTTCAAAGGAACACCTAAAAGTTTTTCTTCTCCTGTATCCCTGATTCGCTGCCATCAGAACAGCCAATCCTGAGATATTGTGGTGGAACCTTGAGGGTGGGATGAATGCAGGAGGGAGGGGCTCTTTCCCAGGGAGCTAAGAGGCAGTTCAGCATTGGGTCCTTGGTTTGCAGAAAGAGCCCCAGAAGGGATCATGCCTAAAACTTTCATAGTATTTACCTGATACAAATAGTCCTTGACTTATGACCACAACAGAGTCTAAAATTTCTGCTGTTAAGTGAGCGGTTTCCCCACAGTTGTTAAGCAAATCATGGCAGTTAAGTTAGTAACACAATTGTAAAGTGAATCCGGCTTCCCCATTGACTTTGCTTGTCACAAAAAGTGATTAAGTGACCCCGGGAGACTCTAACTGTCATAAATACGAGTTGCCAAGCATCCAAATTTTGAACATGTGACCCTGGGGATGCTGCAATGTGAAAAATGGTCCTATATGGCTTTTTTCAGTGCTGTTGTAACTTGGAACAGTCACTAAACAAAAGGCTGCAAATAAATAATTAAAATGATATTAAAAATAATAAAGCAATAAAGAAACTTCTCTGAGCAATTAAGCCTTCTTGGTTCCTTGGGCCTGACTTTAATCTTGCCAGACTCAAGCACAGACTGCGTAACCATCCGATGGCACTCAGTGCTGATCTGCCTCTTAGCTCCCTTGGAAACAGCCCCTCCCTCCTGCATTCCAGTGTCAGGTTCCACTAACTCAGGGCTACCAAGCAGGTTCTCTTCTCCCCTCTTAGTCCAGGTGACTTCTCTCTTTCCCCAGGCCTCCAGGCTGGCAGCGCCCTCTTCCGCCATGAGATTGCCTTTGTACTGGGCCAGATGCAGCAGGAGGCCAGCATTCCACAGCTGATGGCGTCTTTGGAGAACGTGGCAGAGAATCCCATGGTGCGCCATGAGTGCGCTGAGGCTTTGGGCTCCATTGCTAAGGAGTCCTGCCTGACCACCCTGGAGGCGTTTGCCAAGGATGAAGAGCGGGTAGTCCGGGAGAGCTGCGAGGTGGCGCTGGACATGTACGATTATGAGAACAGCACTGACTTCCAGTATGCTGACAGTCTGAGCAAGCTGAAGGCCTTCAGCTGAAGAAGCAGGACTTCTCTCAGCTGGCCTCCCGTGCTTTTATTGGCCATTTGAGTGTCATTTGTTGTCTGTGGTTTCCATAAGAGTGCTGGAAGGAGACCATGTGGACAAAACCTTCCCGCCTCCGTCATTAATTAATTTATTTTTCTTTTGCTGTACTTGGTGGAGGGGATACCACAGCTGTTATCAAGGACTTTGAATTACGTTGGTGAAAACTAGTTGCCATTTTTATTAGCTACCCTTAGAAGAACTCTTCCTCACCCTTTGAGCTGGCCCCACACAACTTGTAAAGCACCAAGTCAAATGAAGCTCACTTCTGTCTCAGGTGAATCATAGAATCATAAGAGTTGGAAGCAACCTTGGAGGTCTTCTAGTCCAGTGGTTGCCAACCAGTAGTCCGCAAGAAAATTTTGGTGGTCCACAGAGAAATGTCACCCCAAAGCAATTAATCCAGGCTGCACTGGAACACAAGGCTGCGCTGCCCACATGGCCCGCAGGAACACAAGGCTTGTATCCCTTGCATTGCAAACAACACAAGGTAGGGGGGAGGGGGGAAGGGCGGAGGGGGGAACTTGCCCCAATCGCCCCACACACCTCGCCTGGTCACCGGGCTGCTTCTTTCCGCTTCTTTCTTCTGCTTTTGGTTGCATGCAAGGAAAGCAGCAAAAGTCTGTCTTTCTCTTCCCCAAACTCTGCCAGAAATGAGTCTTTGGGACCCTGCCTGGCCTCCTGCTCCAAGAGGCTGTGCTGGTGCGATAAGTCTCACAAAGGCTCATTTCTGGTGGAATTTGGGGGAGAGAAAGAAAGGCTTATGCTGCTTTCCTTGCAGGAAGCCAAAAGTCTCTCTCTCTCTCTCTCTCTCCACCTGAGAATGGAGCTGGAGACGATATCCTGCGATCCCAAAGAGAATGATTGATCAGTAGGAAAATGGGGTGGGGAATGTTCCTGCAGACTTTTTGGGGGATTTTCCCGTGTCTCTGGTCCATTGGATTTAAAATTATCAGTTTGGTGGTCCCTGAGGTCCAAAAAGTTGGTAACCTCTGTTCTAGTCCAACCCCCTGCCCTAGGCAGAATCCTTAATCTATGCTGGACAAACAGTTGTCAGTTTTCTTGAAAACCACCAGCGATGGAGCACCAACAACACGCAAGCTGTTCCATTGACTAATAGTTCTGCCAGGAACTTCCTCCTTAGTTCCACTGACTAGTTCTGGTGATCCAGTTATTGCTGAAATAAACAGGTAGCAACAACCAAGGAGAGATTGTTCTTCAAGTAACACGATCCCAAACTACTATGAAGGACTTTAAAGGTGACAACCAGCACCTTGAATTACACCCAGCTGCACATTGGCAACCAATACAGCTCACCAATAGTGGTGTTACATGTGCCAAACAAGCATCACCCATTACAACCTGCACTGCTATGTTCTGTACCAGTTGAAGCTTGGGAATGGTCTTCAAGGGTAGCCCCATGTAGAGTGCATTGCAGTAATGCTTACTGGATTTATCCGTATTGTTGCAGAATAAGACACTAGGTTAGAAATTGAACTTTCAAATTTAGAGCAAGGCTTTTCTGTTCCACTGCATAAGATAAAATATTTTCTCCTGGGATCTACTTGGGCATTGGGCAAAACTTCAGGGAATTAAGATCCATGATAGAACTATTTTTCTTAAATTCAGTTCCTGTGGGGATGGAAGTTTCACTTAAAATTACAAGGGAAGGGGTTTTTCTGCATCTCATTTATTTCTTCAGATATTCATTTGGAGCTGTAAGTTAATTTACCATTTTAGTGGGCTTTGAATTTATTTTTACTAAGCAAAGATAAAAATCTTACGTTCTTTAAATGGGCTAATTACACACGCGCACACCTAATTCTTGAGATGAATTTCACTGGTTTTACTGGTTTTACTCCTTAATTTGACGCTCCGACTGCCTAACCTTTGGCAATAATGCATAGAGTCAAAATTGGAATTTGCAGAAGCAACCCGGTGCTTTCAGTTAAGTAGATTAGATCTTCAAGATCAAACTAATGGGAACACAATGGATTTCATCTGTTAGCAGGGCATGGAAAATATGGCCTTTAGCTGCATGACATGTGAGCTGATAAAACTTCAAAGAAGGAGATAAGCTAAATGACTTTCCTACTAGCCTTGAGTGGGACAGATGGACTATGGAAGATTTGGAGGGGTGATTTTGCTCCTTGAATGGACTAATCTTTCGTTTTAGAGTTGTTTTGTATTTATTATTTTAAATTTGAAAAGGCATCCGGAATTGATTGTAGCCTATAATTTAGTTCAGGATCCCCCAAACTTGGCAACTTTAAGACTTGTGGACTTCAACTTCCAGAATTCCTCAGCCAGCTTCTGGGTGTTGAAGTCCACAAGTCTTAAAGTTGCCAAGCTTGGAGACCTCTGATTTAGTTGATAAATGCATCAAACTCAGGGGTGGGATAGACAGGGTTAACTACTGGTTCAGGATTTACGAGCTTCCCTGCCTGCTTTGAGCCACACGCCTGTGAGAAGCAGCCTTTGAAACAGCCCTCTTGTTTTTTAACTGCAGCTGTGCCTTGTTCCAGCTGAAGTTGAAAAATCAGGAAATAAAGATCTGGTAAGAGCCCAGGTGGGTGGGTGGGCAAAAACATCAGCAGCCATAGAACCAGTTCTATGTCTGCTGCTCTTCAGAGCTACCAGTTCTACAGAGGTGCACAGAACCAATAGAAACCCACCCCTGATTAAACTCTTTTTGCTTACTGTGCAGATATGCAGGGATTCATGGACCATTTATAACAAAGTGAGAAGCAGCTCAATGCCATCACAACCAGATAATTTTGAAGTAAGGGAAGAGCACTGTGGGGCATGAGTGAGAGAAATTCAAGGTGGCTGCTGCAATCATGATCAAAGCCACCATCTTGATATTTAATGCCCCTGCCACAACTCAATTTCCATATTGGTGGTGCCCTGAACAGTCTGAACTTGCGCTACTGGGACTGGGTGGCAAAACTGCTGGTTTTAAAAACTTCATGTGATTGTCTCTGTATCTGTGTATTGAGGTGCTAGACATTAGTTCTATAAATAACTCAAGGCATCAAATACACATAATACTTCCTCCTCTTTTTCTCACAACACTTGTGTGGTGGATTGGGCTGAGAGACAGTAACTGGCTTTCATGTCTAAGGCAGGACTAGAACTCACAATCTCCTGGATTCTAGCTTGGCTTAGCCATTACACTAAACTGGCTATATTTTTGTAGAAAAGTGGCAAAATTAAGACCCTAAATGCCCAACAAAAGTCATTCTTTTCCAATCATTAGGAGTGGGTGTATTACTGATCACTCCCACTCCTGCCTACATACAAGTAATTAACCACCCTTTGATCTGTCCTTGGGTTCACATAATGCTCCTGACGGCTGCATTTTGTTTTTCTAACAGACGAGAAAGAGGAAATTGGATTTTTTTCCCCATCAGCAGGAGGGTATCTACCAAACAAAACAAAAAAAAAGACTTATGGACAGTTTGTTCTAAAGAATAATTGTTGTTTTTGTTTGAGAAGGTGGGGCTGGAAAAGATTGAGAGGTCTAAGGCAGAGGCCTTCAAATTTGACAGCTTTAAGACTTGTGGACTTCAACCCCCAGAATTTCTCCTGCTGTCATGTTAGCTCAGGAATTCTGAGAGTCTTAAATCTAAAAAATCTTAAACTTTCCAAGTTTGGAGACCCTTGTCCTTGAGTAAATGCAGAGCACAATTCGTTAATATCAGGAGGAGAAATGACTCAATTCTTGGAACTTATATAAGCATGTCAAAGGATAAATTAAAGAAGAATATCATTTTATTAGAGGGGGGGGGGAAAGCTGACATTTCTTAATGGTATGCAGGCTAGTAGTCTTTCCATGGGCACCCAAGAACTGGGCAGAATCAAATCATGCCATGCTTGTGTGTAGCTTAACAATTCCAAATTGTAGCCTGGGAGGACAATGAAAGAATTCTCCTTTAAAATGCAACAAGCATTTTAATCAAATTTTGCTTTCCTGTTTCTGTTCGCATGTGGTGTGTTTCATGTATATGACTGCTATTTAACCTTATGGAAAACGCTGTACAACCATCACTCCATATTTTCCCACTTGACAGACTACAGAGGAAAATAAAAAGGACATTGAAAAAAATACTGGGGTTGGGGAATCATGAAATAAAAACAAAATCCTCTGGAATTATAGTTGGAATGAGATGGGAGGAAGGAGACACAGGACATGGGCTTCAGCTCAAAGGGCCCTCAGGTTGTATGCAAGCACAGCCTTATTCTACTAGGCAGGATAATCTAAAGCAGAGGTCTCCAAACTTGGCAACTTTAAGACTTGTGGACTATGCTGGCTGGAGAATTCTGGGAGTTGAAATCCACAAGTCTTAAAGTTGCCAAGTTTGGAGACTCCAGCTGTGATTTGGTTTTGCACGTGAAGCCTTAATGCACTGTCCCTCCTTTCCTTCCTTCCATTACAATATTTTTTTCCTTGATGGCTCAATCAGCATATTTTCATTTCTCACACCCCCATTATCCGTCCCTCTTTCCCTCCCTCCTTCCTTTCCTTCCTTTCTCCCAATAAAAAAAATATCCTTTGATGGCTCAGTTAGCATATTTTTAACCTCTGACATCCCCTATTGTTTATCCCTCCTCTCTCTCTCTCTCTCTCCCTCTCCCTCCCTCTACAATAAAAATTATTCTTGATGACTCAATCAGCATATTTTATCTCTGACATCCGTTGCTTTTTCTCATTTGTCTCCTGATGTTTAAGCCACTCTGGTTGTTCTGCCATTCCACAGGGTTTTGCACGCCTTTCCATTGATCTAACTGGTTGTACATTTTTCTCCTATTGAGGCACAGCAGCTTGCTATCCGTTTCATAAAGCCCTAATGAGGAGTCATTATCAAGTGCCCTCCCGTTCCAAGTCCATACTCCAGGTTGCAAGGAAAATAATCCATCCCTTCCTTCTAAAGTAGTAGCAATAAAGGTGCCCAGGCAAGGAACACACTGTGACACACAAGGCTTCCGGACTGAAAAAAAACCCGACAATGAACTTGTTTTTCTACTGGAGGACCGTGTTTGTAGGAGCTGTCTTCGCTCCCTGTTCTCATGGCCAAGGTATGGAACAGCGTTGGGTGGGAAAATCTGAGGGCCATGCTGGGAAGGATTTGGGAGCAGCTATGTAAGGCCCAGTCGTGGGATTCAAATTTTTTTACTACCGGTTCTGTGGGCGTGGCTTGGTGGGCATGGTAGGGGAAGGATACTGTAAAATCTCCATTCCTACCCCACTCCAAAGGAAGGATACTGCAAAATCTCATTTCCTCCCCACCCAACTAACCTGCTTTCCAGCTACATTTTCCTGTGCAGGGCAACAAAAGAAGTCCCAGCTCCGGAGGCAGAGAATAGATGGGGCGGGGCCAGTCAGAGATGGTATTTGCTGGTCAGAGATGGTATTTGCTGGTTCTCCAAAACTACTCAAAATTTCCGCTACCAGTTCTCCAGAACTGGTCAGAACCTGCTGAATACCACCTCTGGTAAGGCCCCATTTGTGTCAGGAACCTTGTATAATATTTATATTAATTAATATACAAGACTCAGAAGCTGCTTCAATCAGCTAGCTCTGAGTGGTATGCAGTTCCTCAAAAATGTAATTTTGGATTAAAAACAAACAGACATCCAGTCAAATTTTAAAAGATATCATATATTTAATTGCAATTATCAAATAGGGATAGTCATAATAGCCCTTCATGGCTTCCTGAAGTGACCAGGTATTATTGTATGTGGTTGTTTAATAAAGCTCTTGTTTTACAGTGATTTTTAAAATTAAAACAGGAAAAAGTACAACTCAAGCTATTAGATTCAAAACTGGCCTTAGATATTTTTTAAAAAAATCTAAGTGGCTCCTTAGAGCTTATAAAGTTGACCATTTTTACACAGCAGAAAATTCTTGAAAAATCAGAGGGGATTTTTTTATTTTCATAAAATGTTTGACATTCCAATAGAAAAGTTGAATCACAAAAAATGGCAATATTACAAGAATTCAAAAGATAACTTTCATCCTGTAGGCTTAAAATTATTAAATTAAACATATGATTAAATGTAGTATTTATGTGCAACAAAGATGAAATTATTGTCTATTACCCCACCCAAGTTCCTAGATAATTTAGTTTGATTTAATATTCCCTTCACAATATGTAAATAAAATTGAATAAAGATTAACTTAAAAAGAACATGAGCCTTCAAATAGGATACGGTTCTTATATTACATTTTAAAGTGACATGGTTTTGTACCCTAAATTATCAACAGTTCGACCCATTGCCAGACTTTGTGAATAAATCTTTTAAATCTGACATTTAAAATGATTAAATTAAACTCAGGGAAAATTGACCATAGCAGGAACGAAATTCAATCTGAATATCATTTACAGCCTTTGGAGGCAGCTGGTGTTAAGCTTTCCAACTTTTGAAGAGATGAGATCCCTGATCTAGGAAACTTGAGGTGATCGTTAGATTACAAGAAAAAAAGAAAACTCTGGTCAGAGGAGCACACAATTATTTCTTGTGTGCCATTTGTGTTAGCCCTTTGAGGTAGTCCAGGCAAGAAGCACAACAGGGAATTTTAGTTTACTAGAATATTAGAATACAACTATGAAGGAGATGGGAGGGTTAGAAATAAGTAATATAAATAAATAATAGTACTAACTCTATTTTTTCTCCAAATTTTTTTATTCAAAAAGTTAAAACACAAACTCCAAAACAAAACAAAAAAGAATATTTCCAAAAACAAAACCCAATTGGACAAAGACATTAAAAATTAATGTCCATTAAAAATGAAAAACAAAGACACACAGACATATATCCATCTGGTTCAGTTCCAAGCTGGGAGAAAGACATCGGAAACATGGAAGCTGATTGGAAAGATGGTTTAATGATGAAGCAGAACCATCAAGCACATGGTCCTGGTGCAGCTGACCACATGGAGTTGAGAGTGGGGAGTGGTGTTCTCTTGAGCTTGGCACTTGAGCTTCCTGTTCCTGTGCAAGAACATGTATTCTATTGGCTGTTGTCAGACTCCCATGGGCCCATGTAGGGGTTATTGTAGGAGTCATAGCTGGTTCTACAGGCAAAGTACAAATCCTAGTTGTTTGTCTGAGGTAGGTTTGGTTGAACTTTGGACTGCTCTGAGGGTGATGCAATAATTCCTATTGTGGCTTAATGGCTTTGTCCTGTGTGGATCTTGAGTGATGGCTGCTTCTAATCCTACCATTCTGCTTTTGTTTCAAAATATCATGTCTTGAATAGATTACCAAATCTGCATTTCTAAAAGCTGGCCCCGGTATCTGCTGGGGCTATTAAGGAATGTGGAGGTTGCTTTCTGCCTCTAAAAAAAACATGTTTCTCCATTTTGCCCTTTGGGAAATATAATAATCTGCCTTTTTTAATATTCCTCAAAGGTATTTCATTCTTCTAGGAGGGGGTGGCTTCCCACATAGCAATAATTGCTTCTTCACCTTTCAGACCAGGATCAGAATTTTTAATCTTCGTTTTATGTCTATTTGCAACCAATTTGAACTGAAACATCTAGCTTTGTTAAACTTTGTTGTTTGTTTACCTGTTAACTATTTTTATATGTATAGTAAATAGATGAATCGGGTCAAATTAACTCTATTTTTATTGCATAATTACATTGATTAACAGAATCTTGCAAGACTGAAAGTATTTCTCCCCTCCTTTCCTATTACTCTCCAGAAAACTAGGGAGGTATCCCTCTGAGATGCTTCCCAGATCCTCCTCCTTCAGGGGGCTGAGGTATCTTTTCATGCAGGTTGTCCAGCGTGTAGTTCTTCTTTCTCTCTCCCAAGGTCATTCTCCCATGCCATTACAATGTATGGCCATTTCTGGAATTTGGGCCATGGTCACTCTTGTTAGCAACAAAATCAGATTTGGTGCAGCCACATAACCTGTTTGATAAGAATGGGAAAATGCCCCCCCCCCCCCAAAAAAAAAATCAAGGTACACAAACAATAGAAGGATTGTGTTCCAACTGGATTCCTCATGATAAAAAACTAACTCCAGTTGAACATTGTCCTCTGGAACACCACAGATTAACACCCCTAAGATCAGATTGGCCCTGCTGGTCTTTTGTGAAGCACTGAAGACTTGGAGGCGATGCAGTGCATAGCCCAGGGGTCCCCAAACTTGGCAACTTTAAGACTTGTGGACTTCAACTCCCAGAATTCTCCAACTGGCTGGAGAATTCTGGGAGTTGAAGTCCACAAATCTTAAAGTTGCCAAGTTTGGAGACTTCTGGCATAGCCTCTTGAGAAAGCTCAGTCAGTTATTAATCATTACCATCCCAATTCCATGCAAGCTGCCTTTAAGATGTTACACTTCAACAGAAACCTGGTACTTCTTGTTATTATGTCCCATTCATGTATTTATTTATTAGATTTTATCCCGCCTTTATGATTTTATAAGTAACTCAATCTGGCGAACATAATGTTGCTTCCTCCTCCTATTTTCCCCACAAAAACAACCCTGTGAGATGAGTTGAGAGAGACCCATTGTCCCAAGATCACCCAGACAGCTTTCTTGTCTAAGATGGAATTCAAATTCACAGACTCCTGGTGATTGGCTAGACCAAACTGGCTCGATTTCCAGCAAATAAGAGGGCATAATGTATCAGATTGAAAATAAGCAACCACTGAGTTTCTGAGATCCACTTATAATGTTCCAAAAGAGTTTAGGGAACACTGGAGGTGGGTGGATATAATGAATGAATGAATTCTTTATTGGCCAAATGTGATTGCACACACAAGGAATTTGTCTTGGTGCAAATGCTCTCAGTGTACATAAAAAGAAAAGATACATTCATCAAGAGTCAAGAATCATAAGGTACAGCACTTAATAATAGTCATAGGGTACAATTAAGCAATCAAATCATACTAGGAAACAATCATAAGGATACAAGCAACAAAGATACAGTCATACAGTCACAGGTGGGAGGGGATGGGCGATAGGAACGATGAGAGGATTAATAGTAATAGTAATGCAGACTTAGTAAATAGTTGGACAGTGCTGAGGGAATCATTTGTTTAGCTAAGCTGGAATTCAGCTACCACTAATTCAATAGTAAGGCCTTTTAGGGATTTTTAAAGCAAACTAAAATTTACTCTAAGGTGAACATCTTTATTTTCATGTGTATGGTGGCACAAGGTGGCACAAGGCTGCCAACCAATTTTTACCCATCTTGATCAGCAAAGCTTCCAGGATGCCACAATGGGCTCAAGGGTCATATCTGCCCTGAGGCTATGAACAGTCCACTGCAGTGAAAAATACTAATATTTGCTGAAAACTCAGCAGCCAGAAATTGGAGCTGGGGATTTCCAGGAATCCTGCGTAATGATTTTTTTCATGCTGTGTAGTATCTGGGAATTTGAAACCTTATTTTTTTTAAAAAATCAGATATATCTGTTGTATTATCTTAATTTGAAAAAAATCAGCAGAATCAGCAAAGCGATTGGCAATTCAGTCTGTGCTATAGCATCTTCTCCCATTCAAAGTGAGACATACACTCTGTACATGAATCAGGGTGGTTAATCGGTTGTTACATTACAGCATCCAGCACAAAGTCCTTGGTCAAACTTAGGGCTACCACAATTGGGCTGCAAACCTCCAGGGAGCCATAGATGGCAGTCATGAGATATAAACCCTCTTTGTTGCCATCTGCTGGTCATACATATCTTTGCAGGCTGGATTTGGGAGCCCTCAATTATTGCAAAGCCCACAAAAGTGGGTGTGATGGAATAATCAGACTGTAAGGGTAATTCAGATCTTTATTGTATTGACTCCTGCAGGCCTTGTGAAGGAAACAACCAATGGTTCAACGGCTTTGCAACCCTGGCTGGTGGGATTAACCGCTGTTACGGTCTTCTTGTTTGTGATGTTCGTGGCAAACCTCATCCATCGGATATTTTTCTTCCAAAAGTATGTTTCTTCTAGATCTCTTTCTTTAGGTTTTAAGGTCTCGCTTAACACATAACTGGAACAACCACTGATGGACTGATTATGTGCCTTCAAATTGGCATCAGCTCTTAGCAAACATGTTGATAGACCTTCTCTAAAAAGATCTGTCCCCCAACCAGGTCCTTCAGAACTTCTAATGCTTTGCCCACCAACACTGTAACTGAGCTGAGTCCATCCACCTTTCACGCATGGGGAAGGGAGTGTGTCAAAAAAGCTAAGACAGGAGTTACAACACATGATTGTACTCTACCTCTTGTTTACATGTGTTGTGTGTGAGAGGCAAGTAAAAAGAGATAAGGCTTTAATTGCAGTGTCACAGCCAGAGTCTTGGCTTAGATTTCCCAGCTTGGTGCCAGAGCGCTACAGTCCCAAATAAAGGCTGTTTCTGGATTAGACGATTAGATCTCTTCTTGGTCTTCTCACCCAACATGTATGACTGAAGCCTGACCTGTTTCATCTGATGAACACAAACATCACAAGCACAGTGACTGGATTCCTGATCTGCTCCACTTGGAAAAGACAAAACAAAATCACTTTCATGTACTCACCATTCTTGATTACATAATTAACCCATTTTGCAGATTTGCCCAAAACACTGAACAACAAGCTAATCAAAGAGGCTGAATTTACACCTCAAATCTAAGCTGCTGAAAAGCTCTCCTCCATCTCTAATCAAAGTTACAGCTAATCAAGTTGAGAGCATTGTATGAATGAAGGTCACCAGGCTTCTATCTGATTAGTGTGATGGTGTGATTGTATCTCTGTGTGTTTAAGGAGTGGAGCAAAGAAGGTCTTACATTTTGAGGGGTGGGGGCGGTTTCTACCCTGGTTTTTCATCCTCCCTTCCCTAATTCTTCATTAATATTGTTCCCTTTTGCAGAAAGGATGACAAGGATGAGATGGAGAACATAGAGACCAAACACAGGTAAATATTACTGCTTCAGTAGATTTTTAAAGGGCATTTTATGTCTTGGGTATCTAGTGGTGGAGCTAGTCAACCTGGTTATTCATGCTCCTCTCACCCAATCATGGGCTCGCACAAGTAATCCTTGACCTACAACCATTTATTTAGTGATTCAAGTTACAATGGCACTGAAAAAAAGTGACTTATGACAAGTCCTCACACTTACGGCTGTTGCAGTGTCCCTTACTGTCACGTGATTAAAATTTTGGCCCTTGGCAGCAGACATGGATTTACAACAGTTGTAACGTCAAGGAATCATGTGGCTGCCAATTGTGACCTTCTCAGCTGGCTTGTAACAAGCGAAGTCAATGCGAGAAGTTGGATTCGCTTAACAGTTATGTGATTAACTTAACAACTGGGATGATTTGCTTAACTGTGATAAAAGAAAAACATAAAATTGGGCAGGATTTACATAACAATTGCCTTATTTGGAAATGGAAGTTCTGATTCCAATTATTATTATTATATGGTCATAAGTTGAGGACCACCTGGGTGGCTGCTTTCATCAAAATGTGTCCCAGGGTTTGACATGCTCTCCCCTCTTCTTCAACATCTACATCAGTTTTTTCTCAAATTTGGCAACTTGAAGATGGGTGGGTTACAATTTAGATATGTTTGCATTATGTTTCATATATTTTGATGTGAGTGGTTTGGGTTAGTTCCCTTACTGTATTTCTATTTATTGGTGCTATTCTTACATTGTGAGCAAAGTCACCTTGTAATTAGGAGGGGCCAAAATCAAAATAAATAAATAGCAATAGCCCTTAGACTTATATACTGCTTCAGAGTGCTTTACAACTCTCTCTAAGCGGTTTACAGAGTCAGCCTATTGCCCCCCAAAATCTGGGCCCTCCTTTTACCCACCTCAGAAGGATGGAAGGCTGAGTCAACTTTGAGCCTGGTGAGATTCGATCTGCCAAATTGCAAGCAGCCAGCAATCAGCAGAAGCAGCCTGTAGTACTGCCCTCTAACCATTGTGCCACCGCAGCTCATAATATAATCGATATGACAAAACCAGCATAACTGTTGGGCAACAAGGCCTGTCCCTTCTGACTGTCATGGCCAACTATCCTAACATTCTGCTGCTTTTCACACATCCTGTTTTATTTTTTCCTCTTCTCCCTACAGCACTGAGCAAAATGTCTACGAAAACAAAGCAATGGACCCAGAAGAGGGGGGTTTGGAAACCAATATGTAGGGGATCATAACAGCATGTAAAAGGTCTCCAAGGGGAAAGAGGACCAGCTGCCATTACAAAATGAATAGAATAGAATAGAATAGAATAGAATAGAATAGAATAGAATAGAATAGAATAGAATAGAATAGAATAGAATAGAATTCTAGTGTGATTGGACATACAAGGAACTTATCTTGGTGCAAATGCTCTCAGTGTACATAAAAGAAAAGATACGTCAAGAGTCAAGAATCATCAGGTACCAGACTTAATGATAGTCATAGGGTACAATAAGCAATCAAATCATACTAGGAAACAGTGAATATAAATCATAAGGATGCAAGCGACAAAATGACTGAATTCAGAATTATCTGAAAGACCTGGACAAGAATTTCCAGATTAAGCTGTTTTTTTTTAAATTACCAGCACATCATTGCTTAGTGATCCCTCGAAATTAGATGAAAGCAAAGCTAGCTCACAATAGCAACAGAAGTTGCCAGAGTGGTGACTACGTGAATACAGGTAGTCCTCAACTTGTAACAGTTCATTTAGCGACTCTTCAAAGTTACAACACTGAAAAAAGTGACTTATGACCATTTTTCACACTTACGGCCATTGCAGCTTCCCCATGGTTCCATGATCAGAATGCAGACACTTAGAAACTGACACATATTTATGACCATTGCAATATCCAGTCATCTTTTGCAACCTTCTGACAAGCAAAGTCAATGAAGCCAGATTCACTTAACAACCATGTCACTAACATCATAATTTCACTGATTCACTTAACAACTGTGACAAGAAAAGCTGTAAAATGAGGCAAAACTCACTTAACAAATGTTTCATTTAGCAACATCAGTTTTGGGCTTAGTTGTGGTAGTAAGTCAAGCACTACCTGTATGTGTCCATGTTGTTCTCTTGGCAATAATGCAAAAAACGATTTGCAATTTCCTTTAATCCTGGACACTGTACATGTTTTCTGAGCTCCCACTATGGTCTCCCCTTCAGGCTAGCAGACTTGAGTGTTTAGCATCCAGGCCTAAGATAAGAGCAAGCCATCTAAATTTACATCGCCAAAAGTAAGAACAGATGAATGAATACATAAAGAAATTCATTAAACTGTCTTCTGCAGAAGCCGTCTGAAGTAAGTTGCTTCCTTGCAGTCATCCATTTCTATTTGTTTATTCTAGGTTGCTCAGCGTTTGCATTATTGTTGTTGTTGGTAGTATTTTTTGTGGGTGATAGTAAACGGTTCTCTGGATCTTTTTGAAAGTTACAGATAGTTTGTTGTGGTAAAAGAGGCCCATGTTGAGAAATGTTTCAGATTGGGCTTGCTAAATAAGAAAAAACCTGGCTATCTGCCCATGTTCAAAAGGATGAGGGAATGAAGCAACCATTTTGCTGAAGTGTCACAAACTCCAGAAATACACACTGTGCTTCAACGAAGATGATCCCAAGGTCATGTGATGACAATTGACAACTTTTTTTGCCAGAAACCAGCATTTATTTCTGGTTTCCAGGAGAAAAAACCCATTGCAGACAATTGCTTAATGGCCACCAGAAAATATGTAAAATTAGATCTATAATACGATGACCTACTGAATGACTAGATGACTGATGGTCATAATTCTGGGCTCAATTGTGGTTGTAAGTAAAGAACTATCTGCATCTGGCAGAAACCAAAAACATGGGTGCAATTTTGCCCTTCCTTCCTTCCTTCTTCCCCTCCCCTCCCTCCCTCCCTCTCTTTAGGATCAGCCATGATAAATTAAATAAAACTCAACTGCTTTGTAGAACAAATCACATAAAATATACTCACACATAATCAGCTTCAAATATGTACAGTAAATCACATTTCACTTTACTGTGTTATTTGTAATGCATGAAAGTCATTTAATACAGAACAGGCTGCAAAAATCTGGACTTTACAGATTAACAGAGTTGGAAGGGACCTTGTAGGTCATCTAGTCCAACATCCTGACAAAGCAGGAGACCCTACACCATTTCTGACAAATGGCAGTCCAGTCTCCTTTTGAAAGCCTCCAAAGATGAAACTCCCACAACTTCTGAAGGCACTATCCATTCCATTAGTTGATTGTTCTCACTGTCAGAAAATCTCTCCTTATTTCCAGGTTGAATCTCTCTTTGTTCAGTTTCCATACATTATTCCTTCTCTGGCCTTCGGGTGCCTTGGAAAATAGGTTGATCTCTTCCTCTCTGTGGCAGCCCCCCCAAATATTGGAGCACTGCTATCATGTCTACCCTGAAGTGAAAAAAGGGCAACCAAAAACCAAAGTTTTCTGTTCTCTTTGTTGCAATCTGCATCTTTTAGTATTGGGAAGCCATCATGCAAGCCAGGTACACATGTTCATACTGAATTGGATGCAACTTTTTTCAGTAAGTTCCTAAGGACTAGAAACTTGAAATGATTTTTTTTTAAAGAACTACCTTCTACATTGTCATATCCCTGCTGATGGGAAACACTGGAAGAGGCACCTGGGGACAAGGTACAATGGCTTTTAAATTCCTCTGTTCCCTAGTAATCATGCGCAAAGGCTAAAGTTACAAGCTAAGCTAAAAGCGTCCGTAGAAGCGTTGTAGAGCCAAATTACCGACGCTGAAGCATCATGAGATGTACAGCGTTGACTTCAAGAGCTTCACGCATTTCCACACTCTGGAAATTAGATTTGTATGATCCTATGCTAGATTTTGCTGAACATAAGGTGGAGCAGAGCCAGCTTCAGATAAGATGCACAGCATCAATCTTTGTTAAGGATATCTGAGTTAGACCCCAAATATTTTGAGGGGTATTTTTGTTGCAACTGATAACAAAGAAACGTTCCCCTTCTGGGAACGTTCAGAATGGTTGGTTAGTCTGCCTAGTTCAGTGATGGCGAACCTATGATGTGCGTGTCAAAGCTGACACACCGCAACCTTTTGGGTGGCAGCATACACCAACATCCAACAACAGCTATTCCTGAAAGCACATTGCATTCTTGCACAATTTTCAGAGGCTGTGGAGGCCCTGTGAGAATAGGATGTGCTCTTGTGCAACCTCCAGTATGGTAATTTTTAATACAGTCTGGTAAATATCTATAAATATAACCCAAACAAAAACTCTTGGGGGGGGGGTGTGTGTGAATTATTTTTAAAAGTAGAAAGAGGCCTCGGGAGAAAAAAAGGCTTAAAAGACTTTACCTAGAAGCCCATTTGAGAATGTTACCAACTTTTCAATGAGGTCTGCGCTCGTGTGTGTTTCACAGCAAATCCATTTGCATAGGGGGCAAGTGAGGACTCTACAGGTAGTCTTTGACTTACAACAATTCATTTAATAACCATCCAGTTACAACTGTATTGAAAAAAGTGACATATGACCATCCTTCACTTACAAACCATGATCACATGATCAAAATTCAGACACTTAGCAAGCGACTCATATTTATGACTTTTGCAATGTCCTGAGAGGTCATGGGATCCCCTTTTGCAACTTCTGACAAGCAAAGTCTTGGGGAAGCCAGATACGCTTAACAACTGTGTTATTCACTTAACAACTGCAGTGATTCACTTAACAACTGTGGCAAGAAAGGTCATAAAATGCGGCCAAAGTCCCTTAGCAAATGTTTCACTTAACAGCAGAAATTTTGGGCTCGTTTGTGATCATTAAGTTCAGGACTTCCTATATTTCCAGTCATAAGGCAATTGGAGGGGTGTGTCAGATACTCCGGATGTCATGAAACTACAACCTCCTGAATCCATCTCTATGGCGATGCTGGGAGTGGGAGCCCCGGGGTGTCTGTCTGAACAAAAAGCTAAAGATCTTAGGAATTAGTGCAAATCTAAAAACACACAAATAGGTCATAAAACAGGCCAAAACTGTGGAAAGCAAACTTTTTGCTTTCTTTGGGTAAGCTGGCAACATGAGGTTCAAAGAAAGAGACCCCTGGAATTCAGCTCCTGGAATTGGGAGTGTGGAGACTGCTGATCCATAGCCAAAGATTGGACACACCTGAACAGCTGATGATGGATCAGATTCCCCCTTGATACAATTCATCCAGGAAGCGTCTATGGAAATCCTCGGTCATCCAGGTCATGGTTGTCCCAAACGTGCTTTTATTTTTATTTATTTTTTTCAAGAGGCAACTGGGCTTTCTGGTGTTTTTCTTTGGAGACATTTTGCTTCCCATCCAAGAAGCTTCTTCAGCTCTGGCTGGATGGGAGGAAATGGAAGGATTTATACTTCTTACAGAGAGCTGGTCATTTGCATTCTTTTAGTGAATCATTAAGGCCACCTGGAGGTTTATCTCAGAGTCATCTGAGTGATGCAAATAGGTGTGGAGCCTTCTTGGAACTGCTGACTGTGTTGTAGACTGGATATAGTATCTCTCTCCCTCTGTTGAGAGAGGGCTCTTCAGTTTTGAACAGATAGCTTCTTTTGCTCCTCTTTCAAACCAGCGATCCTCTCTGCCCAAAATGTGGACTTTGCTGTCTTCAAAAGAGCGGCCTTTGTCTTATTAAACGCAGGTGGGTTTTGTTCTCCTATGTTGTGCCGTGCGTTTATGAAGTGGTTGTTTTGTTTCCCCAACGCACATAGATTTGCACGTGGCTCGTTGCTCAGTTTATGCCTGGGTGTTTTCTCCTTGGGATGGACAAACTTCTGCCTTAAGCGTACTCTTGGGTTTGAATCCAGGAGTCGATTTTGCTTTCGCTGGAGAAATTCGCCAACCCGAAAAGAGGAGCAAAGCCACGAAGCCGGCTGCTGTCTTAAACCGAGGCCTCCTTTGAGGCGCGGCTTCTTCGCAGCGCAGCCTCTCCATTGGCTCCCTCCGCGAGGTCGTTGGAAGAGGCGCGGCTATCTGCTCCGGGGCGGAGGCAATTGGGGGTGCTGCGGCGCAGACTAAGTGGTTACGTAGCCGGCCACCAACCCGGGGGCTTTCCCCGGAGCAGATAAAAACTGTTCTGCGGTCTCATGGCTGGGTTGTTCCCCTCAGGAGCTACGGCTTTCCTTGCTTTTCCCGCCAGGCCTGGACCTGGCGCTTCCCCCGCGCGCTCCAGCTGATGCGCCCTGCCGGTGCGTCTTTACGCACAGCTGGGGCCATCGGGCTCCAGGCCCCGGCGCTGGGAGCCGCTCCTCGCCTCTCCGGTAGGATGGACGCTCCGCCGCCGCTGCCCCTTCGCGACCGGCTGAGTTACTCAGTGGGCCATTTCCTGAACGACTTGTGCGCCTCGATGTGGTTCACCTACTTGCTGGTCTACTTTCATTCGGTGCTGGGCTATAGTACCCAACATGCGGGGGCGCTGCTGTTGGCGGGGCAGGTGGCCGACGGCATCTGCACGCCCCTGGTGGGCTACGAGGCGGACCAAGCCGGCGGGTGTGGGCGCTACGGGCGGAGGAAATCCTGGCATCTGACTGGTAAGTCGGACTAAAAAAAAACAAAATCACTGGACGGGCTTTGTCCCAGTTAGACGCAGGCAGGATGCGGTGACCGGAATTTAAAAATGTGGCTCTTAAATTGGAGTAAGCTGTTTGGAAAGAGAAAGCGGATAAACCGGAATGAGCAGAGAAGCCTGGGATCGATGAAGTAGCTTCGCCGGCTCAGATCGAGTGATGCTTGTTTTCCGGCATGGGCTAACTGGTGTGAAACGAAATGAGTAGGAAACAACCCCGTCCCGGTTTTGGCAATTTGAAGGTGCTGGCTGGGGAATTCTGGGAGTTGAAATCCACGCACCTTCAAATTGGCCACGGTTGAGAAACACCGGTTAATAGTGATCTGAATCTCTCCGAATAAATGGAGCAACATGCTGATGTTGCTGGAGATTCATGTATTTCAACATCATGACAAGAGACCAGTTGGATTCTGCAAGCGAGGTTTGCAACAATTCTCACTGTTCATAATATGAATGAATATGATTACAGATGGGAACTCTGGCTAATGAGTAGAAATATTGGATTGCTGGGCTTAACTCTGGGTAACTGGTGGCATGAAAATGGTCAAGACACTCCAGTTGCTTGGCTTCCTGGACAATCATGGAGGCTCCATTTGGAGAGTGCATCCATTAGCCTTTAATAGATTACTGTAAATTAAGAGCAAAAGCCTGCTTTCCCCGTTACACAATTCATTTCACTGCCATGTTGTGTTGTTATTTGGCTAAAATGATTTTAAAAAGCATACTGGGCAAAGTCACAGATCTAAGATATTGTAGGGTCTCCTGCTTGAGTAGAGGATTGGACTAGAAGACCTCCAAACTCCTATCCAAAGCTGTTATCTTACACTCTTCTAATGCCAACTAAGAGCAATCTCCCTGTTCAGGTATAGCCTATCCTTGATTGTGATGTGCTAGGGGAGGACCCCAGCAGAGGAAAGCTGGTTACTGCTGTTATGCTTTGCTCACGTGTTTGTAGGGTGTCAGCTGATCTCTGCATTCATAGATGTCCTAATGATCTCTTGCTTATCTGTTGGAGCAGAGCTCTCTCCAAATGTAGAGATAAATAGCAGCTTAGCTTCCTTCTGGACTGTTGAGCATTTAGGTTACTATTTGCCTGTCCTCTTCTTTATGCATTTACATTATTTATATGGCTGTCCCTCTCACAGCAGTGACTCTAGCTGGCCTACACAATTAAAGCAAGCAAAAAAGCCAATGCAATCCTAAATTGTATTAACAGAGGAATACAATTGAGACCAAGCGAGGTACTAATACCACTCTATAAAGCCTTAGTAAAGCCACACCTAGAGTACTGCATCCAGTTTTGGTCACCACATTATAAAAAAGATGTTGAGGCTCTAGAAAAAGTACAGAGAAGAGCAACCAGGATGATTAGGGGACTGGAGGCTAAAACATACAACGAACGAACGGTTGCAGGAACTGGGCTAGGCTGGTTTAGTGAAGAGAAGGACCAGGGGAGACATGATAGCAGTCTTCCAATATTTGAGGGGCTGCCACAGAGAGGAAGGGGTCAAGCTATTTTCTAAAGCCCTGTAGGCCAGACAAGAAATAATGGATGGAAACTGAACAAGGAGAGATTTAACCTGGAAATAAGGAGAAACTTTATGACACTGAGAACAATCAACCAATGGAACAGCTTGCCCTCGGAAGTTGTAGAAGTGCCATCACTTGAGACTTTCAAGAAGAGATTGGACTGCCATTTGTCAGAAATGGTGTAGGGTCTCCCACTTGGGCGGGGGTTTGGACTAGATGACCTACAAGGGCCCTTCCAACTCTGATTATCTGTTAAAGCTAACAAATCAGACCAAATAATAAACATCTGAAATTGCCAACAGAAGGTTCTAGGCTTCACAATAAAAACCTGAATTAGAGATAACCTTATAATTATTTGGAGATTAATGGTTATAAATGTGATGTTTACTTGATGTTTATAATGTTTGATATTATTAGTGGATTATGGATAAAATTGAACAGAGGGCCTAGTCAAATAATGCAAATTTTTTAAAAAGGATAAATGAAGGTGAATAGGTATTGAGAATAATAGTTACAACTATTGTGTGTATAAGATTTACTATCTGTATTCAATAGAGATTGTAGAAACTGTACCCAGACGGTATACAGTTATTGTGAATATATAAAATTTATATATAACCAAGAAAATTGTACAATAAAAAATAATAATTAAAAAAAATTGAGTTAGAGAGTTCACATTAACCTTCCAGCCCCAAAGTTTGGAGGAATAGCCAGCTTTGGAGTGCTTTGTAAAAAAAAAAAAAAAAAGGCTAACAAGGTGGAACCCATCCAGACCTTTGGAGAGATGAAGCTCTATGGGTAAGTGCTGTAAATTACAATGCCTGATTCCAACAAGATGACATTGTTAATGGAAAGGACTGGAGCATGACCTCTCTGCTTGCCCTGCTGGGGCGAGCAGAGATGATGAGTTTTATGTTGGTAGCTTCCATTAATGAATAGTGCTTTGTCTGGAACAAGACTTGCTTTTGTCAAATGTGAGCCTGTAGTTCAGGGTGTTTTAGAGTGGCTCCAAGCTTGCAAATTTTAGAAGTGTTATGTTACCCTCCCATTGCTTTTGCAGAATTGCAAATCCCCAATAATAATTGCAATACATTTTGATCAAGGTGTGGTTCGTAGCAACGCAAGAATCAACACAAGAACTGCAAACCGATCCCATAAAATGTGCTCAGAGCTTAGTACAGGGGTGTCAAACTGGTGGCCTGCGGGCCGGATGCGTCACGCACAGGCCACGCCCACCCCAGCTCCGCGAATGAGAAAAATGTTGCGAAATGTCATGTGACAGCAACGTGACGCGGTGAGTTTGACATCCATCCGTAGCTTAGTAAATGCAAACGTTAATACAAAGTACTTAACAACACAGTATCCAAAACAGTGTTTTGGAATAAGACCTGGTGCATGTACGCCTGAAGTAATTTAAAACAGGTGTTATTTTGGAATTATCATCTAAGT
Source organism: Pseudonaja textilis (assembly GCF_049901715.1). Taxonomy (NCBI): domain Eukaryota; kingdom Metazoa; phylum Chordata; class Lepidosauria; order Squamata; family Elapidae; genus Pseudonaja; species Pseudonaja textilis. The sequence continues at coordinate 329,100,711 of NC_141990.1, forward strand.
AAGAGATTGACAGATTCTATGCCTTTGCCCTTGTCAGATAATACCATCATCTTTTTTCCAACTCTGATTGTTACTGATTATTTCTGCCATCAAGTTGGGATTGATTCCTAGGGGCTACCTGGATTCTGTTTTAGCAACTACAGTTAGTCCTCGACTTACAACAGCTAATTTAGTGACTGTTCAAAGCTACAACAGCACTGAAAAAAAGTGATTTATGACCATATTTCACAGTTCCAACATTTGAAGCATCCTGATGATCATGTGATCAAAATTCAGATGCTTGGCAACTGGTTCATACTTATGACCGTTGCTGTGTCCCAAGGTCACGTGATCAGCTTTTGCATCCTTCTGACAAGCAAAGTCAACAGGGAAATTGGATTCACTTAGCAACTCTGTTACTCACTTAGCAACTGCAGTGATTCATTTAACTGTGGCGAGAAAAGTTGTAAAACGGGGCAAAATTCATTTAACAAATGTCTCACTCTACAATAAAAATTTTGGGATCAATTGTGGTTGTAAGTCGAGGACTATCTGCATTGCAGTGAATGTAGTAGGCTCATATGCTTATGAGATTCTTGGAGATTATAATTTGAATAGAATCTTGAGGGTTTTGGTTCCCAGGCAGAGCAAAAACGCTAGAATTAATAAAGCAGTCTTTTTTTTTTAAAAAAAAACAGCCTTCTGGCTTGATGGGAAAGAAACTCATTGCATGCCCAGAGGAGCCAAAATGCTTACATGCAAAATTGACTTATTTTTTAAAAATCATTTATCTTAATTTGATCAAATTTAGTTTTAGTAGAAAAGGTATTTTGCTCGCTGACGGACTAAATGCAAGACTAAAAGTTTCATTCTTCTAAAGTAGATGCTGTCTCATTGCCTTCTGCAGTCAGCATTAGAAAACACCTGGCATGCTTATGTTGTATGTCTTATGTTGTTTTGTTTGTTGTTAAAATAAAAAACTTTTTTTTTAAAAAAAGAAAACACCTGGCATGCTGGATCTTAAAATAAGTGTACACTGGTATTTTAATATGGGTGGTTTATATGAGGATTCCATGGTAACTTTATAAAGAAGGGCCATTGTTCCTAGATGTGAGGTGAGAGGTTGGACAATGCAGGAGTAGAAGAATATCTGGTCCTAGATCTCCGTAAACACATGACTGAGTTTATCACTCTGTTACTCATTTCTGTTTCCTTTCAGTCACATGCTAGAATCTACAATCCCAACTGCATTGTTCCTAATTCCTGTATGTGACACAAAACAAGCTTGATCTTGAAATTTTTTTTCCCTGTGAGTCAGCAAAGCAAAGATTTGGCAAAGGTGTCTTTTTGCTTGGCTACAGAAATCGAATAAATAAATACATGACTTGTTCTCTTTCGGTTCTGCTTATTCCCGAATCCCCTCCAGAGCAGCATAAATAGAATTTTGCCAGAGTCAGCCAAGGAGTCTGATATTCATTCCTGTGGATTATTTCCTCCCACCATCCTTACACAGAGTGCAACATTGTTGTGAGGAAGGCCAAGACAGCCAGTTTGGTGTAGTAGTTAAGGACCTGGGCAGTGGTGGGATTCAAATAATTTAATAACCGGTTCTGTGACCTAATGAGTTCTTCCAACAACCAGTTTGCCAAATTGCTCAGAAAGTTAACAACCAGTTCTCCTGAAGTGGTGCGAACTGGCTGAATCCCACCACTGGACCTGGGCCTAGAAACCAGGAGACTGTGAGTTTTAGTCCCGCCTTAGGCATGAAAGCAGGCTGGCTGACTTTGGGCCAGCCGCTTTCTCTCAGCCCAGCTCACTTCACAGTAATGTTGTAGGGAAAATAGGAGGAAGAAGGAGTATTATGTGTGTTTGCTCTTTGAATTACTTACAAATCAATAAATGTGCAATAAAAATCAACTAATCAGGGGAAATTTGTTTCAGTACTCTTGGAGGCAAATAGAGAATTGGAACTTGGCTCTTGCAGGGCCCATTGCAACTGCTGACTAATGCAGGGGTCTCCAACCTTGGCAACTTTAGACTTTGTGGACTTCAACACCCAGAAGCTGGCTGAGGAATTCTGGGAGTTGAAGTCCACAAGTCTTAAAGTTGCCAAGGTTGGAGACCCCTGAACTAATGGGTGTACAGATGCTGTCTTGAAGGATTGATTGCTTCATGAGAACATAACCGATTTTTTTTTAAAATCATGTTTTAAATTTGAGCCTCAGAAAGAGAAGCTAGTCATATCCCAATTTTGTTGTAAAGGATTAAGGCTAGTCACAGTAAATGGAATCTGATTGTTAAAGGGCCTTGGGAACCACAAATACGTTTGCTCCAACAAGCTTCTTGTTATATGTTTACAAGGTTTTTTAAGAAAGGATATATAGCCTGAAAAAGTAACTTCAGTTGGATCATGCAATTAAGATGTAAATAATAATTCAGCTAGAAATCAGAACTGTTTTTTTCTCCTTGGTGCCTTTCTGCATGAGTTACTGCAGTGAGTTGGCCTCTTTTAGGAATGTTCAGGTTAGTGGCTGCAGAAATGTGATAGCTTAGAGGATGGCAAGTACTTAAATTCTACCTGAATTTAAATTGGGGAGTAAATTATGTAGCATTGTGTGCTAGTTTAGAGTAAACATTTTAATTCTGAAAGGCAAAAATGGGAATGTTTTCTGCAATAGATTTACAGTAGGTTTATAAACTGGGAAGTTTTGAGTAGCAAAGGTTGGCCTTTTTTGTGCCTGTTGAGTATAATATATTCTTGGAGGGCCTGGTGAGACTTTTCCTTAAATCTTGGGACTTTGCTGTGCCTGCTTCTTTTTTCTGTGCAAGTGGATTTGGAAATATAAATCCCGAGTACACTATTCATCTCTTGTTGGTCAACTCCTGCAGATATATGACTGCAGACTTGGAGTAACCATTAGGCAGAATAAGCACACGAGGTGGGAGGGGACAAACCACAGCAATTTACCCCTAGCTATCATGCCCTTAACTCTTTTTACTGCCAGATTCAACTTTAGTCATTTTTTTTTGTAATTGTCCTTATCTGCTCTACTCAGCTTTAATCTGCATTGTTAAAAATCTTTTTGAACTTTCAACATTTGGTTCAAAACTGTCAGATATAATACTTGTTTGCATTGTAGCATAAGTTCCCTCCTGTCAAGGGACCCCATTGTTGGGCTATGCTTTGGGTATCAGTTGATCTTAATTCAGCCCTATGTGGCTGCAATCCAATAATATACTTACCGTACTTATAGAATTAATCTATTTTCTGGGTTTGCTTTTGTTTACTTTTAAATGATAAAAGCTAGTCAAACAAGCTTGGGTTTGTGTGACATACACACCCAAAACCCTTAGCCAAGGTTAATAGATTGGGTTTGTGTGACACATACAGAACCAGTAGCCAAAGTTAATATTAGTTAATAAGTCGTGTGACTGTAGGCACTAGGGGAAAAAACTCATCTTTGTGTTTATGTGTTCTTCTTTGTCTCTTTGCACAAACAAGAGACAAATATAGTGGTGAGTTCCAAGTTTTCTGCTGTCTTCTTTTTTCACTTTTATAACTTGGTTGCTTTATTCAGATGGAATATTGTGTCCAGTTGTGAGCATCACAGTTCAAAGAGAACCGTGAGGAGTTGGGAGTATTTTCAGAGGACACAAAGATAGGGAAGGATCTATGTTTACATTCCTTTAGGGGAAGGAAATTCGGCCTGTGGAATTATTCATGGACATGAGTGGAAAGCCTGGTTAGATCTTCTTGGAAAAATATTTGAAGCAGGCCTTTAAAAATTTGCAACTTCCAGGAAGATTAGAAAATATTCCTCAGGCAGATCAATTGGGAAATGGAGCCTTATTAACCAAATACATAATGCAACAGCCCTTGCTGTCATTTCCTCTGTAATTTTATCCCAACTGCCATTTATTTATCTACAGCTTCCTTAATTCAGTCCGTCCGTCTCCAGAGCTACAGTATTTATGCAAGCATTAGACCTTATATGCCCCCTCAGATTCAGTTCTGCTTTCTCCTTCAGTAGAACTGTTCGGAAGTCATTGAAATTTCTGGTGCAAAAAAAACCAAAAAAGCACACTTGGCGATAGTGGAAATCACACACTGTTCTTGTGAAGATAAATCAGGAACACCCCTTCTACTCCCCCCTCTGCCTTTCCTTCAGCTATTGTGGTTCTTTCAAAGTCATAACTTGTCCTGATTCTTCCAAATGACTTGAGGATCTTTGTATCTGTCTTTTGAAGCCTATTTCCGTTGTGGATGGATTCCTGAGCCTGGCTGCTGATAGGGAAGGTCACGGGGGACTGAATGATCGAACTAACCCTCAGAGAGCCTTTCCTTCCCTCTTTGTTTTCTGTCGAATGCAGCAATCTCTTCCAAAGTCCACCCTGAGGCTGTGGGGTCACTGTGGCCAAAGTTATACTTGTGTTGATGGCCTGAGGAGGCTTGTTAGAGCCGCCATTTTCCGACTGGGTTAGAGAGCGTGTTGGGGTTCCATGAAAGGCTAAGGGCAACCCCCACCTCCCTCCACAAAAATTCACTCACGCACAACCAACAGTGTCCATAGCTATCTTTCTAAAGTAGAAAAGATAGTCTGAATCCTTCTTGGCACAGGTAGTCCTTGACTTATGACTATAATAGAGCCCAAAATTTCTATTGTTCTGTGAGACACCCGTTAAGTGAGTTTTGCCCCATTTTACGACCTTACATGCCATAGTTCTTTAAGTGAATCCAGGCAGTTGATAAGTTAGTAACCTGGTTGTTAAGTGAATCTTGTTTCCCCATTGACTGTGCTTGTCAGAAGGTCACAAAAGGCAATCACATGACCCCAGAACACTGCAACCGTCATAAATAAGAACCAGTTGACAAGCATCTGGATTTTGATCACATGGTCATGGGGATGCTGCAATGGTCATAACACTGAAAAATGGTCATAGTCACTTTTTCTGCTGCCTGTTTAGTGAACAGTCACTAAACGAACTATTATAAGTCAAGGACTGCCTGTAGTCTTGTTCTCCCATGAATATAATGCCCTGGATATAATTGATGGGCATCAAGTGCTTATGATGACGTTGCAGAACGGATGATAAAATATGCATTGTGACATCACATTGCAAACTCAGGTCTTTTTGTATCTCTGTGTCTGCTTAAATCATGTGGTGAGGATTGCAAAAAACAGTTTATTCTGCATTGGTGGGAAGCTTACAGGGCTATTTCTGTACATTAAGGCTGGTTGTAAGGCTATTCCAAGCTTAACACAGATTTTCCTGCCAAAATATTATCCTACTGTTATTTTGTATTGGGCTGCTTGGAAGATTCCAGGGGTCACAGTATGGAGATTGGGAACAAGCTTTGGTTTGTGGGTTGTTTCATTCTCCCCATTATGCCTTGTGCCTGTTTATCAGTCTTTTTCTCTGCTGAAAGCTTTGTTTTTGCTTTTAATTATAGCTAACATGCCTTGAGAAACAGCTATCCCCAATCTGATACTGTCCAGGTGGACTGAATAATACCTTCCGTTACTAGCATTTGTACTGCTCTTGAGAAATAATGGGGTTTGTAGGCCTACCTGGGGTCAGGCTTCATTCTATCCTCACAACAGCCTTATGAGGTAGGCCAGCCTGAAATAACCTGTTTTAAACATCCTTGGTGTAGGCAGGGGAGACCCAGGCAGAAACTGAGACTCTGCTTCACTTGGTTTCCTACATTCCTTGTTTATTAGCTTATATCCCACTTCTCTATTAAAAGCATTAAGTAAATAAAGCCAAAAATAATCCTTAGGTTCATTGGATTGGAAGGGATCTTGATGGTTTTCTAGTCGTCCTATCATTCTGGACAAATGGTTGTCCAATCTTTTCTTGAAAACCTCCAAGCGCTCTCTCTCTCTCTCTCTCTCTCTCTCTCTCTCTCTCTCTCTTTCTCTCTCAGAGACAGACAGAGACTTAACAGCAGCGGCCTCCAAATTTGGCAACTTTAACAGTTGTGGACTTCAACTCCCAGTATGACTCAACTGACTGAGGAATTCTGGGAGTTGAAGTCCACAACTCTTAAAATCAACAAGTTTGGAGACCCCTGACTTACAGGAATAAATCTCCACTTCCTTCCCTGGGACAGCCCTTCATGGATTGGAAGGCTGCACTCAGATCTTCCCTTAGCCTTCTCTTCTTCAAGCTGAACATAACAAGTTCCTTTGATCTCTCTTCATAGGATTTAACCTCTAAGCTCCTTACTATCTTCCTCTGCCCTGTTCCCAGCTTCTCAGCATCCTTCTTCCATTGTGGTCATCTGAGCTGGAGACAAGATTCCTAGTGTGGTCTGAGCAAAAACAGCATAGAGTGGTGCTGTCACTTCTCACGAACTTGGCACTGCACATCAATTGGCCTTTTTGACAGCAGCTGCACATTGCTGGCTCATCCTTAGTCTGTGGTTTACCAGATCCACAAGTACTTACTGCTAAGTCAGGTATTGCCTACCTTGTGCCTATGCATCTGGTTTTTCTGGCTTAAGTGCAAAAGCTTACATTTCTCAACAATCTTAATGGTAGAAATAGAGGTGTTTTTTAAAAAAAAAAATAGAAGCAAGCTTGAAAAGTTCCAGCAAGGGGAGGGGGTGTGCAAGGAAAACTTATAATTGCCTTGAGATAGGTTGGCCTAATGGCTCTAACAGGTATTAGCCAGGCTGCCTGGGGAGGCTGGGGGCTATTATCTAATATAGTTCGTAGAGTTGGGCTTGTAACACAAAGGAGTTGTATTAAAAGAATATGATAATGGCTGTGAAAATGAATGTGTGGGTTTGGGGTTTCATCCTTTCTCTTAGAAGCTAGTTCCTTTTTCTAATTAATTAAAAATTAGAACTGTGTGGGCAGTTCTAAACTAAATGCAAGACACAATGCTAAGGTTGTTGCTTCCCCTTCCAAAAATTTTCAACTTCAGAAGTATTTGGTGATTCTACTAGTGGGAGGAGTGGAGGAAAGCTGAGCTTAACTGCAGAAGACTGGAGAACAAATTTATCCTGATTCCAGTGAGATTTACCGTAATTTATTGTTTGCATCATGTTTATTAGCTCTGTGGAAACTGGGGCTTCAACCAGCATAGCAGAAGGTGATCTCATAAGTACCAATAAAGGAGAATATTTTTAGCTCAGGGTTGAAATGGTTGAAATGGCACTGATGATGTTACTTCGTTTGGGTAACGAAACTTCTGCAAGAAAACAACAAGCTCAGAGGGCACCAAGGACCCCTGGTCTCATAATTTTGATAGTTCTCCATAGCCCTGAAATACTTTTATTAAACAGATGCTAAAAAAAAACAGCCTTTGTCTTTGAAGCACACTAAGTTAGGGGCCACGGGAGGGAAGGGAAAGAATGGTGTGGTGTTACTGTGCCAGTCACACAGTGTGTAGCTTCTCCATCCCGCTCTACTGAGTTTTAGAGTGTTTTGTTTGCATGCCATCTGAAATTGTACTCTTACCAGCATTTGTAAACAGGGCAAAGTTTGATTTTCAAGACCAAAAGCTTCGGCTCGCCCAGAGTTCTTCTGGTCAGTATACCTAGGCTAGTTTGGTCTCCCAAAACCTGTGAGTGTGCATGCTGTCCCGCTCACACACACACACACACACACACACACACACACACACCGTTTAAGGAATTTCTATTAAGGCTTCCAAGTCTGAATTGTATTTTCCAGCAATTCCTTGTGCTGGCACCAGCTCAACCCCAATGAGTTCCACAGGCGATTCAAATGAAACCAATGCTAGCCCTCAAGGCAAGGCTAGTCCAGTCCACTAGACAGAGCCAAGTTCCAAGACAAAGACAAATTCACTGGTAAAGGCAAGTCAAGTCAAAGGCAATAGTTAAAAAAATACGAGAGCCGAAATTCAAGGCAAGAACTGCACAGCAAGGAAACGAATATCTGTCCACTGTGCTAAAACAAACATCTGTCCACTCTGCTAGCTAGCCAGCTTCTGGTGAAGCCCATCAAGAAGGAGGGTGAGGCTTTCTCTTGGTGAATACAGGTAGTCCTCATAATTGAGCCCCAACGTTTCTATTGCTGAGCAGAACATTTGTTAAGTGAATCTGCCCCATTTTATGACCTTTCTTGCCTTAGTTGTTAAGTGATTTGTTGAGTTAGTCCCATGGCTGTTAAGTGAATCTGGTTCCCCCATTGATTTGGTTTATAAGAAGGTTGCAAAAGGGACACTGCAACCGTCATAAATATGAGTCAGTTGCCAGGTATCTGAATTTTGATCACATGACCATTAGGGAGGCAGCAATAGTCATAAGTGTGAAAAATGGTCATAAGTCACTTTTTTCCAGTGCCCTTGTAACTTTGCAAAATTCATTTAACAATTGTCTCACTTAGCAATAGAAATGTTGGACTCAATTTTCATCGTAAGTCGAGGACTACCTATATTTATCTCACTACCTAAGGATCTTTTAATTCTCAGAAATTGAAAAATCTCCAGTACTTTTGCTCTAGGTTATTAGAACAGTGTTGAATTCAGATCTCCAATCCAGGCTACTCTGGTTCTTTTCAGAGTCTTTCGATTACAACTGCCTTAAGAAGTCCCAGCTAACATGTTTAATGAAGTTATAAGAACTAGAGATGAAACATCTGGATGGCACCATACTGTTTGCTTAATAGAATAGAATTCTTTATTGCCCAGATGTGGTTGGACACACAAGGAATTTGTCTTGGTACAAATGCTCTCAGCGTACATAAAAGAAAAGATACATTCATCAAGAGTCAAGAATCATCAGGTACAGCACTTAATGATAGTCACAGGGTACAATAAACAATCAAATCATACTAGGAAACAATCCGTATAAATTGTAAGGATACAAGCAACAAAGTTACAGTCATACAGTCACAAGTGGGAGGGGATGGGTGATAAGGATTGATGAGAAGATTAATAGTAATAGTAGTGCAGACTTTGCAAATAGTTGGACAGTGTTGAGGGAATTATTTGTTTAGCAGAGGGATGGCGCTTGGGAAAATACTGTCCTTGTGTCTAGTTGTTCTGGTGTGCAGTGCTCTATAGCATCGTTTTGAGGGAAGGAGTTGAAACAGTTTATGTCCGGGATGTGAGAGGTCTGTAAATATTTCCACAGCCCTCTTTTTGACTCATGCAGCATATAGGTCCTCGACTGAAGGCAGGTTGGTAGCAATTGTTTTTTCACCCTCCCCAAGTTTGGTAGCCTTCGGATGCACTGAGTTGTTAAATAATTTTTTTTTAAAAAAACACTCAACCAGTTGCCTGGGGATGATGAGAGTAGAATAGAATTCTTTATTGGCCAGGCGTGATTGGACACACAAGGAATTTGTCTTGGTGCAAATGCTCATGGTGTACATAAAAGAAAAGATACATTCATCAAGAGTCATAAAGTACAACACTTAATAATAGTCATAGGGAGAACTGTAGTCCCAACCCATCTAGAGTCAGGAGATTGTGGGGAGGTTCCCGTGAATAATTTGGACTGCTCTTTTCTATTCGGACTTCGGAGAAAAGCTGTAAATTGAAAGCCCACATCATCAGGAGAAGAAGGTGGCCAAACAGATGTTTGGGGTGAGCTTTTTTTAGTCCTTCTGATCGGATGACAGTCTGAAACTGCAGGGCCTGCTAACTTTTGAGGAAGTTGAACTTGCCATCTGTCTCAAGGAGGAAGCAGCCTTTTTTTTCTTCCAGCTGTGGATGGATTTCAGCTGGCAGCCTGAGTTAATCGGCTGAGGCAAATGCAGAAGCAGTGAGGCCCCCTGGCCCTGCTTAGGCTCCACCCACTCTGGGAGCTTTCAAATTAAAGAGGATCTATTGCTGAGTTGTTAACTTATTCAGATTATGGGAGTTGAATAAATGAGATTAGGGATGCTAAATTTACATGGATCTAATTGTGCTAGACAGAAGGTTTCTGTGGGCTAGAGATCTTATTTATATTATTGGCTCTCCGCTGCAATTTATATTCTGTTTTTCTGCCAGACAGGCAAGGTGACTATAGTTAGTCCTCAATTTACAACCGTTTAGTGACCATTTGCAATTACAACAGCACTGAAGAAAGTGACCATTTTTCAAATTTACGACTGTTGTTGTATCCCCATGGTTACATAATCAAAATTCAGATGCTTGGCAACTGGCATTATATTTATGATGGTTGCAGATGTGATCACCTTTTGTGACCTCCTGACAAGCAAGGTCAGTGTAGAACAGAGATCTCCAAACTTGGCAACTTTAAGACTTGTGGACTTCAACTCCCAGAATTCTCCAGCCAGCTGGCTGGAGAATTCTGGGAGTTGAAGTCCACAAGTCTTAAAGTTGCCAAGTTTGGGGACCCCTGGTGTAGAAGCCAGATTCACTTAATAACCATGTTAACAACTGCAGTGATGTACTTAACAACTTGGCAAAAATGATCATAAAATAGGGCAAAATATACTTAACAACCGTTGCTTAGCTACAGAAATTTGGGGCTCAGTTGCAGTCGTAAGGAAAGGACTATCTGTATTATAGTTTGCCCCCCAACAACAACAACCCCGTGAGATACTGTAGGTTGCCCTTAGGAAGTGACGGGTCCCAAGTCACCAATGACAACTGTGGCTGAGTGGGGATTTGAACTGGGCACCCCAGATACCAGCCCATTTCACCAAACCACCGTGCCATATCAGCATACGTTAGCTCTCTCTTTTTTGGTGCCCTTCAAACATTGGGATTGCAGCTTCCAGTACCCAGCTCCAGGGCCCTGCTTGGAATTCCAAGATGCTGGAGAGAGCCAGGTTAGAAGATACTGCTTTTTGTGGATTAAGGTGAAACAGAAAGCAGCAATACAGTTTGTAATATAGTATTTGTAATACATTGAAATGGAAACAGATTAAGCTACTTTATATCAATTATGCTGGTATTCTATTGGAGGAATACTCCTGCTTGCTAATAGCTAATAAATTTTAAGCAGACAATTTTGACTCATTGGGTCATTGTTTCAGAGATATTTATTTACCTAAAGAGATCAAGTCAGGTCACCGTTGCTGTCAAAGAGCAACTAGAATGAGTTCCAACTTCTTGCCAGCTTCCGCATTTGCTTTGCTTGTGGGAAGTTTACAGGGAGCATCAGCAATTACAGTCATGATTGCTGTGACCAGAATTTTGTCATGATTACAATCTGTTCTTAGAGTTTCAGCTGTGTCAATACCCCCACAGTCATGTGATCACAATCTGGTTACTTGGTGACCGATACACACTTATGACCAGTTGCAGTGCCTCACAATCACACGGTCACCGCCTGCAATTTTCCCTGCTGGCTTCCCTGGAAAGCTAGTGAAGAAGCTAGCAGGGAAGGCTGCAAGCGCTCAGGTAACTGTCCTTTCTTCTCCAAGTCCTTCCCCCACCAGGCAGCAGCCCTTGACCTGCCTGTGGGTCTGTAACTTGCAGCTTCCCACTGGCTTCCCCATTGACTCTCCTTGTGGGAAGTTGGAAGTGAGTGTTGGAAATGTCTATGGAGATTCTCAGTCATCCAGGTCATGGTTGTCTCAAAGGTGCTTTTTCAAAAGTTTACTGGACTTTGTTTTTTTTCCTTGAAGACGTTTCACTTCTCATCCAAGAACTCAAGGCAGTGAACATACCTAATTCTCCTTCCTCCCTCTATTTTTCCCCACAACAATCCTGTGAGCTGAATTGACTTGAGAGAGGGTGACTGGCCCAAGCTCACCCAGCCTGCTTTAATGCCCAAGGCAGGACTAGAACTCACAGTCTCCTGGTGATTGGCCCAAGCCAGCTTTCATGCTAGGATGGAACCAGAATTCACAATCTCCTGGTTTCTAGCCAGCACCTTAACCGCTACACCAAACTGGCTCCATTGTAGCTGCAAAAAGATAGTGGGTGGTTTGCGGACTTTACTGAGGAATGAATGAATGTTCAAAGAAGTAAAAAATATATGTTCTTTAAGTTTAGAGCAGTGTTTCTCAGCTGAAGCAATTTTTAAGACAAGGGTCTTCAAACCTGATAGTTTTAAGACTTTAGACTTCAACTCCCAGAATTCCTCTTCTAGTCATGTTAGCTCAGGAATTCTGGGAGTTGAAGTCCACAAGTCTTAAAGTTGCCAAGTTTGGGGACCCCTGGTGTAGAAGCCAGATTCACTTAATAACCATGTTAACAACTGCAGTGATGTACTTAACAACTTGGCAAAAATGATCATAAAATAGGGCAAAATGTACTTAACAACCGTTGCTTAGCTACAGAAATTTGGGGCTCAGTTGCAGTCGTAAGGAAAGGACTATCTGTATTATAGTTTGCCCCCCAACAACAACAACCCCGTGAGATACTGTAGGTTGCCCTTAGGAAGTGACGGGTCCCAAGTCACCAATGACAACTGTGGCTGAATGGGGATTTGAACTGGGCATCCCAGATACTAGCCCATTTCACCAAACCACCGTGCCATATCAGCATACGTTAGCTCTCTCTTCTTTGGTGCCCTTCAAACATTGGGATTGCAGCTTCCAGTACCCAGCTCCAGGGCCCTGCTTGGAATCCCAGGATGCTGGAGAGAGCCAGGTTAGAAGAAACTGCTTTTTATGGATTAAGGTGAAACAGAAAGCAGCAATACAGTTTTTAATATAGTATTTGTAATACATTGAAATGGAAACAGATTAAGCTACTTTAAATCAAGTATGCTGGTATTCTATTGGAGGAATACTCCTGGTTGCTAATAGCTAATAAATTTTAAGCAGACAATTTTGACTCATTGGGTCATTGTTTCAGAGATATTTATTTACCTAAAGAGATCAAGTCAGGTCACCGTTGCAGTCAAAGAGCAACTAGAATGAGTTCCAGCTTCTTGCCAGCTTCTGCATTTGCTTTGCTTGTGGGAAGTTTACAGGGAGCATCAGCAATTACAGTCATGATTGCTGTGATGCAATGACCGGAATTTTGTCATGGTTACAATCTGTTCTTAGAGTTTCAGCTGTGTCAATACCCCCACAGTCATGTGATCACAACCTGGTTACTTGGTGACCGATACACACTTATGACCAGTTGCAGTGCCTCACAATCACACATTTGAACCTCAGTCTCTGGTCTTATTTTCCAACACATCACACAAAGAACTCCCAAGAATGAGATAACTATTAATCAGGAGCATTTGGACAAGAGAATCCTTTAATATTTCTTTTAAATAGTCTCATTAATGAAATTTTATATGTGAGGTATAGGTGATGTCTGCCATTTGTAACCTTCCTTGCTTTCCACCACTCTTACATTTTTCTTACTATAAAAATCTGATTGAAGACAACAACAACACTATTATTCCAGCCCAGCAGCCTCATGCTGTGCTTTGATGAAGTAAAACTTTGTTGTTTCTCTCATCTGTTTAACAATCCTAGATTGCCTCTTTCAAGCTTGTCCAAAGATGCTTTTTTCAAAATGCAATTGGACTTTTTGGGTTTGTTTTTTTTAAAAAAAAACATTTGACTTCTTATCCAAGAAGCTTCTTCAGTTTTAACTGAAGAACAGTTCAGTTCTGACAGTTCTAGGAGAAGCTCCTTGGATGAGAAGTGAAATATTTTCAAAGGAAAAAAGCCAAGAAAGTCCAGTTGCCTTTTGGAAAAAGCACCTTTGGGACAACCATGGCCTGGATGATTGAGAATCTCTATAGACTCAAGTTTGTTCTTTGACCATCTCTCTCCACAGGGACCATCTGTGTTCTGGTCTCCTTCCCCTTCATCTTCAGCCCATGCATCGGCTGCACGGAGAACACACCTGAGTGGGCTGCACTCATCTACTTCATCCCATTTATTATCATCTTCCAGTTTGGCTGGGCAGCCACCCAAATCTCTCACCTCTCGCTCATACCAGAGTTGGTCACTACTGACCATGAGAAGGTGGAGCTCACAGCTTTCAGGTAAGATCTGATAGGAAAGTGGATCATCCTCTCAAACCTTGTTGACGCTATTTGGCCAACATGTCTGGCTTGTTGTAAACCATCCCACTGACCTCTACACCAAGAAATTCTCTGTCAACTAGTGAGCACAGTGCAGAATGTCCAAGGGCATTGAGTATGTGTGAACACCAATTTGGCCAAGTGCCTAAGGCACCCAGGCTAGAAACCAGGATACTGTGAGTTCTAGTTCTGCCTTAAGCATGAAGTCAGCTGGGTGACTTTGGGCCAGTCACTTTCTTTTAGCCCAGGATATCAGCTCAAGCAACAAGCTTGTTGGTCCATTCCAGTCGCCACCCAATGGATCAGCATTGGTACCCTATGGAGGCCAATAAATTTGATTGATAGATAGATACTTCTAAAACATGGTTCCTCTTCCTACAAGAAAATGCTAGAAAGAAAAAAAATATGGATTAGTGAACATACAACTGCAGAATCAATTCTTAGGTTGTAAGAAGTGCTTTCTGGCATCTAAACTGCAATGAATGATCTTCAAAGTTCTAGGACAGGGGTGTCAAACTTGATTTCATTGAGGGCCACATCAGGGTTGTTTTTGACCGGGGGGGGGCGGAGCGGGGATGATGGGCATGGCCAGCTTGATGTCACTCATTGAGGTTCTGTTTTCGGCCATGACGGCCCTCTTAGGTTCTGTTTTGGGCCGCGACAGCCTCCTGCAGCCCTCTGCCAGTGAAAACAGAGCTCAAGAGGGCCACATGCGGCCTCCCTGAGCTCCGTTTTTGCTGGCAGAGGCACCGCGGGCAGGTCCTTCACTGGCACGGGAGGCCCGCAGGCGAGATCTAAGCACCCTGCAGGCCGGATCCAGGCCTAGAGTTTGATACCCTTGTTCTAGGATATCCTTTGAAGGTTAGCAGTCATTACCCATCATAGCTCATTATTTATTTAGGTAAACTGAAATGAACATCTGAGGTATTTGAATAATTTTTAATAAATTAAAATTAAATTTAAAAATGAATAACGTGACTTGCAACCTCCTGCTGGCTTCTCCATTGCCTTCCCTTGTCAGACGCTGGCTTGGAAGATCACAAATGGCAATCCAGTGACTGCAGGACTCTACAAGTGTCATAAGTATGAGCCAGTTGCCAAGCGCCCAGGTCACAATGACTTAACCACAAGGATGCTGCAATGGTTTTAAGTGCTAGGGCTGGTCATAAATCACTTTTTTTCAGAGCCATCATAACTTCAAATAGTTGCTAAACAAGTAGTCATTACGTGAAGGCTGTAGAAACAATGTGAAATGTCCTAAATACCGTATTTTTCGGAGTATAAGATGCTCCGAAGTATAAGGCGCACCTAGCTTTTGGGGGAGGAAAACAAGAAAAAAAAAAAACCTGCCCTCTGCCTCCCAGCAATTTGCCTCCTTGCAGCAAACAGCACACATCCTGTTTCAGTTTCAGCACAACCTGATTAGCACAAGCAGCCGATTGTCTCTTGGATCGACCTCCCCGTGATCAGCTGTTTCAGGCTGCAGGGGTTGCCATGGCCTATTTGCTGCCTCTGTACGCCCCATTTTTGGCCTCCGCATCCCGTTTTTAGCTTCTGCCGCCCCATTTCCCACACATTCTGGGTGGTGGAAATTGCCAGATTTCTGTTTGCTGCAAGGATAGATAAATGGCTGTTTGCTGCAAGGAGAAAAATTGCTGGGAGGCAGACGCTGAAGGGTGGGGCCCGGTGGGTGGGTGGGGCTTGGGCAACATTCACTGTATAAGATGCACAGACATTTCCACCCACTTCTCGGGGTGGAAAAAGTGCATTTTATACTCTGAAAAATACAGTTAATTTTTCCTTTTAAGTTTCTTAACTTAAAAAAAAAAGAAAGTCAAAATGGAGTGAATCCAGCTGGCTGAGTAAAAGCAGGAACCCAGCAAATAATTTTTTTTTTTGCAAGCCAAATTACACAACTAGCAGTTTCCTCCTTAGAACCTTGGAGGATCTTCCCCAGAGCTTCTATGCCCAGATGGTGGGAAAAACAGAGAAAAGAACCTGAATTTCCAGGGTGGGGCCTGGGACTTGATGGGCATAGATATGAACCAATCCTCTTTTTTCCAGTTGTAGTCTATGCTTAAATCAGCTCTGCCTGGTCTTCTTCCTGTTTTCAGGTATGCCTTCACTGTCATGGCCAACATCACGGTGTATGGAGTGGCATGGTTCCTCCTGCACTTCCAGATCGATTCCACAGAGACAAAGAAACTCACCCAGCACCTCGGGCGCCATGACATTCCTGTCTTTCGGGTGGGTGTTTGGCAAGATGGTACTGCTAAAGTCGTTGAAAATCATGGCCAAGTTCCTTCCCCCCCCGCCCTCTTCATAAAAGATCCACTTCCTAGATTTAGTCTTGCAGTTCTAACCTTTCTCTCTTATTTTGTCTCTGTTCCCCACTCTAGAACCTATCCCTGATTGTGATAGGATGTGGCTCCATTTCTTCGCTCCTCTTCCATCTTGGGACCAAAGAAAATAAGCGGACAGTTTCCAGGTTGCCTGTTGCAGATGAACATAGTCCCCTATTACCTCTAGAGCAAAAACAGTCCATTCGGCCCGTCCTCCTTTGGAAACACTGGTTTCTGGAACCTGCTTTCTACCAGGTGAAGGCAGAAAAAATCACATCTCCTCTCACCATTATGCTTCATTCTTTTTTCTGGTTCAAGGAATTTGGGGAGGCTTGTCCTACAGATATCTAAAAGGCCTAAAGTATTGTTCCCTGATGGTGCCCCCCAACGACATTTGTCGAATTCATTGTACCAATGTTTCTCAACCTTAGCTACTTTAAGATGGATGGACTTCAACTCCCAGAATAGTTGGGGATGTCTGGGAGTTGAAGGCCATCCGCCCATCTTAAAGTTGCTAAGTTTGAAAAATACTACACTATACACTCCATGATCTCTGGCCAGAATAGCTATTGGCCCAATGCTATAGAGCGAGGCTCTCCAGACAGTTTTAAGACTTGTAGGCTTTAGCTCCCAGAATTCCCTACCCAGCATAGTTAGCTGAGGAATTCTGTGACTTGAAGTCTACAAGCCAAGTGTGGAAACCACTGCTGTAGAGGGTTGATGGCAGGCATATATTGGAGAAGATGGGGCTTGGTGTTTTTGACAAAATGTAAATGAATGCCAAGTCAAAGATCTATCCCTCTTCCAAACACTGCCATGCCATTTGGCATTTTAACAGTTTTTGGAAATAAATCGTCCAAACCAGAATTGGTCCAGCCCCCAAATAAATTTCTTTTATTTGGAACAATTGTTTTCGGCCCAATCCATTTTTGACTTGTAGGTTTTAATTCCAAGAATTGCCCCCGGGGCAACATAGCCCAAGGGAGAGTCTGCATATTTTGAAGGGGAACAGCATTTCTGGAATCCCTCAGAATGTTTATCTCCCTTAATTGATTCGCTTTACGCATTAGATATAATTCTAAACCCAGAAAGGAAACCAGGCAAGCAGAGAAATCATTGCATTCTCTTTATCTCTCTGTTTCAGTGAGTCCAAATATCTGCCATTATTTCTTTTCTTTCCCAAATTGGTTAAAGCCAAACAAATGAGGAAAAATTATCCATCATACCCAGAAGCAGCCTGTCACCTTTAAAGAGCCATTGTCTCTGGAGATTCTCATTCATCCAGGTCATGGTTGTCCCAAAGGTGCTTTTTCAAGAGGCAACTGGACTTTCTGGTTTTTCTTTGAAGATGTTTTGGTTTTCATTCAAGAAGCTTCTTCAGCTCTGAGGTTCCCTCTTTGTGGATTTTGGGGAGTCCATGTATGCATGGGGTGGCTTCTCCAGAGTGAAGACGGTAATATTGTGGCTTGTCAATGGCATTGTCCTTCAGTAGGTGTTGCAAGAAACCAGTGAGCTTTTTCTTGTAACTACTGGTGGGGTCTCTTCAGAGTTTCATTTGTAGCAGTGTCCTTCAGAACATTGTTCACCTTGGCCTTGTAGTCGACCGTGTTCAGGAATGTCTTCAGCTGCAGAAGCTGAAGAAGCTTCTTGGATGAGAAGCGAGACGTCTTCAAAGAAAAACTAGAAAGTCCAGCTGCCTCTTGAAAAAGCACCTTTGGGATGTTACAGAGCAGTTCTTTATGCCTCTGTGAACTACATATATTCTAGAACAAAGTTTCTCAACCTCGGCAACTTTGAGATGTGTTCTAGACTTCGACTCCCAGAATTCCCCAGCCAGCAGTATTTCTCAACCTTGGCTCTGTGGTTCTATGATACTAAGTGAGAGGTCCTTGATGCTCTCTGAGCTTGGTGGGTTTTTTGCAGACATTGCATTACCCAAATTAGGTAGCATCATCAGTGCACTTAGGTATGTGCATATGTAACACCACTTTCTGCCTCCAGGTGGCAATGCTGTACATGTTCACCCGGCTCATTGTCAACCTATCTCAGACATACATTGCAATGTACCTCACCAATTCACTATTGCTTCCAAAAGTAAGTATGATCTTTGGGAAGGGGGAAGCTTGTTTTGTCAGTGTTGACAAACCTTTTTCGGCACCAAGTGCCGAAACAGGAGCGTACACGGGGGAGCGCCAGAAACCAGAATATCAGCTCCCTGGCGTGTGAGTGTGGGAGCACCGGAAACTGGACGAGCAGCTCCCTTGCCCTCTGCAAAAGCCACCACTGTTGGGGTAGGATTTAATCAACAGTAGGCTGCATTTGTTTTCTTATCTTTTTCCCTAAAGGAAGAGCCTAAATGGTTTTATTCCTTTTTCTCTTATCTTTTTACAGAAATACATTGCCACAATTCCACTGGTGATGTATATTAGTGGCTTTCTCTCCTCCTTTTTGATGAAAACTGTGAACAAATGGATTGGCAGAAATGTGAGTACTCCCAGCCTTCCTTTTCCGTCTTTGCAGCCCTAAA
Organism: Pseudonaja textilis; assembly: GCF_049901715.1. Taxonomy (NCBI): domain Eukaryota; kingdom Metazoa; phylum Chordata; class Lepidosauria; order Squamata; family Elapidae; genus Pseudonaja; species Pseudonaja textilis. The sequence continues at coordinate 329,119,474 of NC_141990.1, forward strand.
GGAAAATTTGGCTTTCCCGCCAGGTGTCCTTGTAACTACCACTTCACTCACACCCAGGAAGGTCTCTTCCATGCTCAGGCACCTACAACTGTGCAGAAATTGCATTATCCAAATTGAAATTTATGGGAATATGTGAAAGGTTAAATTCTGTTGCATCAAGGAGGCTATCCACACTAGGATATCCAATTGATCTCTTCAGGTGCAAAGGACCAGATCCATACATGAAGGTCTGATGAAATTGATTTATTCCTAATCATGTATGCGCACAGGAATGAGTAGTGTGGTGGCCTAGACATTGAGCTCTCACCTCACAATCAGGAAGCTGTGAATTCGACCCTAGGTAGCAGCAGATATTTCTCCTCCTGAGCGCAAGAAAATATCTGCTGCAAACTCCACGTAGGCATCAGGAAGGGCATCCAGTCAGTAAATGCTCAACTCTGAATCCACTCTGATGCAAGAGATTAAGGTAAAGGTTTCCCTCGCACATACGTGCTAGTCATTTCCGGCTCTAGAGGGCAGTGCTCATCTCTGTTACAAAGCTGAAGAGCCAGCGCTGTCTGAAGATGTCTCCATGGTCATGTGGCAGGCATGATTAAATACTGAAGGCGCATGGAACACTGTTACCTTCCCACTAAAGTGGTCCCTATTTTTCTACTTGCATTTTTACATGCTTTCAAACTGCTAGGTTGGCTGAAACAGGGACAAGTAACAGGAGCTCACTCCATTACACAGCACTAGGGATTTGAACTGCCAAACTGCCAACCTTTCTGATTGACAAGCTCAGCGTCTTAGCCACTGAGCCACTGCATTCCACGCAAGGGATTACAGGGTCTTTAAAAGTAAACAAATGCCTATGCGCAGGAATCTTCTCAGATAATATTACTATTATTCTTCTCATCCTTCTTATTACCTGTCTTTTCCAACTTATAACTATAACCGTGTTGCTTATATCTTTACAATTTATATTGTTTTATTTGTTCCCTAGTATGATATGATTGCTTATTAGTAACCTATGCTTATCATGGTGTTGCATATTATGATTCTTGATGAATGTATTTATTTTTCCTTTATGCACACTGAAAGCTTATGCACCAAAGACAAATTCCTTGTATATCCAATCACACTTGGCCATTAAAGAATTCTACTCTACTCTACTCTACTCTACTCTACTCCACTCCACTCCACTCCACTCCATTCCATTCCATTCCATTCCATTCTATTCTATTCTATTCTATTCTATTCTATTCATTAGCACCTGCTTGGAGTTAGATAAGGGTCAATGGAATTCAAGGTTGCACTTAGTTCATTTTTGGCTATGTAGGGATTCTAGGCCAATCCCTCTTTTAACTCCTCCCCGACATTCTGCCACTCCTTCTACGCTTTCACACAGGTGCTTAGATACCAGCTGAAAGCTGATGTTACAAATCAGGCAAATTTTCTGATGTTACAAATTTTATGCAACAACCCTACCCCCAATAAAAATAGGATTTGTAAAACCATGTTTCCCAAATTATCTTGAGATGTCAATCTTCCCTTGATTTTATTTTGCAAGAATAAGATGTTTTCCTGAATTTTGAGCTTTTTAGAAAAGGGCAATCTTTAATTCTTGCAGAACATAATTTTATTTTCAGTTGTAATAGATGCCTTGACAATTATAAATGCTATACTGTACATGTCTGTTTTATTTATACATTTTATATGGCCACCATCTCACTTACAATGACTCTAGGCAGCTTATAGAAGTTGTATTCTGAGCTATATTCATTTACAAGTGCTGTCATTGTTGTGCTATCTCTGCTTCCTTTGTTCATTCTAGCTCTTGCTTGCACTGTGTTCTTCTCCTTTTTCAATATAATACTCTCCAGCCTTTTGCAAAAAGTAGGCTCTTGTCCAAAAGATAAAACACTTGACTACACTTGATCTGGAGAAATTCTTAGATATTAGCACATGGTTTGTCAACCTCAGCAAATTTAAAAGATGTAGATTTCAACTCCCAGAATTCCCCAGCTATCATACAGGCTGGGGAATTCTGGGAGTTGAAGTCCACACATCTTTAAGTTGTCAAGAATTCAGAAACGCTGAATTAGAGGATGCTATTGAATACATAGTCCCGAAGATGTTTTTTAAAAAGGGCAACTGGACTTTCTTCATTTTTCTTTTCTTGAAAATGTTTCCTTTCCTTTCCCCACTGGTTAGTTACAACTGAAGAAGCTTCCTGGAAGACAAATGAAGTCTTCAAGAAAAATAAAAATCAAGGAAGTCCACTTGCCTTTTTTATTTTTAAAAACACCTTGGGGACAACCATGAGCTGGATGACTGAGAACCTCCATAGATGTTGAATGAATATTTTATGTAGTAGTGATTAATGCATCCGTGTTTCAGAAGTGAAAGTAATTTCTTTATCCATGTTAGCTCACCTACTTCCTGGGACTGCTGATTATCTTGGCCTTTGCCTCCTGGGTGGCCCTAGCTGAGCGACTCGGCGTTGAAGTTTACGGGGCTGCTGTTCTGCTTGGGACAGGTTCGGCCACCATTTTGGTAACTTCCCTCTCCATGACAGCTGATCTCATCGGACCCCACACGGTATGAAGCACCTTGTGTAAAAGATGGAGTCAGGCCCGCTTTAGGAGCTGGGTGGAAAGTCAGCGCTAATCCTTAAAAAAAGCAGAAAAAAAGAAGAAATGTGGGATTTCTGAATCATAGACAAGAGTGATTTGTTTGGAGCTCCAACGATATCTTCAAGGGAACAATGCCAAAGAAGTGGCCAAGGTTATCCTGAGAGGCGAGAGATTCAAGATGGAAGCCATAATGACATGACCAAAGCCCCTCCCCTTTTTATGCACATGAAAAGGAAGCGGGACTTTAATCACACCATTGCGGTCACCGTCTTGAATTAGGTGGGGCTCCTGGGCTGTATATCATTGGCAGCATTTTTGCACAATCCCTACCTCAGATGTTTTGGGGACTAAATGGCAAAATGTGTACATTGAGCCTTAGGGTGCCATAATATAATACTTTGCTTATTTTTAGAAGTACGTAAGGCCACTTGTTTATTGGTTTTTATGGGAAGGGGAATATGAAGGACAAAGGGCACTTTTGGAGAAGCTTAGAAATAAATGGTTTGTTTGCCATTCTGTACATCCTGTAGGTGCTTCTCATCGTGTGGACTTGAGGAATGCTGGCTAGGGAATTCTGGGTGTTGAAGTCCACATAACTTAAAGCTGCTGAGAAACATTGCTGTAGGCAAAGATCCTCCTGAAACCGGTTAAATATGAGCCAGCAGTGTGCAGCAGCAGCCAAAAAAGCTAATGCAATCCTTAGTTGCATTAACAGAGGGATACAATCAAGATCAAGTGAGGTACTAATACCACTCTATAAAGCCCTAGTAAGGCCACACCTAGAGTACTGCATTCACTTTTGGTCACCACATTATAAAAAAGATGTTGAGACTCTAGAAAAAGTACAAAGAAGAGCAACCAGGATGATTAGGGGACTGGAGACTAAAACATATGAAGAACGGTTACAGGAACTGGGCATGTCTAGTGAAGAGAAGGACCAGGGGAGACATGATAGCAGTCTTCCAATATTTGAGGGGCTGCCCCAGAGAGGAAGGGGTGAAACTATTTTCTAAAGCACCTGTAGGCCAGACAAGGAACAATGGATGGAAACTGAACAAGGAGAGATTCAGCCTAGAAATAAGGAGAAACTTTCTGATAGTGAGAACAATCAACCAGTGGAACAGCTTGCCCTTGGAACTTGTGGGAGTGCCATCACGTGAGACCTTCAAGAAGAGATTGACTGCCATTTGTCAGAAATGGTGTAGGGTCTCCCGCTTGGGCGGGGGTGGTGGACTAGATGACCTATAAGGTCCCTTCCAACTCTGATTATCTGTTATCTGCTATGCGGGAAGAAAGAAAAAGGAAAGAAAAAGAAAACAAGCCTCAGAATGGTACTATGCTGTAGAACTATTTTGAGGTCTGCCTCTTCTTTTTGTTTCAGAGTTTTGCTTTCTGGCCAGGATAAGACCTGCCAGCCACTCAAGTGGCCCTAATGCATTTGTGGCTCCTTTTCTCCAATAGCACAGCGGCGCATTCGTCTACGGGGCCATGAGCTTCACTGATAAAGTTGCCAACGGATTGTCGGTGATGATTATCCAGGGCCTGCATCCATGCCCGTAAGTGAAGGTTGTGGGCCACAGTGAGACAACGGTGTTGGTGAAAAGAAGGGTGGTGCGCAGGCCCCCCTTGGCACATCAGGGACTCGAAGGGCAGAGAAAATGGAGGGTACTTTGTGAAGAAATAGTTTCTGCTTGTCAGAACAGGCCAGGTGGGATAGTTGTTTTCTTAAATCCATTTGAATGATGCTGGATTCAGCATGTATTTCCCATTATGTACTTTACATCTTGTGTTAAACCAGGAATTACTTAACCACAGTTTATTGTATTTTATTCCAATTTCATTTTAAATTGTATTTTATCCAATTCCATTTTAAATTGCTTTTATCAAATTTCAGTAATAATTTGTTTCTGGAACTCTGCACTTTGATATGGCCCAGGGGCTAATCAATCAATCAATAAAACAAATATATAAATAAAGCTTAACCATAGTTTATTTAATAAACCATAATTGGCTGGACTGTAGTACCCACCCATTAGACTGTCCAGTGCAGTTGCAAACATTATGATTATGTTTATGCATTAAGGCAAACCTTAAATCAAATACTGGTATATGGACCCTGTACAGGTATATTAGAAGTAGAAACCATGCTTGATCAAACCATAGTTCAGTTTTCATAATGCATCACTGCCAATGTTATGCTCACAAACCATATTATAACTTGTGGAATCTCTTAACCTTTAATATCTGGATTTGAGACTTTTGGGAGATGGGAATTTTAAGAGGGAGTGTTAGATATACCATAGCTGAGGGGAATCCTCCATGTATCGAAGCAGTCTACCATAGAATGTACACAGTAACAGTGATTGAGGAATGGCATTGGTAGTAGGCTCAGCAAGACTCTTGAAATGGCACTAACAAGAAACATAGCTCCAACCTATTTTTTTGTTTTGATCCTACAAGATTTTTATGTTCTTCAGTGAAAATTACCTGCTTTGCTTAACCAGGGGCTCTGAAGAGAGAGCCTCCATGTGTAAGAGCAGTGTACACAACCTAATATTTATCTTCTTGTTGCATTTCCGTCCCGCGCCCCCCTCTGTTCCCATCTCCATCCCCACCCTTCACAAAATCCAGGACTCAGCTCTGTTGCAACGGCTGTGTGACCTTCTACCATTGGGTAATGGTCTCGGTTACCGGAGGCATGGCAATGGTGGCTGCCCTATTCCTAGCCAGCATCATGATCTGGCCAATCAGCATCCGTTTCTGTAAGTGGGATTTGCTGTGATGGGAAAAATAGGGGGTGTGGGAAATATAGAAGAGAGGGAAGCAGAGAAGTGCAGATGTAACTGCATCTACACCTGTGATTGACTTACAACCACAATTGCAATCAGAATTTCTATTGCTAAATAAGGCAGTGAATTATACCGGGTTTTATGACCTATTTTTCCAGTTGTTATACCAATCGCTGCAGTTGTAAAATGAATTGTGCAGTCATATTTATGACAGTTTTAGTGTCCCAGGATCATGTGATCACTTTCTAACAAAGTCAATGGGAAGGAGGGGGGGACATGTGGAAAAGTTCTGGCTAATGGATTGCATTTCTCCTGCAGGTGGTGTTTCTATTTCAGGATTAGCAGGGGTGAAGCCAAGAAGCCACCAATATCTTGAGGAAGGAGAACCAGTGGCAGTGGTGAACTGAGACATTTGAAGGAGCAAAGCTAGGACTGGATGGAATTGCAGCAGCGTGGAAATCCAAAGAACTGTTTCATCTAGCTTGAATTTGCCCTTATTTGCTCTCTGGACTCAACATGGACAATCCCAGCATATTTTGCACAAACCTTCCTTGACCTTTATGGGAAGATCCTTTCTTTTGACCACTTCATTCCCCCAGTTGGTCCTTTGTGCAGCTAGTGTAGAACTAGCAATGAAGCAATATCTTCCACCCTGCCATTCCCTTTTTCTACCTATTTGTACATAAAAATAACTAAATGTGAGGTTTTTTATTTAAGAAATAATTAAACTATCTTAAGTAAAAAAAAGACCTAATTATGTTTTTACTTGTTTGCTAAATATTCTATTTTTTATATGCTTGATCTTTAAAATACAGGGGGAGTGTATAGATACTGATTTGGGGGTAGATCACTCTCAAAAAGGCTGGTTTGTCAGGATAGAATGGTACAACCCTGAATTCTGTATCTTGATCTTCACTGCCATCTTCACCCTTAACAAACAACATACGGTAGTTTATTTGTCAGTGTTGGAGGACCAACAGACTTGCATATGTCACCCTTTTCCTATTCTTCTCTTCTTGCCCCAAAACTGGACACATGAGAATAGTGTCCAGTTTGAGGACTGATTTATTGCACTGCAGCCAGCTATCATGCTGAACTTCTGAAGGAAAGCTGTCAAGATCGTAAGTGCTGAACAGCCACTTCTTAAGAGGAGTTCAATTAGTTTCCCTTCAAATTGCAAAGGCCTGATCAAGATGATCTTTGAGGCCCTTCCGATACTATAATTCCCTTACTGAGTGGTTAGTTGCTCATATCAATAGATTATAGGCACGAGCCAAGGATCCTTGGTTGTTTATAATGGGTGTCTCTCTGTGGAGATTCTCAGTCTCATCCAGGTCATGGTTGTCCCAAAGGTGCTTTTTTCAAGAGGTAACTGGACTTTCTGGTTTTTATTTGAAGACATTTCATTTCCCATCCAAGAAGCTTCTTCAGCTCTGACTGAATAGTGGGGAATGGAAGGTGTTATACTCTTTGCAGACAGCTGGTCATTTGCAGGCTTTAGATATTTAAATAAAATCTCTTTAGAGTAGGGGTGTCAAACTCGTGGCCCCTGGCCCAGATACGTCATATCCTGCACCCCACCTCCATTTTAGCAAAGCGGGGGAAAGTCACGATACATCATGTGATGACCTGACACCGTGAGTTTGACACCCATTAGAAATTTAGATAAAAGAATGTAAATGACCAGCTGTCTGCTGGTCCTTCCATTCCCCACCATTCAGTCAGCTGAAGAAACTTCTTGGATGAGAAGTGAAACATCTTCAAAGAAAAACCAGGAAGTCCAGTTGCTTCTTAAGGTGCTTGAAAAAGCATCTTTGGGACTATTTATAATGGGTAAATAGCCTTTCAAATCATGTAATGGAATGACCTTGAGGTCACAATTGCAAATTGTACCTGGAGCTCAAGGTGTTTTTGCTTATGGCTGGTTTCACCAATCTGTGTTTTTCTGCCAGCTAACAATTTACAGGAACACATTTGCAGAGTATAAAACTGAGGAAGACTGACACAAAGTGGTGTCTCTTTCCCCCGCTATTGCCTCCCATTCTGAATAATCTGATTTATCAACTCTTCGTTGGCTTTAGAGTGGTCCCATATATATATATATACCCGTAGCTTCTAGCTGTAGATTTTAAGTCCTCTAGTTTCCATTCTTTATTCTGCCATTTGGCTTTGCTCCATTTGCCATTTCTTCACCAGTGGTTTTAGAGCTCTGAAACATGAAGCATCTTCACTCAAACCACAGTTGACATCTTTTCTAAGGATGCTTGGGTTTGCGTACTTCCTTTTCCAATTGCTTCTCAAAGGGTTTGTTAACTGCTTCTCAGCTGTTAGGGACCAAGGAGCAACAAGTTTTACAGCACCTGGTTTATTTCCTTACTCTTTAGCAAAATAAGTTTTAAATACATGTGTAAGGATTTTTTTTAAAAAAAATATTTTTGAATAAACAGGAAAAGGGTGATCAGAACTTCGATTTTCAAAAGTTACAAATGAACTAGAGGTCCAGATGGATTTAAAATAAGATTTTGGGATTAATTTTAAGAACTCTTTCTATGGGAAAATGTTTCTGTTTTGACTTCTTTAAAAAAAAGATGGAACTTTGAAGACAGAGGGAACTAAAGATTACAGAGCAATTAAAGGAGGAAAAACACTCAATTTTTACTTAATATAAAATGAAGCAAAACACCTTAATATTGACCATATTGAGAAATATTTTTGAACAATGGTCCCAAATTAATTTTAAAAGTGTCTGCCATGATATATTCTGTGTTTAAAAGATGTTATGGAAGAGGAACAAGTTTTACAAAGCAACACAGATATATCTGAAAGTGGATTTTAAAAGGACAGGCTACAAGACTGATGAAAAAAGATGCTAACTGGACGTTCAACTGAAAATGATTGAAGTCTTAATAATTAAAAGGATATACAAATAACAGCAAAAGAGTGATCTGGACAACTTTCCTATACTGGATTACAAAAGACACTTATTAAACCTTTGAAGAATGTTGTGAGAAGGAACAAAGTAAAAATCAAATCAGGTTTTAAGACATTTATCAAATTTCTATACCACTCATCTCACCTAAATGATTATTTGAAAGGGTTAAGGATCAAGATTGTTAAAAAGAAAAGGAAGAAATATAAGGTTGGTTTAACTGAGCTTTTGACACAGCTGCTTACTGGTGGGCATGGTGCTTTTCCTCCCCAAGAAACCAGGAGACACAAAAGGAAATGTGGGTGAGTCCCAGAATGCCTCCACAAGATGGCATTTCCTCATCAGAACAGCTAAGATCAAGGAAATGACAGTTGACAAGAACAAAAGGAAATGGGTTGGGATGTGGGTTGGATTGCATAACTAACAATTGTGTATAAAAGAAAAAAAAATGTTAATGAGTAATGAAGGGAGAGCCAGTTTGAAGTGCTGGCTTAGATGCTCGAAGATTGCAAGTTCTCCCTTAGACATCAAAGCCACCATGATGATTTGAGGCTAGTTGCTCCCTCAGCCCAATCCACCTCACAGGATTGTAGTGAGGAAAACAGGAATAGAAAACATGCACGCTGCCTTCAGTTGTTCCACCCTGTCATTCTGTTACCCCCTTCCCTCCTTCTGCCAGGTGGGGGATGAGGTGAGAGAGGATGTATGGCAGGTTCAGTTGGGAAGGGTGTGCTAGGGAGGGTGAGAGGTATTGTGGGTCAAGAAGAGTGCATGACAGGTGCAGTGCCAGTCAGGTAAGAGTAGGGTATGTGGGCGGCTGATTGTCAGGGTCAGGAAGGGTGTGTGGGTGTCAAGGGGGCTGCGATAAATAGCAGTAGAACTTAGACTTATATACTGCTTCACCGTGCTTTACAGCCCTTTCTAAGCAGTTTACAGAGTCAGCACATTGTTCCCAACAATCTGGGTCCTCATTTTATCAACCTTGGAAGGATAGAAGGCTGAGTCAGCCTTGAGCTGGTGAGAATCGAACTATAGGTAGCTGGCAGTCAGCAGAAGTAGCTTGCAATACTGCATCCTAACCACTGTGCCGCCACCGCTTAATGTGAATGCCATGTGGACAGGCAGGGTGTATGCAAGAGATGTCCTGGGAGTTGGGAAAGGCATGCTTGGGAGTGTGTAACAGGTGTGTGTGTCAGGGAGAGTGCAGGAAGTGGCATAGATCTGGGGGATTACAGAGGGGCAATGTGGATCAGAAAGGGTATGCAGAGTTCCTTCCTGTTATTCCTCCCCGCCCCCCCGCCCCCCCGCCCTTCTTCCTTTCCCAACAGCAGGTAAGTGGCTGCTGCTGAATGGGGGAATGGAGAGAGGGATTGCAAAACTGGCTTGGAAACTGTCACAGAACAGCTGAAAATACAGATTACGTGGCTACAGCACAAAATCTGTGGGCTCTGGATTTTGAATGCATTCTGCAAGATAGCCTATTTGAGGTACCTTGGTCCAAAAACATTGCTTTTGATGCACTGTTTCACCAGTTAAAAGTTTTAGATACAAGAAGTTTTGTAGTACATAGATGTCACCTCCTCTCTTGAAAGAGCCATACACAAAACCGAGCAGGGTTGTACTGCCCTTAACTACATTCCATAACAAATGAAAGAAAAACACAGAGAACAACCAGCAACTATAGAAACAGAGACATCCTTTGTATAGAAGATTAGCAACGTGAAGAGTTTTGGACTTCAAACACAGACTACTGCCCAAGCTGCGTCTCCAACTCTGAATCAGTGTTTTTCAACCTCAGCAACTTTAAGATGGGTGGACTTCATGTTGACTGAGGAATTCTGGGAATTGAAATCCATCCTTCTGAAAGTTACTGAGATTGAAAACCACTGCTCAGGATGCACTGGGACTTTGCTCCAGCTGTTGCTTTCTAATGCACAGGTGTCAAACTCATGGCGTCCTGTTGCTGTCACATGACATTTCATGACGTTTATCCCCTTCGTGGAGCTGGGGTGGGCGTGGCCTGTATATGATGCATCCCTGATTTAATGCATTGGAGCTAGCTTGATCTAGTGGCTAAGGCACGAAGCTAGAAACCAGGAGATTGAATTCTAGTTCTGCCTTAGGCATGAAAGCCAGTTGGGTGACTTTGGGCCAGTCACTCTCTCTCAGCCCAACTCACTTCACAGGGTTGTTGATGGGAAAATAGGAGAAGGAAGGAGTATTAGGAATGTTCACTGTCTTACTGAGTACGAAAAGGATGAAAATCTAAATACAATAAAAATCTAATAAAACGAGCAATTTAACAACAATCATCACTGGCTAAAAAAAAGAAAAATCCACAGAAGAAATATTGCAGCCTCTCAACCCCCAAGGTGTGGAGCAATAATGTCTTTTTAATGGCCCTCCTTAAAAGGAAGGAAGGAGCAGTAAGGGTCTGGGGAGGGAGATTCAATTCTTGGTATGGTATGTGGTTTGACTTTGGGAGATAGAAGAGCCTCAGACTAAGCAATGTTAGATAAGAGGCAGCTGATTCCTCAGAAACAATGGAGGTAAGGTAAAAAAAAATATCAGAAGAAGTCTTCCTAGTTACCTGGACTATAAGTGAGGAGAGATGTACTTTTAGGCTTGTAATATTCTGTTAAAGTAATACAATAAATTGCAAAAATACAAGTAAGAGGCCAGAGGAGGAGACCCAAAATTATTGGTAGACTCACACTGCAATGAACAAGGATATACCTTCAATTTTGCAGCTACTAAGATTGTTGGACGAGCAGGCACAAAAACAGCCAGGGAAGTGATTGAAGCCTGGGAAATGGGCCCTTCATAAGTCAATAGGGGTGTTGACTTACCACCAGCGTATCAAGTACTTAGGAGGTGAGGCCTTGGCAACAGAAGGAAACAGCAGCCAATGACTTAATAGCCAGCCATCAAAATCTCAACCAACATCTAAAAAGCCAGATACAACAAGCATCATATAAATATCACACACAGAACAGTCCAAAGCACACACTCTGCTAGAGAGAAGTGCCCTAAGGATGGGCCCCAGGCATGAATCCAAAAGCTTGGAAGACTAAACCTCTGGTCCTTATGACCGACCCAGATTGGATCCTGCAACATTATCCTGGGACATGTATATTCATATTCATAATACAATAAAGTTAGAGCTAATATTTTTTGGGGGTATTTCTAGTCTGGTCTACCTCACAAGGCTGACAATATTAGTGGGAGCAATGACTGAGACTTGATTTTGGGATCACTGAAGATGCCAGTCCCTAGCAAAAAAGATAAAGGGTACCAGAGCTTATGGGACAAGAGAGTTGTTAATGGGATTACGACAATTGGGGATATCCAGATCCTGAGACTTGAAGGGCTTTAGAAATTAACAACCAGCCTTGTGAATTGCAGCTGGAAACCAACAGGAAACCAGCCTGTCTGATTTGTAACTCTGGCTTGCAGGTAATTTTTAATCGAAAGATTGGTATTTAGGGCAGCTTTTTGCAAGCAAACAAGCTTTTTGTATTTTTGTACAGGTAATCCTTGACTTACAACAGTTCATTTAGTGACTATTCAAAGTTACAATGGCACTGAAAAAAGTGACTTACGACCATTTTTCGCACTTATGACCGTTGCAGCTTCCCCACTGTCATGAGAGGCCAGGCGAGGAGAAGCACCCCTTGACGTGAGTGATGTCGAGTTGGCCACACCCACCCAGTCACATGACTGGATGCACTTTTCTCTTGTACAGTCAACAGCTGTTGCTTTTAGTGACATATTCTATGATCTCTGAACATGTATGGACCAGCTGTACAGCCACTAGAATGACTAAAAGCTGGTTGTTTTAGAAGTCTTTTGTGGCAATGAGTCCCATATGTGCAGGACATTTCCTGTGAAAATGTCTTTTCTTTGCCCAGAATCAAATAAAGTGCTTCCAATACATTTTATAAGAAGAGGGCAGGGTGGGATGTGTTGTAGAGCTTTGATTTGTCTGAATTCTGTTTCCTTAACTACCTTTTGTGTTCTTATTTATTTTAGAAACTAATTGGAAAGCCTGTTCTTTCTTGTCCTTGGCCAAATAGTTGCTTAGATCAAAAGTAATAATGGGAAATTGACGTTTCTGGGGTAATATAATCCTTCAGATATTCTTAGAGGGGAATCATGCCATATGCTTGGACTGATGCCATGAGTTCTTTTATGTAGGCCCAGCTCACTGGACTCCAATTTGGATGCAGGTAAGTGCAGGGCACGCAGGGAGGCTTGGGGAGGGCAAAACATGGGCCTCCCAGAAGTTCAAGAAGGCTAGGAACAGGCCCGTTTCCGGCTTCCAGAGAGCCTCTGGAGCCAGGCAGGGCAAAAATGTTGTCATTGTCCCCCCGTGGTGCAGGAGGCCGACTAGGTCACGCCCAGCATGGCTACAGCCACCCAGCACCGGGTAGAGAACCTGCTGCTAAAATTTTTGAAGCCCATCCCTGAATAAGATAATAGCATCAAACATCAACTTTTTACTTTTACATCATCACATCAACTAGCCATTTCTATAGCAACAAATCTATTTAATAGGTAAAACCAGTGGTGGGGTTCAAATTTTTTTTTCTACCGGTTCTGTGGTCGTGGCTTGGTGGGCATGGCTTGGTGGGCGTGACAGGGGAAGGATACTGCAAAATCTCTATTCCCTCCACACCCCACTAACCTGCTTTCCAGCTCCATTCTCCTGTTCAGGACAACAAAAGAAGACCCAGGCGATCAGCTGGGACTCGGGAGGCAGAGAATAGATGGAAGCGGGACCTGTCAGATGTGATTTGAACTACTCAAAATTTCCGCTACCAGTTCTCCGAACTACTCAAAATTTCCGCTATCGGTTCTCTGAACTACTTAAAATTTCCGCTATCGGTTCTCTGAACTATTTAAAATTTCCACTACTGGTTCTCCAGAACTGGTCAGAAACTGCTAAATACCACCTCTGGGTAAAATTCGAAACCAACCTTTCATTTTTTTTTCTATTTCAAGCATGAAGCAGTTTCCACAGTGGTGGGATTAATTTTTTTTTACTACCGGTTCTGTGGGTGTGGCTTGGTGGGCGTGGTAGGGGACGGATACTGCAAAATCACCATTCCCTCCCCACCCACTAACCTGCTTTCCAGCTCCGTTCTCCTGTGCAGGGCAACCAAAGAAGACTCAGCCGATCAGCGGGGACTCAATGGGAGGCACACCCCAGCTGCCTCTCAGCTCAGCTTTTATAGCCACCAGTTGCTGGACTAGCTAGGGAGAGGTCTTGAAGGAGGGTGTTCCATATTAGCAGGCTTGAAACCCTGCATTGCTATTGGTCAACAAAGAGAACTACCTGATTGGACAGCCAAGACGGCTGTGATTGGCTCGCTAAGAGTCTACCGCGATTGGATGAAACCAATCACGGGAGACTCAAAGCGATGTCATTGGCAGCCTAGCCGCAGCCAGCTCTATAAAAAGAGCTGTCGCGAGCCCTGTTACTCACTCAGATCTAGCCTGTAAATAAAGAGCTGTTGTTCACTTATTTTGAGTCTCTCATCTCTATGAGTCCGACCTTCCAAACTTAACAGAGGGGTAGGCAATTAATTTTCCCAAAGGGGCCACATAAAACATTGGCACCATTGTGGAGGGCCGCTGCCCCACCCCAGGCATTGTTGCCATTGCACCGTCGCCCCGCTCTTTTCTGATGCCATGCCACCTCCTCTGCTGACATCACACTGATGCCCTGCCCCCAACACCTAGCTGGCACTCGCCTCCCCATCCCCCGACACTACTTCTACACTGAGGCCTCCGCCAATGCACTACACCACCGGCACCGATGATGCACTGGTGCCCTGACCCTGATGCTGATGTTGCTGATGCCGCACCTCAAGCCCCTGACCCTGTGGACCCAACTGGGACTGCCTGTGGGTTGGATGTGGCCCATGGGCCGTAAAATGCTCAGGTCTGTCTTTTTTTTTTCCAAATAAAGTTTTTTATTTTTATAACAAAGACAAAAACAAACAAATAAAACCATCTTTCTCTTCGACAGTGTATCAGTTGGGTACATATATCTTGGGCATATAATAACATTATCATACATGTTTATAATCATTTTAATCAGTATTTTATATCACATTTATCAATTATTATATTATCATTAACATTGTAGTTATTGCCTTTCATGGGTATATTTCACATTCATTTTCTTACTCTATCTAACTCCATCATTTATCAGTTATGGCATATTATACTGTACTTCAATATTTCAATTTCTTACTCTTCTATCCAGCCATTCATAAAATAAATTCCAAATTTTATAATAATCTTTTTCTTCCTGTTCTCTAATTGCCATTGTCAATCTACTCATTCCTGCACATTTCATTATTTTCTTAATTATTTCCTCATCCATTGGAATTTTCTTATTTTTCCAATTTTGTGCGAATACAATCCTAGCTGCTGTTAATACATTAATAATCAAAAATGTTAACTCTTTGTTGTAACCCTCAGGCAAAATTCCCAGTAAAAATGTCTCTGGTTTTAAATCTATACGCTGTTTTATCATTTTTTCCAGCCCCATGTGTATTCTAGTCCAATACTTTTTAGCACCCAGGTCTGTCTTAAAGGGACAGGGCACTAACAGTCCAGATGCTGGTCATTTTACAGGCAGCCTGTCCTCTCACAAGCTGTAAAGGTGTTTCAGTGCATCAGTTCTGAAGAAGGATGTCCATTGGAATGAAGAGGGGGGACAGGCTGATGGTTATGGCTATCATGTTGACTATCTTGGCACCCCCTCATCCTTTGAATGGTTCTGCTCTGAAGAACAGTACAGGTAATCCTCGACTTACAACCGTTCGCTGGGTGACCAAAGTTACAATGGCACTGAAAAAAGTGACTTATGGCCATTTTTCACAGTTATGACCTTTGCAGCATCCCCATGATCATGTGATCAAAATTCAGGTGCTTGGCAACTGATTCATATTGTTGGAAGTTAAAATCTACCCCTCTCCTAGGAAAGTGAAATATTTTAGGATATACTAAAAAGGCAGAATAGTTCCCCTAAAAAGAGAAACTCAGGCAGAAACTCAACCCCCATTTTTGCTAATGGGCCATTACTCTGGCCTGGGCCAGCCTATTTTACATAACAAAGGTCAGAATTGCCCAAAGTCCTTTCATTACATCATCTTCCAGCAAGGCTCAACCAAGCCTGGGACTCAGGACAGCCTACAGAGTTGCCCCTGCATGGCTCCATTGGAGTCTGACAACCAATCAGAATACAAGTTCAAATTCAAATCCCAACAGAGGGAATATATTTTTATTTTATTTTATTTTTATTTTATTTTTATTTGTCAATTGCTTACAAGATAATAGGTATAAGTATATACATAGTTATGAATACATGAAATGGGTACATATAAGAAAAATAAAAGAAACAATAGGACAGGACGATAGGCACATTGGTGCACTTATGCACGTTCCTTACAGACCTCTTAGGAAAGGGGTGAGGTCAATAGTAGACAGTCTAAGGTTAAAGTTTTGGGGGTTAGGGGAAGAAACCACAGAGTCAGGTAGAGTATTCCAGACATTGACCATTCTGTTGCTGAAGTCGTATTTCCTGCAATCAAGTTTGGTGCTTAACCTTGAGTTTGTATCTATTGTGTGCTCTTGTGTTGTTATGGTTGAAGCTGAAGTATTCATTGACTGGTGGGACATTGCAATGTATGATTTTATATACTATACTTAGATCGGACCAAAGGCGGCGTAGTTCTAGGTTTTCTAGGTCTAGAATTTCAAGTCTGGTGGCATAAGGTATTCTGCAACGAGTAGAGGAGTGGAGAACTCTTCTTGTGAAATATTTCTGGACTTTCTCAACTGTGCTAATATCAGATATGTAATGTGGGTTCCAGATTGATGAGCTGTATTTGAGTCTTGGTCTAGCAAATGTTTTGTATGCTCTAGTTAGTAGTGTGATATTACCAGAGAAAAAGCTACATAGGATTAGGTTAACAACTCTTAATGCCTTTTTTGGCTATGTAGTTACAGTGGGCTCTTGCACTTAGGTCATTTGAGATGAGTACTCCAAGGTCCTTTACAGAGCTTGGATCATCAACAAGATCTTGACTATTCAGCTTGTATTTTATTTTCTGATTTTTTTTGCCAATATGTAAGACAGAGGATTTATTTGTTGAGATTTGAAGTTGCCATTTGTTTGACCATTCTGATACACAGTCAAGATCTTTTTGAAGGTATTGATAGTATTGTCTGTGGTATTAAACAGCTTTACATCATCAGCGAAAAGAACACAGTTGCTCTTAATATGATCACAGAGGTCATTTATGTAGAGTATGAAGAGAGTTGGTCCTAGAACACTGCCTTGGGGGACACCACTATTGACAGGTACAGAATTTGATAGGACACTCCCAGTTTTGACCATTTGTTGTCTGTTTGACAGGAATGCTTCTATCCAGTTATGCAGTTGTCCAGAGATACCATAGGATTTTATTTTTAGTAGTAGTTTGTCATGTACCACTGAATCAAAGGCTTTACAGAAGTCTATGTAGATTGCATCTATTGTTTTGCCCTGATCAAGTTGTGTAGTCCATATGTTTTTGCAGTGTAAGAGTTGCAGATTACAGGATATTTCTGCACATAATACATAATGTGGGTTCCAGACTGATGACTGTATTCAAGTATTGGTCTAGCAAATGTTTTGTATGCTCTAGTTATTAGTGTAATATTACCAGAGAAAAAGCTACATAAGATTAGGTTAACAACTCTTAATGTCTTTTTGGCTATGTAGTTACAGTAGGCTCTTGCACTTAGGTTATTTGAGATGAGTACTCCAAGATCCTTGACAGAGTTTGGATCATCAACAAGGTCTTGACTATTCAGCCTGTATTTTATTTTCTGGGTTGTTGTTGTTTTTTTGCCAATATATAGGACAGAGAGTTTATTTGTTGAGATTTGAAGTTGCCATTTGTTTGACCATTCTGATACATAGTCAAGATCTTTTTGAAGGGTAGCAATGTCTGTGGTATTGAACAGCTTTACATCATCAGCAAAAAGAACGCAGTTGCTCTTAATATGATCACAGAGGTCATTTATGTAGAGTATGAAGAGAGTTGGTCCTAGAACACTGCCTTGGAGGACACCACTGTTGACAGGTACAGGATTTGATAGGACACTCCCAATTTTGACCATTTGTTGTCTGTTTGACTGGAATGCTTCTATCCAGTTATGTAGTTGTCCAGAGATACCATAAGATTTTAGTTTTAGGAGTAGTTTGTCGTGTACCACTGAATCAAAGGCTTTACAGAAGTCTATGTAGATTGCATTTATTGCTTTGCCCTGATTGAGTTGTGTAGTCCATATGTTTTTGCAGTGTAAGAGTTGCAGATTACATGATAATTTTTTCCTGAAACCAAATTTTTTATTAGAGAGTAGGTTGTTTGTTTCTAAGTGGGCGGATGATGGATTGGTTAATAATTGATTCCATGACTTTACAGGGGATGCAGCATAAAGAGATTGGTCTGTAATTTTCAACTAGGCTGGGGTCTCCCTTTTTGAAGATGGGGATGACCATGGCTTGTGACCATAGTTTTGGCAAGGAGCTGGTCCTGAAAGATTTTTCAAAGATTATGCTTAGAGGTTCGGCTATGGCAGTAGATAGCTTTTTTAAGAAGTAGGCACATATTCTGTCCGGTCCAATAGATAGAGATGGTTTTAGATTGTGTAGTGCTTTTTCAACATTGTCTTCTGTAAAATCGATATGTATTAGATCATTGTAGTTGTCTGTGGTTTGACTAGGAAATACTGGGTATGATCCATTTCTGTTTACAAATACTGAGCCAACTAACTAACTAACTATATATATATATTCGTAGATTTTCATGGGTACAGGTATGTAGGTCTAGGTGTGTTTGGGTTTTTTCCTTAAGAGTATCTTGGCGACGTTTTGGCAAGGTCCCACTCGCCATCCTCAGGCTGGTGCTTTCGGCTTCATGCCAGTGCAAGCAGTGTGTGATCAGAGCTGCCGTCTCTCTATAAATACCGGGGGGGAGGGCTGATGTGCTGGGCTGGTTGGCTGCGCTGCTGCCTCTTCATTGGTTGATGGAGTTGATGTTGGTATAATGGGCTGTGTGATGGCCTTGCGAGTTTTGTTTTGGAGATATCCTAGATCTTTTGCTGTAATCTCCTGGGTTGTTTGTTTTGTAGTGATCTTTTTTCCATTAGTCTCTCGTGTTTTAACGCCTTGGGTAATGGGTTGTGTGATGGGCTTGTGGGTTCCTTTGTTGTGGTATCCTGGGTCCTGCATTGTAATCTCCTGGGTCCTTTGTGTTTTGATCTCTTTTCCATTAGCCTTCTGGAGAGCCGAAACAGAAACCTCCCACAAGACAGACACACACACCAGGAAACTCCACAGACTAGAGAAATGCCAGAAACCCAACCCTTCCCCACAACAACACATGAAACAAACAGTACACAACATGTCAGACAGAATCCTCACCATAGCAGAAACCAATGTCATTTCGAAAGGATTCAACTTTGCAGTCGCCCCCAAACGCATCCCCACTGAAAACATTATATGTGGAGTTGAAGCTAGCCTAACCAAAATCAACCCAGATGCAGCCAACAAATCAGACTTGAAGTCACCAACATCCTCTGCTCCAGCAACCCACCCAGAAGCAACCGACACAGAGAAGAACAAAAAGCACTCACCAACCTGAGGAAAGACAGCAACATAGTCATTCTCCCAGCAGACAAAGGCAACACCACAGTCGTAATGAACAGATCAGACTACCACTCCAAACTATCCAACCTATTCCAAGACCCTGCTTACAAACCTCTGAATACTGACCCCACCACCTACTTAGAAAAAAATCACCAAATCCAAAATAAAAGCATCTCCCATTAGTGAAGAGATCCAGCAGAGAATCATCCCCAGAGAAAAATCATCCAGATGCCCTAAGCTCTATGGCCTCCCCAAGATACACAAATAAGGAATACCACTCAGACCCATAGTCAGCTCCATAGGCTCACCTCTACAGAATCTTGCCAAATTTCTCGCCAAACAATTCCAGCCCTACACAGAATCCATCACCTCACACGTACAAAACTCCTTCCACTTCATAGAAACAATAAAGAAACAAAACCTACAACCCAGCGACCTACTCGTGAGCTTCGATGGCATATCCCTCTTCACCCAAGTACCCATCAAAGAAGACTTGACAGCCATCCAAAACAAATACAACCCCCCACCAAACACATCCTAGATCTGACCAACCACTGCCTAACCAACACATACTTCATCCACAATGGACAAAGATGCAAACAGATAGAAGGAGCACCCATGGGCTCCCCCCTCTCACCCATCATTGCTAACCTATACATGGAACACTTTGAAACCAACGCTCTAGACAAATTCGAACACAAACCCAAACTCTGGCTCAGATATGTAGATGACACTTTCGTAATTTGGCCACATGGGGAAAAAAAAACTGGACAACGTCTGTTATGTCCCTGGACCTTGAAGAAGTTCCCACCCAGGTCCGTTCTCGCTGCAGGGGCGGCTGCCCCTTCTCATTGGCTGGGTTTCCCCAGCAGCCTGCTATAAAAGCAGGCTGTTGGGTCCAGCCCTTTCACTGTTCGCTGCGAGCCAGTTCCAGGCTGAGCAAGCACGTTCAGTCCTTGTAAATAAACCTTGTTGCACTAAGCCCTGGTTCAGCCTCTTATTTCCCATACTTAATACTGGCGACGAAGGTGGGATGGCTACCAGAGGCAAGCTGCAACGCTGAATCACTAAAACGCTGATCCGCAGCCCAGGGAGAGAGCGATCAGCCAAAATAAGGGCAAACGCTGACCGCAACCCAGAGAGAGCGATCAGCCCGAAATGAGAACGAACGCTGAATCACTAAAACGCTGATCCGCAGCCCAGAGAGAGAGCGATCAGCCAAAATAGAGCAAACGCTGATCGCAACCCAGAGAGAAAGCGATCAGCAAACAAGCTAGTGAAAGTGAGAAGCGCCTGTAGCCGCTTGTTAGCATAAGCTACAGAGGAAGTGTAGCGCTGCGAGCTGCAGCCGCTCGTGCCGTTTAGGCGCGAAATTCAAACAGCTGTCAGCTGAAGCACATTCAAATACAACACAGCGTTGTATTACGAAATCGCTAACACCCACACAGGCGCGAATTTCAAAAGACGCTGCCAACGACCGTTGCAGTTTAAACACCTTCTGATCCCCAGAGAGAGAGAAGGGAATTGCGAAACTTCCCCAGAGCTGAAGTCACTTGCCTAGCACAGGCACTAAACCTCTACTGCTACCCCAGAGAGAGAGAGCACTTGCCTAGCACAGGCACTAAACCTCTACTGCTACCCAGAGAGAAGGCATTTTCCCCAACAGGTTAACCAGTAGACCCACAACATGAACTCCAATCCAGCCTTCCCAGCATTCAAGCCGGATGAGGAGAAGTGGGAATCATACAAGAATCGGTTTAATCATTACATCGATGCCATCGGATTGGCTGATGCAGGGGAACACCGAAAGAAAGCATATTTCCTGACCTACTGTGGAGCCATCGTCTTCGATACAGCCACAGCTCTTGTGGCTCCACGTGAGTTAAAGAATGTCCCCTGGACAGAACTGTTAGAAATCCTTACTAACCACTATTCTCCTAGACCTTCACAGATTGCCAGACGCTTCACCTTCAGAATGAGGAAGCAGGGGGACAAAGAGAGCATCAATCAGTACATGGCTGCTCTCAGGACTGCAGCACTCCATTGTGGGTTTGGCAGCTATCTTGATGACATGCTCCTAGACCAGCTGGTCTGCGGGGTCAAGGACCTGCACCTACAAAGACGGCTGCTCGCCAAAAAGACCTTAACCTCGCTCAAGCCATCGAGGTAGCCCTGGCAGAGGAGCTGGCATCTCATTCAGCCACCGAGATCCAAGGTCCTGTCACCAAGCAAACAGCAGTTCCCGTCCACTCAGAAGAGGTGGTCAACGAGGAAGACCCAAGTGACGAGGCCGACATTCACCGCCTCACAAACGCCAGGCGCCCGCAGGCAGGAACCAGACAAGATAACACCGGGCCATCCAAGCACATCACCCTGTGCCTTTCCTGTGGTGGACCTCACCTGAGGACCACATGCAAATTCAAAGGAGCCACTTGCAACAACTGCCATAAGAAGGGGCACATTGCAAGAGTATGCCAAGCCTCACACAACGTAGCACAAAGGGCATCTTCATTCGCACATGCCGGGCCCCAAAGGCAAGTATTAAACTGTCGCACACACCTCTGCGCTAATCACACTTGCTATTCTATTAGTAAGATCTCTCTTTCCGTCTTATTAGAAGGTAAACCTTGCAACATGGAGGTTGACACAGGGTCAGCGCTCTCCATTATTTCCTGGAACACCCTCAAGGAGCTTCAACCCAGCCTATCAAGAAACCGACTCCAGAAGTGCCAGCTTAGCCTAAAGGACTACCAGGGGAAGACCATTCCTGTAATCGGCAGAGGCAAGTTTTTTGTTAATTTTAAAACCTTTAAGGGCCACCTACCTCTAGTGGTAGTGAGCGGCAACCTCCCTACACTTTTGGGACTTGATTGGTTTCCCCACCTCGGTTTAGGGCTAACAGGAGTCCATGCTACCTCAACCTCTGACACGGACTCCCTGTTTGCTGATTACTCAGACGTGTTCAGTGATGAGTTAGGGTGTTATAACGGCACCCCTATCTCATTTTCAGTCGATCCCCAGGCAGTCCCAATTCGGTTAAAACCTCGTAGAGTTCCATTCGCCATTCGGCCTAAATTAGACCTTGAATTAGATAAATTACTAAAACAAGGGATCCTGGAGCCTACAGACTTCGCCAAATGGGAGACGCCCATCGTCACACCCCTCAAAAAAGATGGTAGCCTGAGAATTTGCTCAGACTACAAGACCACAATCAATAAATTCTTGCAAGTTAGCGCTTATCCAGTACCCGTCATCCAGCATTTATTACATACTTTTGAACCTGGCACTATCTTTGCCAAATTGGACATGTCTCAAGCATATCAACAGTTCCCTGTTGATGACCAAACGGCAGAACTTCAGACCATTGTCACCCACAGGGGTGCCTTCCGGTGCAAGCGTCTCCAGTTTGGCGTAAGTGTTGCCCCAGGCATTTTTCAATCCCTCATGGAGCGGATTTTACAGGGCCTTCCTGGAGTAGTACCCTACTTCGATGACATCTTAGTCTCGGCCAGGAACAGACCCCAACTCTTCCAGAGAGTTCGAGCAGTCCTGGAGAGGTTCAGGCAGCATGGCCTCAAGTTAAAAAAAGAAAAATGTGCCATTGCCACTAGACAGGTGGACTTTCTGGGTTATAAAATTGACGCCTCAGGCATTCACCCCCTGGAGTCCAAGGTTAAGGCAATACACGAGGCACCCACTCCAACCTCCAAAGCGGAACTGCAGGCCTTTTTGGGGCTCTTGAACTTTTACGCGTCGTTCCTGCCCCATAAAGCCTCTGTGGCAGAACCCCTCCACAGACTTCTGGATAAAAAAACGGTTTGGCATTGGGGACACAAAGAAGACTCCGCTTTCTGCGCAGTCAAGTCGCTACTCACATCAGAGGCAGTGCTTATCCAGTTTGACCCCAACCTTCCATTAGTACTGGCAGCAGACGCATCTCCCTTCGGAATTGGGGCAGTCTTAAGCCACAGGCTCCCCAACGGCTCCGAGGCCCCTATCGCTTTTTTTCCAGGACGCTCTCTGCAACAGAGCGCAATTACAGTCAGATCGATAAAGAAGCCTTGGCAGCTGTTGCAGCGGTGAAGAAATTTCACGAATTTCTCTTTGGCCACTTTTTCGAGCTAGTCACGGACCACAAACCGCTCTTAGGGTTACTAGCAGGTGACAAGCAGACCCCTCAAATTCTGTCCCCAAGAATGACCAGATGGACCCTTTTCCTAGCAGCATACTCGTATAGACTCGTGCACCGCCCAGGTAAAACATTGTCCCACGCAGACGCCCTCAGCCGCTGCCCCTGCCTGCCCCAGCTGAAGACCCTGCCCCGGTCAACGCCATTTTTGAAGTCACCCAACTGGACCTCCCAATCACTGCCCTTGATATTGCCAATAAATCCAAAGCGGACAAAACGATCGCCCAGGTACTGGACTGGGTGAGGAGGGGGTGGCCGGGCAGTGACATTGAAGCTAAATTCACTCCATTTAAGACCCGCTTACAGGAACTGTCGAGCTTACAGGGCTGCCTGCTGTGGGGCACTCGAGTGGTCATCCCGACATCTCTGCGTACCCGAGTGCTGGAGGCGTTGCACGAGGGCCACCCTGGCATCGTCAGAATGAAGGCGTTGGCGCGAAGCTACATTTGGTGGCCCGGCCTCGACGAGGACATCAACAAATGGGTAAGCTCCTGCCATCCCTGCCAGGTTTCCCGTCCATCCCCTCCAATTGCCACCCCCACCAAGTGGGAAAGTGCCAACGCACCCTGGTCCAGGATTCACATCGATCTCGCGGGCCCATTGCATGGCAAAATGTTCCTCGTGGTCGTAGACTCTTACTCAAAGTGGATTGATGTGGCACAACTATCCACGACCACTTCACAAGCAGTCATCAAGGCATTGACTCGCCTGTTCGTTACGCATGGTCTACCAGACTCCATTGTTTCCGACAATGGTCCCCAATTCGCGTCAACCGAATTCAGTCGTTTTACGGCCAACCTGGGCATTCGTCACATCTTCACGGCCCCCTTTCATCCTGCCAGTAACGGGCTGGCAGAGAGAGCCGTTAGGACCACTAAAGAAGCCCTGGCCAGGTTCAACAAGGATGACTGGCACCACAAACTATCCTGTTTCCTGTTAAGCCAGCATTCAACCCCTTGCACGGTAACCAACAAGTCCCCGGCCGAGCTTCTGATGGGCAGACGCCTGCGAACTGTATTGGACAGGCTTCACCCACATTACTGCCCTGACTCTCCTCTCGCTTCCACATCGGGGAGTAGGCATTTTGTCTTGCAGGAACCCGTGTTTGCGAGAAACTTCGCTGGCGACCCATTGTGGATCCCGGGAGAAATCGTAGCCATCACAGGACCCAGATCATACCGGGTTAAGCTGGAAGATGGCCGGGTCTGGAGACGACATCTGGACCAGCTTCGGAGACGCCAGGGCACCCTCGTCAGCCGCGACTCATGGGCACAGACCGGTGAGAGGCCGCTGCAACTACCACACAGCAACATCTACCCCGATGACCTGCTAACACCTTCAGCCGGACCAGAGAATCCAAATGCTGACTGCGGCGACCTAGCGTCCAACCCATCCGAGCCAGACGGCGTAAGGACACTCCCAGCGTCCAGCCCTTCTAGCCCCGGACCTGCTCCGACCGAGGGTGGTACTCGGGACTCATCATCGAGCCAACAGTCACCGACGGACTCTGATCCACCAAACAGCACACCAGAGTTGCGCCGCTCTGGACGTCAGCACAAACCTCCCGTATACCTCAAGGACTATGCGTGTTCGCATCTGGGGGGAAGGGGTGTTATGTCCCTGGACCTTGAAGAAGTTCCCACCCAGGTCCGTTCTCGCTGCAGGGGCGGCTGCCCCTTCTCATTGGCTGGGTTTCCCCAGCAGCCTGCTATAAAAGCAGGCTGTTGGGTCCAGCCCTTTCACTGTTCGCTGCGAGCCAGTTCCAGGCTGAGCAAGCACGTTCAGTCCTTGTAAATAAACCTTGTTGCACTAAGCCCTGGTTCAGCCTCTTATTTCCCATACTTAATAACGTCCTCACACATCTTAACAACCTACACCCCAAAATACAATTCACCATGGAAACAGAAACCAACAACCAACATCCCTTCCTGGACGTCCTAATTTACAAAAAACCCAATGGCTCCCTAGGACACACCATCTACCGGAAAAAAACACACACCAACTGCTACCTAAATGCACAATCCCATCACCACCCTGCACAGACCAACTCCATAGCCAAGACCCTCATCTCCAGAACCAAATGCCTAGCTGACAAAGACCACCTGAGAACAGAACTACACACCCTCACTAATGTATTAATTTCCAATGGATTCCAAAGAAACACTACCACCAATTTAATCCGAAAAGAGATACCCCCAAAAAACCAAGACACAGAACAAGACAACGGTATCGCACTCCTCCCCTACATCAAAGGCACCACAGACAAAATCAGCAAAATTCTGCACAAACACAATATCAGGACAGCCTTCAGCACTGACCAAAAAATAGCCAACATCCTAAGAAACCCCAGACAAGATCCAGCAAGAAAACCAAGGAGTTTATGAAATACCATGCAACAATTGCCCAGCCACATACATTGGACAAACCAACAGGAGAATAAATGCATGCATCGCAGAACACAAAAAAACAGTTTTCGCAAGTACTTATATGTATGGTATTCAGCTTTGTTCGGGTGTTTTCCCACGTCATTATAGTTGTGCTTTTAATGTTGTAGCAACGTTTCGTTCAACGAACACAATACAGAAGCCTGATGATGGCAGATGAGATTCTGCCAAAACATTGCTACAACTTTAAAAGCACAACTATAATGACGTGGGAAAATACCCGAACAAAGCTGAATGCCATACATGTAAGTACTCAAAACTTAAGAAAACACACACACACACACACACACACACACACACATACTAATTTTAAATATATATATACTAATTTTAAATATATATATATATATATATATATATATATATATATATATATATATATATATATATATTATATATTAGTTATATATATATATATAACTATATATATACTACTAAGATTCTCTCACCATCTTGGCCTTCTTTTCTTTCACCCAACATTTTGAAGCATATGATTGTCCTTTTCATTTTGGAGCTCCAAGCCATGTGGTCCTGTCCACCATTAAACCACCTTTCCAAACAGCCTCCATATTTCCAGTGTGTTTCTTCCCCCCTTGGAACTGAACTCAGAAGGACATTTCTTCCAACAATATTTATGACCGTTGCTATGTGCTAGGGATATGTGATCACCTTTTGCAGCCAAGTCAATGGGAAAGCCAAATTCACTTAACAGCCAAGTTAGTAATTTATCAACTGCAGTGACTCACTTAACAACTGAGGCAAGAAAGGTCATAAAACGGGGCAAAACTTAACAAATGTCTCAATAATTGTGATCCTAAGTTAAGGACTACCTGTAATGGCAATGCGGTGGCACATTATCTTCCTTTTTTTTCCACAGACAACCAGACCTTTGGCCTGATCTGATAGTCACTTCATTTTTATGTTATTAACAGCCATCAGTTTTCCCAGCTAAGCAAAATGCTCCTTGGCTTGAGGTTAAAAATAAATCTTTGGACTATGAAAAAGGCCAGCAATAAAACTGGCCTATCTCTTGGTGAAATGAAATACAGCTGAGCAAATATATCCATTGCAATTTCTGATTTTTGTGAATTGCTACCTGTTAGTTTCTCTCATTTTCTTATTTTTCTTTTTGAAAATGCCAAGACTAACTTGCTGGCATTTTTTTAAAACGCCATATAACTTTTTATCCAGTCATAATGCATTTAGGTTTACAGTTTGACCCAATGCATGTTATTATTACATGTTTTTTCTCCAAGGCACATCTAAATAAATTTTACAAATGGTACACATTCCTGTGAAAAATTTGTTTAAAAACAGAGTACATTGCCTTGAAATATTCAAAGTGCAAATTTCAGTAGCTGAGTTTGAGTTCTAAAATGAGAAATCAAATATTAAAAAATGCCAGCTATGCAAATGTGTTCAATATTCCTACAAATGATCAGATGATTCACTGTGCTTTGAATACATAGCTTCTGAGGGCAGGTCTTGCAAATAATCCGCAGCTAATCTTCCTGAATTTTCTACATATACAGAAACAGTAAATATCAGAGGTGTGTGCCATGGCACATGGAAAGAATATTTGTTTTTTTTTAAAAAAGTAAAACCCTCATCAGTCTGATCAACAATCTCTCACAGTTTAGGGATTCTAAGAGACATTCTTAGGTTGAATTGCAAGTGGCAGAACTATTAAAAGCCAATTTGGTCTAGGCCAGATTGGAAACTGGGAAGTTGTGACTTTTAGTCCTGCCTTAGCATGAAAGCCGGCTGGATGACTTTGGCCAATCACCAGGAGACCGGGAGTTCCAGTCCCACCTTAGGCATCAAAGCCAAGGTGGGTGACTTTAGGCAGTGACTCTCAGTTCAGCTCATCTCGCAGGGCTGTTCTTGTTTTGGGGAAAAATAAGAGGAGAAAAAATGGTCAGGTATGTTCACTGTTTTGTGCTATTTATAAAAATAATAAAGGTGGGAAATAATAGATGATAGCCAGATGATAAATAATAAATAGATAGATAGATAGATAGATAGATAGATAGATAGATAGATAGATAGATAGATAGATATAGATGATAGAAGATAGATAGATATACATAGATGATAGATGATAGACAGAAAACAGACAGAAAGAGAGACAGACAGACATGATAGAATAGTCAAACATAGGATAGATAGATAGATAGATAGATAGATAGATAGATAGATAGATAGATAGATAGATAGATAGATAGATAGATAGATGATAGATATACATAGGATAGATGATAGACAGAAGATAGTTGATAGATATACATAGATAATAGATGATAGACAGAAGATAGATAGATAGATAGATAGATAGATAGATAGATAGATAGATAGATAGATAGATAGATAGATAGATATACATAGATGATAGACAGAAGATAGATGGATAGTGTAGTGTATTCAAATAGAGACTTCTAAGTCGATGTTCCTATTGGTTAATAAACGCAATGGACTATTGGTTAATAACGTGAGTATCTAATTGGCCGCCTAAAGCAGTGGGAAGTTTAAATAGATGCCATTGCTGCCGCGGCTTGACTGCAGTTGAAGTTACTGGTTATTATTAAAAGAGCTGAATTCAACTCCGGTCTGCGAGTCTCTTATTTGGCGACAGAACAGATAGGTAGATAGGTAGGTAGATAGTCAGACATCAGATAGATAGATGATAGATAGATAGATAAATGATAAATAATAGACAGAAGTTAAATAGATAGATGATAAGATAATAGAAATAAGAGAAATAGATAGATGATAGAGAGACAGACAGACAATTTTAAAAACACCACTTAATTTCTCTCTTTAAAAAAGAGTTTGAGACACAAACATTCTTGGAAAGCACCAAAAAAGCCAAAAGAACCACCTGCACCATCACCCTTGATGTTAAAAAAGAAAAGAATGATGGCCGTGGCAAGATTTAAAAACAATGCCTGTTGCCCAATTCAACCTACCTTTTCAAGAGCCAGAAAGGAAGACAGGAGAAAAATGCCGAAAGGCAGACAACTGGCAATGAATAAAAATGGAACAAAATGCCGAAAGGATCATGAAATAGCAAGAAGGAAAGGAAAACTAGGCCTCAAAAAGTAGATAATGATGGTACATATTGCACAAGTGGCAACTCTACAAGGTAATGGAAGGATGGCTGAATACTTGATTTGCTGCTGAGCTGGGAGCTGACCCATCTATAGAGATAAAAACTTCTATGCAAACTGCCAACCTTAGCCTAGCAAAGTAACGACTTGAGAAATGCACCTATCTGCTTGCTGTAACTTAATGTGTTTTCCCAGCAACTTAATGTGAGAAACAAAGCTTTGGGCTAAAATCAGAGGCAGTATTCAGCAGGTTCTGACCAGTTCTGGAGAACCAGTAGCAGAAATTTTGAGTAGTTCGGAGAACTGGACAAACCCCACCTCTCACTGGCCCCGCCCCCATCTATTCTCTGCCTCCCGAGTCCCAGCTGGGTCTACTTTTGTTGTCCTGCACAGGAGAACAGAGCTGGAAAGTAGGTTAGTGGGGTGGGAAGGGAATGGGGATTTTGCAGTAACCTTCCCCTGCCATGCCCACCAAACTATGCCCACCAAGCCATGCCCACCAAGCCACGCCCACAGAACTGGTAGTAAAAAAAATTGAATTCCATCACTGGCTAAAATATATTTCTTTCTCATCCATCTAAGCTCCCTTTGTTTGCAGAAGCGCTGAGAAAAATCATGAGCTTTGAATAATATGAAATAATGTTTCTATAGTAATATAGAAACAAGGGAGACATGATAGCAGTGTCAGGGAGATATGGTAGCTGTGTTCCAATATTTGAGGGGCTGCCACACAGGAGGAAGAGGTCAAGCTATTTTCCAAAGCACCCGAAGGCCAGACAAGGAATAATGGATGGAAACTGAACAAGGAGAGATTCAACCTGGAAATAAGGAGAACATTTCTGACAGTGAGAACAATCAACCAATGGAACAGAAGTTGCCTTCAGAGGTTGTAGGAGCTTCATCACTGGAGGCTTTCAGAAAGAGACTGGACTGCCATTTGTCAGAAATAGGGTGGGGTCTCCCGCTTGGGCGGGGGGTTGGACTAGATGACCTACAAGGTCCAACTCTAATGATCAGTTATCTGTTATCAATGACAATCCTTGTAAGCTGTGTAATTATGAAAAGTTAAAGAAAAAGTTTTTGTGCACACACCTGCTTTTATCTCTCTGCCTTGCTGTTTAAGGTGGGTGAATAAAAAGTTGCCCAGTTTTTGCTTTCTGATCAGAGAAATAAAACTGATTATCAGTAGCCTTGTGTTCTGAGTTTCATTGGACTTATCAGATTCTGAGCTGCATTCTAAAATCTTACAGTAAGATAAAATCACCAAGGTCAGGGAGGGAGATTAGGGAAAGATCAAAACAGTCAAGATGGCAGCCCACAACCATGCCATCAAAACCACAGTTATTGGGACTCACATAAAAAAGAGCAAGACTTCAATTGTATAATGCCCCCTGAAGTCAAACACAACCCTGATGCAGCTCTCAATGAAATTGAGTTTGACACCCCTGAATTAAAGCAACAGCCCCCAATTTTTCAAGCACCAGGGGCAGGTTCTGTGGAGAGAAGTTTTTGTGTGGATCATGTGGGGGAGACATGGTTTCATGTGTTGCCTACATCCCACGCATGCACGGATGGGGCTTCACTTGTTTGCGTGGCCTGATTTCTGACCAGTTCTGATCCACGCCCTGGGGGGGAGATGAATTCAAGATTTTGCATTTGCACAACAGATGGAGCTGTACAATCACCATGTGGGATGGGTTGGCAGAAACACACCACATTCAAATGCTGCTGGTTCAGTGTGTTTTGCGAATACAGCCAAACTTTATGCAACATTTTTTCGTGGCTGTAAAAAACTGCAAACAGATGAAGCAATCTGATATAAAATTAGAAATCCTTTTTTAAAATGTATTTATTTATTTTGTCAAGCATGCATTTGATAATATGTAAGTATAAACATGATTATTAATACATGAAATATATATGAATAAAAGGGAACATTAAGACAGGGACGGTAGGCATGTTGGTGCACTTATGCATGCCCCTTACAGACCTCTTAGTAATGTCTTCTCTTTTTTTAATATATTTTTTATTATTCTTTTTCACATTTTACAAATCTTGATCTTAATATTAACGGTAAAGTGACAACATTATTACATATACTAATCTCATATATATGTATACATTTATGTACATTCATATACATTTGTCTATGATTTACTTATCTCTATTATTGTTATTTCTATTGTTCAAAACTTTGTACTAGCGATCCTTTTAATAGATTCCCCACTGGGTATTTTTCTTGCATTCAGACAATCATCTTTAAATACTGTTGAAGAAAGGCAAGAATTGCTGTTATAACAATTAAGCCTACTTGCCTTTCTGAAATTGTAAGTGAAGGGTTAAAAACAGAGTGGGTTTTTCTTCTTCTGAATATCACCAAGATATTCAAGAGAAATTAAGCAACATTTTGCAAGGGCAGAGACAGTTTTGTGGGTAAATTTCTTCTAGATACTTCCCCTTGAGATGTAAGTGTTTTAAATTAGATTTAAATTAAGATTTAAGAAGGGAGGGATCATTACACATTAAAGGAGTAGGGTATTCACAAATTCACTGGGATTTTGCCCAGTGGTGATATTCAATTTTTTTTACTACTGGTTCTGTGGGCGTGGCTTGGTGGACATGGCAGGGGAAGGATACTACAAAATCCCCATTCCCTCCCCACCCCACTAACCTGCTTTTCAGTTCCTTTCTCCTGTGCAGGGCAACAAAAGAAGACCCAGCCGATCAGCTGGGACTCGGGAGGCAGAAAATAGATGGGGGCGGGGCAGTCAGAGGTGGGATTTGCTGGTTCTCTGAACTACTCAAAATTTCTACTTTCGGTTGTCCAGAACCTGTCAGAACTGGCTGAATACCACCTCTGATTTTGCCTTCCACCTCTCCCTCAAATAGATCCGCTCTTGACAATTTTACTGAAAGCCTTTTCTGAGACTCTTTCATAAAATTAAATGAAAACTACCTGAAAAGCAAGCAGGTGGTTTTCTCTACCCTCTGTTACTGTATGAATAAAACATAAGCGTGCCACTACATTTCACACTTCCTGGTGTGTTGCCAAATACATTAAGAACAAGCTGGTCAAAGGGTGTTTGGTTACCTTTGGAAACACTGAGGTGGCTTTCTGTAATTTCCTTGAAATTAGGGGAAATCACCTGATGGCAAGGGCACCCACCCTTTTGAAGGATATGTTTCCCGGCAATCTGTGTTACAAGAGAAGCCTTGACCTGGTTTGTTCTCCAATCAACACCAACTTCCTGGAGTGTCTGAAGCAGATAAAAGTCCGCCAGGATTTGGACTTTTCTCTCTTTACCTGTGGTTTAAAACAGCTGCCAGCAGATACAGGAGGCCAAAGTGAAAGGATGAGAAATGAAGGCTGGACAGTTGGTCGAAGATCCTGCCTTGGCATCACCAAGCCAGCTGTAAGTGTCTTGATTGGGCAGAATTTCTTATTGTTCTTCTTTGTATAGGAGAGAAGGGGGTCAGAAATCACACTGGATTGGGGTGGGGGGTGCGTGGGGGCTTCAGTGTGCTTGAAAGTGAGAAATGGCTAAATCACAGGGGAGCTAATTAATTAAGCAGAATTAGAGAAGCCAAGGACAGGAGAACTTAGAATAATAGAGTTGGAAGGGGTCTTGGAGGTCGTCTAGTCCAACCCTCCTAGCTCAAGCAGGAGACCATTCACCATTCCAGACAGGTGATAGGTGTTATCTTGAGCAGGGGGTTGGATTAGATGACCTACAAGGTCCCTTCCAACTCTGTTAATGTAATTTAATCTATCACTTGGTCTGAAGAATCAAGGTTCAGCAGAACAGCCATAAATACTGTTTTATAACAGTTGGAAGCGAATCCTGAGTTCCAATGGTCCAGAGATCAAGGCAAAAGTATGAAAACGTTTAAAGGAAAACCAGCCTGAATTTTGGAAACTAGGAGATAGAGTGAAAACAGCATAAAACCAATGGAGAGTTTTTAAAGAGCAAAGAAGAAAGTGGACTCCCCAAATATTGTCATGTTATCCATATAGACATAGGACACACACCTAGTCCCCTTATCAGACCCCAAAATCACAATTTTTGAGCATGATAGCAATAGCACTTACAGCTCTCTCTAAGTGATTTACAGAGTCAGCCTATTGCCCGCAACAATCTGGGTCCACGTTTTACCGACCTCAGAAGGATGAAAGGCTGAGTCAACCTTCAGCTGGTGAGAGTTGAACTGCTGGCAGGCAGCAGAATTAGTCTGCAATACTCCATACTGATCTGTGGAACATCAATAACCTGCAGAGATAAGATTGGCCCTCACTATGGCCCTGAAGCTATGGTTGTGTCAACGGGCCTAGGGACCCCAGAATGATATAGACCAGCATTCCCCAACCTTTCCAGGTTGGTGACCCAGCATGGGGAGGGGAGGGCAGGATTTTGTGTGAGGGGCAGATGTGATTATCTATACAGCTTCATTTGGCTAGTCTAGCAAAGAGAAGGACCAGAGGAGACATGATTGCAGTCTTCCAATATTTGAGGGGCTGCTACAGAGAGGAAGGGGTCAATCTAAGTGCCTGTAGGCCAGACAAGGAATAATGGATGGAAGCTGAACAAGGAGAGGTTTAACCTGGAAATAAGGAGAAATTTTATGACAGTGAGAACAATCAACCAATGGAACAACTTGTCTCCAGAAGTTGTGGGAGCTTCATCGCTGGAAGCTTTCAAAAAGAGACTGGACTGCTATCTGTCAAAAATGGTATAGGGTTTGCCGGTGCAGGGGGCTGGACTAGATGACCTACAAGATCTCTTCCAACTTTATTAATCTGTACGGCAGCTGTATGGCAGCTGATTGATTACTATGGATAATTTCTGGATGCCTAACACTGTATCTATTAGTGTGAGAGGCGGGCAGGTGAGAGCATTGGTGCCTGCTGTGAGCTCAAGTGAGGCTGCGAGCACCAGATCCACTGCACATGTGAGTGAGACTGTGAGTGCTGGTGCCTGCTGCTCGCACAATGGGGCTGTTGGCACCAGCTGCTCACGCGAGTGGGGCTGCGAGGGCACATGTACATCAGCCCACCGCTCACATGGCCTGGTTGCAAATAGGGCCACATCCTGGGAGTGGGCCACAGCCCTCAGGTTGGGGACCCTTGATACAGAGCCCATCAAGTGTTGTCATTGGGGGTGAGGGTTTAATTTGGTTTTTTACTGGAGTTTTATCTTTGGAAGTTGTCTGGAGTGAGTTGGGCACCCATATAAATACATTTTCCTCACGTCCTGAAAAAAACTGAGCCTAGAATGTCCTTTATAGATAATAGGCCTATCACATAAGTACATCTCCATTTTGTTCAGTGGTAACACAACAACACAGACCCACCAGAACCTGGTTCGTAGATTGCAGAACAAGCTGAAATCTTAGCTTTGCAGCTTTGTTTAAGACTGGGTTCATATCAGGGGATGGGCTGCTACCGGTTCACACCGGTTTGGGCAAACCAGGATATTAATTTTACATCTGGTTCACCGAACCGGTAGTTGCAACGACTGGCTGTCCCTGCCCACCCTGCCCCTCCCTTCCCTTCCCCAGAGTCTCCACACAGCTCATTTTGAATGCCAGGTAAGTGCAGGGCCCACGCAGAGGCTCGGGGAGGGCAAAAAATGGGCCTCCCAGAGTCTCCA
Organism: Pseudonaja textilis; assembly: GCF_049901715.1. NCBI lineage: Eukaryota > Metazoa > Chordata > Lepidosauria > Squamata > Elapidae > Pseudonaja > Pseudonaja textilis. The sequence goes on from NC_141990.1 coordinate 329,153,912, forward strand.
GAAGCATTTCAGGCCTCCATAGAGCCTCCGGAGCCCGGGAAGGCCATTTTTGCCCTCCCGGAAGCTTGAGGAAAGCCTTCGGAGCCCAGGGAAGGCGAAAACAGGCCCCCTGCCGTGGTGCAGATTGACTAGGCCACACCCATCATGGCCACACCCACCCAGCAACCGGGCAGAGAACCTGTTGCTAAATTTTTTGAAGCCCACCCCTGGTTCATATAAGGCTGTATGCTAGTTTACGGTTCAGGGGATTGTACAAATTCGGCCCTGACTCGTTTCCTTTCCTTTTGTTTCTCTTCTCTTTTCTTTCTTTCATTTTTTTTTAATTTGTGTGTGTGTGTGTGTGTGTGTGTGTGTGTATGTGTGTGCTTTGAAGTCGCACTCCTGGCAACTGTCTGGGCTAGTTCCTGCAGTTTTCTTGGCAAGATTTCAGAAGTGGTTTGACCGTGCCGTCCTCCCAGAGCTGAGAGAGCAAGGATTGGCCCAAGATCACATGACCGGCTTTGTGCCTCAGGCAGGACTAGAACTGGCAGTCTCCCAGTTTCCTTCCTCATGCCTTAACCACTACTTCAAACTGGTTCTCTGAGGTTTCTTTTTACCAAGGTGTTTGTCACCGTTCCCTGTGTGATGTTTAGCTCAAATTGTTCCCTGCCCTGCACTTCCACACCCTCTCCTATAGTTCTCAAAATAGAAGTTCTGCCAGAAAAACGTGCAACCAAAATACTAATGGCTACTGTGAAGAAAAGACACAAAAGCTGCCAACAAGCAGGAAATTGTGATTCAGGAACAATCAGCTGCTCTGCCACGTCTCCTGCAATGAGCTTCGATGCCTAGTTATTGTGCCAACATGAAAAAAAGAGAGAAGGAACTTGGTTCCTTTCTTCTTCTTTAAGTATACCATAAGCCCATGCCAAGGGCATCTGAGACTCCTTCATTACATGGTTGATAAATCTGAGCTCTGGTTGTCAGTTTGTCAACCCTGATTTTAAAGCAAAGAGGATTTGTGAGGCTGTATGCTTAAAAATAGATTAGCCAAACCACAGTTCTGCAGCCTGGATTGCAACTTGTATTTCAGGCAAGAGGCATTATTATGTCTATTATGGAATTATGTCCAGAGAGCATAGTCCTCGACATACAACCATTCATTTAGCAATTGTTTGAAGTTACAACAGCACTGGAAAAAAAATGACAAATGGTCAGTCCTCACACTTATGACTATTGGAATATCCGCACAGCCACCTGGTCAAAATTTGGGTGCTTGGCAATCAGCATATCTTTATGGCGGTTACAGCATCCCAGATCAGGTGATCAACCTTTACAATTTCCCCATCTGGTTTCCACCAAGCAAACTCAATATGGGGGGAGTCGGATTTGCTTAACAACTGGGTGATTCACTTAACAGCTGCAGTGATTTGCTTAACAACTGTGCAAAAAGGTCGTAAAATTGGACATGGCTCACTTAACAACCGCCCTGCTTAGCAATGGGATTCTGATTCCATTTATTTATTTGTTTGTTTATTTATTTATTTATTTTATTTTATTTTGTCAAAAGCTTACAATACAATAGAAATAAGAATGATAATGATAAGAATAAGAATTTATAAACATTTATGTTTATAAATTTAAACATAAGAAATAGGAACTAATAAATGGGGACAATAGGACAGGGACGGTAGGCACGATGGTGCACTTATGCACGCCCCTTACAGGCCTCTTAGGAATGGGGTGAGGTCAATAGAGGTTAGTTTGAGGGTAAAGGAGTGGGGGGGTTGAGCAGGTGACAACAGAATCAGGTAGTGAGTTCCAGACATTGACCACTCTGTTGCTGAAATCGTACTTCCTGTAATCGAGTTTGGAGTGGTTTACATTAAGTTTATAACTTTTGTGTGCTCTTGTGTTGTGGTTAAAGCTGAAATATTCATTAACTGGTAAGACATTGTAACATGTGATTTTATGTACTATGCTTAAGTCCAATCTTAGACGGCGTAGTTCAAGGTTGTCTCAGCCTAGAATCTCAAGTCTGGTGGTGTAGGGTGTTCTATTGCGAACAGAGGAATGTAGTATTCTCCTGGTAAAATACTTCTGGACTCGCTCAATTGTATTTATGTCCGATATACAGTGTGGATTCTAGACAGCAGAGCTGAATTCAAGTATTGGTCTAACAAAGGTTTTGAATACCCTAGTTTGCAAGAATTACCAGAGGAGAAGCTGCATAAAATTAAATTTACAACTCTTGTATTTATAAGCTGAGGACTGCCTTTAGACGAGGCTGTCCTATATAATGTGAAAATATAAGTTGCACATTATGTGCTGCTCTCATTTGTGTGCACATCACTTACCAGCGTGCTTAGAAACAAGGTGCAGCCATACATTCACTGATCTCTGTCTTTGAAACCTTGGAGTAAAAATATCAGTCCTGAAAGATCTTGATAGTTCCTGGATTAGGCAGTGATTTACTGTTTTAGTGTTTGTCTGAGTTGGTAGTTCCTTGATTGTTTACTGCTTGATTGTTTGATTGTTGGTCTAGTATTAATCTTAGTGTTCTATCTGTACTCATGTCAAAAGCACCTACAAAGCTAAACAAAGGGTGCTTCTGAACTGAAAGTACTGACCAGTGAACACCACCATTGCCCAAGGGATGCCCAGTTACCAAATATAATGCATCTTTCATGTCCCCCAGTCTTATTTTGTTGGAGAGGCGGCATTTTGATTTTTATTGTTTCCTTTTTAGTTTTTTGACTACCTCTTTTGAATGATGGTGTTTATCTCTATTGCCTGTTGATGGCTGATTTGCTTGTTGATGGCTGAGCAGGGGGTTGGACTAGAAGACCTTCAAGGTCTCTTCCAACCCTCTTATTCCGTTCTGATTTATAAGAGTGCCAGCTTTCCATAGTTGGTCCCAGTTGAATGGTCCCAGTTGAAACTAGGGCAAAGTCTGTCCCGGAGTTTTTGCAATTAAGAAGTTTTAATTGTATCTTCTGACTGCTAGTTGGGTTCGTGGATGCTCTGCGGCAGCCTTCTGCCTGTTTGTCCTTATATAGTGGCTGTTACGGTCTTTACACTGTGTGTGGTAGATTACTTTTATTTTTTTCTTGGGTCTTTCGGTTTGCTTGGGATGTTTGGAGGACTATAGTTGCTTGTGATGTCATGTGGCTGTCATAGTATGTTGGTTGTTGTTTCAGAGGTGTTTTTGTGTTTTCCTTTTCACAGCTTGTGTCGGTTGTGCTGTGGGTTGAGTGGTCAAGTACTTTTGGATGAAGTTGCACGGATATCCATTTTGTTGGAAGATGTTGTATAGATGATCCGATTCATTTTCCAGATTTCCTGATTCATTTTCACTTGTTGTTCAGGGTTGCTGCAGTAGGCCTGCAATTTCAAATGGGATGTAGGTCCCCAACCTTTGGGCCACAGCCCACTACTGGGCCTTGCCCTATTTGCAACCAGGTGCTGTGAGTGATGGGCCTGTGTATGCGCGCGCGTGCACACACACCCACACTCACACCCCAACTTGCGCAAGCAGCGGGCACTAGTGCTCACAACCTTACCTGCACCTGACACTCATGCAAATGAAGTTGTGTATGCACATGCATGGGCCACCTGCCCTCACGGAAATCTACCCCCTCATCCCCCCCACCGCACAAGGCCACCATCCCCGAAAGGTTGGGGAATGCTGCCTTAAGGGCTTCCCAAGAGCAGGGCTCAGAAAAGTCAAGTCAGCAGCCATAACTGAAGCCCTGCCCATTAGTACATAAAAAAAAGGTGGGGTTTCAAAGCCATGAGTGCCATCTTGATTTTTTGGGACTTTCCTTTGTGGATATTTCTGCATGGCTACTGTGGGACATAGGCTTAGGTTCCTGTCAAGGGCAGGAAAAATCAGCAAATCCAGGCAGTTCAAAGGAAAGTTTGTTGTAAGCTTAAGCTCTCTACAAGAATCTGAACTACTGATGGTGAAAGCAAACTGGTGGTAGATAAGTCAAGACGTCCCAAAGGTGTATTTTTCAAGGGGCAGCTGGACATTCTGGTTTTTCTTTGAAGACATTTCACTTCTCATCTAAGAAGCTTCTTCAGCTCTGACCGAATGGGAACCCTTCCATTCCCCACCATCCAGTGAGAATTGAAGAAGCTTCTTAGATGAGAAGCAAAACGTCTACCAAGAAAAACCAGAAAATCCAGTTGCCTCTTGGGAAAAAAGGAACCTTTGGGACAACCATGATCTGGATGACTGAGAATCTCTGTAGACATAAGAGTCCATTGAATTCAAGGTGAGCTGAACTTAGCTCTCTTGTGGGTGCAAAGGGACTCAAGACTTATGACACACTTGACCCCTCCCATGGGTTCTGCCTGGTCATCTACATTTCCTTTGTTTTGCTCCAATGAGGTATCTCTGAAGTTTTGTTGCAATGGGCAGCATTTGGCTGCAGAGTTTAATGATTCTGGTCTGGAGTGCAGATTCTTATAATGCCTCCTCAAATTCAGAAGCCAATTTCAAAGCCAGTTTGGTCCAGTGGTTGAAGGCAACTGGAAAACTGTGAATTCTACCCCTGCCTTAGTCATGAAAAGCCTGGTTGTATGTTGAGGACTATGAAAAGCCCAATCCAACTCACGGGGCTTTTGTTGTGGGGAAAAATAGGAGGAGGAAGATATGTTGGATTTGTTGACCACGCATTATTCGTAAAAAATAATAAAGGTGGGATACACACAAACAATACAGGGACGTGGTGGCTCAGTGGCTAAGACGCTGAGCTTGTTGATCAGAAAGGTCAGCAGTTCGGCGGTTTGAATCCCTAGCGCCGCATAACAGAGTGAGCTCTCATTACTTGTCTCAGCTTCTGCCAACCTAGCAGCTTGAAAGCATGTAAAAATGCAAGTAGGAAAATAAGGACCACTTTGGTGGAAAGGTAACAGCGTTTCATGTGCCTTCGGCATTTAGTCATGCCAGCCACATGACCACGGAGACATTTTCAGATAGTACTGGCTCTATGGCTTTGTAACAGAGATAAGCACCACCCCCTAGAGCCAGAAGCGATAGCATGTATGTGCGAGGGGGACTTTTACCTTTACCTTTATAAACAAACAAATAGAACAATCCCAACTCAAAGTAAGATTCATATAACTAGTCCTAATAAGGGGTTATATTAACATACAATAAGCTCAGGTCTTTACTCTGTTACTCACTCTAGTCCAGTGTTTGAAATATGTGGACTTCAATTCCCAGAATTCCTCAGTCAGCCATCTTTAAATTGTGAAGGCTGAGAAACATTGTTCTGGATCAGAGTTTCTCACCCTGGCAATTTTAAGATGACACATATCTTACTGGGGAAATCTGGAAATTCTGGGAGTTGACGTCCACATGTCTTAAAAGTTGTGAAAGTTGAGAAACACTGCTCCAGACCAGCAGTTGCCAACTGGTGGTCCGAGAGAAAATTTTGGTGGGCTGCAGAGAAATGTCATCCCCAGAGCACCCCCCAAAGCAATTAATCCAGGCTGCGCAGGAACACAAGGCTGTGCTGCCCACATGGCCTGCAGGAACCCTCTCCGCCCACTCACTCCTTACCTGGCAAACTTGCCTGCTAAGTTGCTATTTTTCCTTTTTTCCCCCAACCATCAGCTGTTCTGCTGTGCTGAGAGATTTAGATTAACTAGAAATGCAGGAAATTGTCGGATTTCTTGCTTTCTAGCTAAACTTTAGACCTTCCTTAGGACTGAAGCAGTGCAGACTCAGCTAGCCGATGGCAGAAAGATCTCTGTATGAATCTGTGATTCTGTGAGCAACTTAATCTGCCTGTCTGATTTTGGATAAAAGTTGCTCTTTTTTTAATAAAAAAAAATCAATATTTCCATACATGGTGTGTTGTGAGTTAATTTTGTGAGTTTTCTTGCAAGCAAATTTTATGTGACAGGCTCAGGTAGGCGATCCCACAGATCTCTGAATGAATCTGTGATTCTGTGAGCAACTCAATCTGCCTGTCTGCTTTGCCTGATTTTGGGTAAAAGTTGCTCTTTTTTTTAATAAAAAAATTCAATATTCATATAAATATTTATAATATTTACATACCAGTCATGCCCAGCCAGTCACACGACCACCAGACCGCACCCACAAATTAGGCCACGCCCACAGAACCGGTTGTTATGAAATTTCATGTTATGCATGAAATCAAATATTTGCCAGCCTGTGTTGAAAAATAATAAATAATATTAAATTCCCATCAAAAAATTGTAAGAGATGGTAGCAGCAAATGTGTTGATTGGAATTATTAATTCAGTAAATATTGATAAATATAGAAGTGGGAAAGAATTCTGAAAGAAATTTTTTTTAAGTAATACTGGTCATATTGATACCTCTAGATATGTTTCCTTGTCAGTCATGTATTATTTATTCTTTTATTATGCTATACTTCTTTTGAAATGTTTTTATGATTTTACGCTGTCCTGAGTCACTTGCTTAAGAAGGCAGGCTATAGAAATTATATAAAATGAATAAATAATAAATATAAAAAATAGAATACTTCATTTTTTCATTTTCACAGTACCAACATTTTCACAGCTCAATAGAAAACCCATCACTCGAACCCACTCCAGCTGCTAAAGTCCTGCTCTCTACCCAAAATAATTTTCTCAGATGACTCCCAGGATCTATAAAAGCAAAGCTCTTCACGAAATATCAGATTTCTTATTTTTTGGAATAGTCCACTTCCACTTCAGAACTAACCAACCTTTCGCTTTTAATGAAGCTGGTAGTCACACTCTTTTTGCCTAGCCTACCCTACCCTGCAAGATTGGTTTTTTTAATTTAAAACAGATAATCAGGATTGTTGTTCTAGTTTGGGGAAGGCAGGGAGAATGGGAAGAGAAAGCACCATAATATACCACCATGAGCAACCAAAGGAAATATATCACATATATTCCAATATTTGAGGGGCTGCAAACAGAGAGGAAGGGGTCAAGCTTTTTTTCCCAAAGCATCTGAAGGCCAGACAAGGAATAATGGATGGAAACTGAACAAGGAGAGATTCAACCTGGAAACAAGGAGAAACTTTCTGACAGTGAGAAACAATCAACCCATAGAACAGAAGTTGCCTTCAGAAGTTGTGGAAGCGCCATCACTTGAGACTTTCGAGAAGAGATTGGACTGCCATCTGTCAGAAAGGGTGTAGGGTCTCCCGCTTGGGGGTGGGGGTTGGATTAGATGACCTATAAGGTCCTTTCCAACTCTGATTATCTGTTATCTGTTATAGGCTATAAATCTAACTAAGAAATAAACCACGATGCCCGACATGGATAAGTGCTTAGGCCGAACCTAGACTTCCTTTCAATTTCTTCTAAACCACCAGGGGGCGCCTTTGCCCTTAGCAATCGCCGTTTCCTTTCGGCCAATCCGGAGTCACTCCGGTGAGTTGTAGAGATTCCGAATCGCTCTCCGGCTTCCCGAAAAGGCTGATCTCGATTTTCGGGCGAGAGACGCAAGCCGAGCGAAGGAATCCGTCCTCTTCCTCCTCCACCCGCGAGCTGCGAGGGGCGCCAGAAGATCCTCTCCTGAATTTTGGCGGAGTTCGAAGAAGTTTTTTCCCGCGGCGCCGCGTCAGCCGCGGAGGAAGGCAAAGGGGAGGAGGAGAAAATCGGATGGTCCGGAAAAAGGGGAGGAGGAAAAGATCGGACGGTCCGGAGCAAAACCAGAGGCTGCCGATCCGACCTGCCCGTCTCCCGAGTACCGGCTCCGCGCGATCATAGTCGCGGACGCTTGGCCAAACGTCCAGGATGGCGAAGCTGGGGGTGGCCCTGCGCAGCAACAGCCTCACCTTACCCCAAATCAGGTACCCGCCGCGTCCCCACCCCTTCCCGGGCATCCCGGTTCTTCTGCTGCGCCCTAGAGGCGAGCCCGCGGTCGCTCCGTCCCGTTTCCAGTCTTCCCCGGAGACCGCGCGGCTGTCCTGGCTAAGGATCGGGGGCCCCATCCCCAATTTTAAGCCAAGCCAACCCAACCCTGAGGCATCAAGCCAAGCTTAATTTCCTGACCTCCTACTACCCCCAGCAAGCTAACCAGGTTTGTTCTGCTTCCCTGGGGTTTCAAATCCGAACAGGATCTCTCTTGCGGGCGCTTTGCGACCCTTTCGCTATGGATTTCGGAGGGGCGCCCTCCAATTTAAACTCCCCAATTAAAGAAACCCCGTTTCTACTTCCAAGGGAGCCCCTGTGGTCCGATCCACTCATCCCGGCAAATGTATCCCATTCTTAACGTTTTTTGGCATTCAGACATAGAGTAGTAAAGGGGGGGAGGGAATCCTCTGTTTGCTTCATCCCACAAGGAGGTGCTGCTTACTATAGGTCGGGGTCCCCAAACTTGGCAACTTTTAAGACTTAGGGATTTTGTTTTTTATTTTTCTTATAAGTATCTATCTCATGTATTCAAAACTATATTTATTCTTATACCTGTATCTTGTAAGCGATTGAAAAATCAAATAAATACTAAAAAAAAAATACTAAATACCTCTACTATAGGTTGGTCTCACAATTACAATATTTCCTTTTCCAACAGGTTTTTTTTTTTTTTTACTTAGCATGCTTTTTTTGGCGGGGGTGGGGGGAGCATTTTGAGGTTGTAAGTAAGCAGATTCTTTTTATTTTCCTAAGTGATTGTTCCATTTTCTGTATTGTATTTTTTTTAAACTGTTACTGACTTTCAGGACTTTCGGGACTCAGATATAACTCCCTCTAGCGGAGATTAAAGCTTGGTGCCTACCTGGAGATATCAATGTAGCCCTTTTAACAATTGTCCCAAGGTGTTTTTTCTGGAGGCAACTGGACTTCCTTTGTTTTTTCTTTGAGGATGTTTCACTTCTCATCCAGGAAGCTTCTTCAGCTCTGACAGGATGGTGGGAATGGAAGGATTTATATTCCTTGCAGACAGCTGGTCATTTGCATCCTTTTAGAGGGTCCTTGAAGCACTTGGAGGTTTATCTGTGTCCTCAGGATAACCTGAGTAGTGCTCCTGGTTCTTGTAGTCTGCAATTTTTCCTCTGGAAATCCATTCCTACTCCCACACCATTCAAAGGGTGTTCATCCTGAATTGAATAGCTAAAAGTCTGTAGAGAAGTCTTTATATCTGAGGACACAGATAAACCTCCAAGTGCTTCAAGGACCCTCTAAAATGATGCAAATGACCAGCTGTCTGCAAGGAATATAAATCCTTCCATTCCCCACCATCCTGTCAGAGCTGAAGAAGCTTCTTGGATGAGAAGCGAAACATCTTCAAATGAAAAAACAAAGAAGGTTCAGTTGCGTCTTGAAAAAGCACCTTTGGGACAACCATGACCTGGATGACTGAGAATCTCTACAGTTTCTTGACAATTGTGTCATTGCTGTCTTTTGGATTTATAACCAGAATATAAAATGTATATGCCTCCTGACTCTCAGCAACTCTGGTTGGTTTATAAAATGACATAAAATATTAAAACAAGACCAATGGAAGCAACAAGAAACAAAAAGGGCAGAAAGGAAGCAGTGCTTTGCAATTGCCATTTTCTGGATTTGTTTCTCATTTTAAATTTCCCAGTCTGAGACCTGGGGTTTTCTGATACTCCATTCAGGTATTAGCCAAGCCTAACCTTGCTTAGCTTTATCAGGAATGTTTTGTGTTGTGCTACCCCTTCAGTTATTGCAGTATTATGGTTATCCTCATTCTTTATTTTATTGATGATGGCTGTTATCCATTCAGTCAAGTCTGATTCTTGGAGATTTTATGGGTCAGGTCTCTTCCAATCTTGCACTATTTCTTTGAGTTTTTCTGTACTCTATCTAGTGTCAGCATCCAGCCACCATGTTTTTTGATGGCCTGGTTTCCCTTTACCGCTAACTCCTCCAAACATAACTAGAATTCCCAATTATGGGAATTAACTCCAATGAATTCTCCACATATGATATGACCAAAGTAAGTGAGGTATAATTAATAATTATTAAATGTATAGGCTTCCTGACTCCCAAAAACTTTAGGTGGTGTACAAATGATTTAGAACATAAAAAAGACAACAGAAATAACAACCAACAAAAAAAGAATAGAGATGAGAGAATAAGAAATTGGGTGGAATTTTGAAGTTTATAGTTATTTGTTTGTTTGCTTGTATCCTGCCTTTATTATTTTTACAAATAACTCAAGGTAGTGAATGTATCCAACACACCTACCTCCTATTTTTCCCACAACAACAACAACAAGCCTGTGAGTGGGGTTGGGCTGAGAGAGAGTGACTAGTCCAAAGTCACCCAGCTAGTTTTCATACCTAAGGCACAACTAGAACTCACTGTCTGGGTTTCTAGCCTGTTGCCTTAACAATTAGACCAAACAGATATCTCCTCCATTTTGAAGAATTTCTGAATTGTGTTTCTTGGTTGAGTTTGTGTTGTACTTATAATTTTTGTGAAAAATTTCAAGGATAGCACCCAGTATTTTAATGTATTGGAATTAGGTCAACCCTCTTGGTCGCTGCAACACAAGATCTTTGATTGCTTTGATTGGAAATCCCAAGAATTGCAGGCCCAATCCTGCTGGAAGACACCAGATGATGTGGAGAAAGCAGAACCAGATCCTAGAAACTCTGATCATTTACTGATTGTCTGTATTCTTTCTGAGCTGAAATCTGGAACCTCAATAGAGCCATTATGTGCAGAGGCAGCTTTCCTCTGAATCTCACATTCTAGAACAGTGGTTTTCAATCTGTGGTCCACAGACCACAGATCATCCGGGGGGGTGTCCGTGAATATTTGATGCAGTCTAGTGCTTTAAATCTTGAATGCAGTCTTGGGGGTCGGTGGCCATGATCTATGGCCACAAAAGGTATTTAAAAGTGGGTCCATGGTGAAGAAAAAGGGTTGTAGAGCACTGTTTCTAAACTTTTAACAGCTTTAACATGATTGGACTTCAACTCCCAGAACTCTACAGCCAACTTAAAGTCCAGATACCTTAAAGTTGCCAAGATAAATGCTGTTCACAGGAGAAGAAGGCTGTTCATTCATTCCTTGTGGATGTCAGCCTCCAAGAATCCTTTCTGGCTGCCATAGAAATTGTGGGGGGAGGGTGCTGGAGGATGAAGTGGATAAACTTGGGGTGCTTACTTGATTATGCTTACTTGCTTACTGTGCAGATGTAGCCTCTTATCTTTCTGGGCCGAGGCTTCTTGAAGCTATGTTGTTGTCAACATTTAGAAATGGGGTGATCGATTTATTTTAATTATATCCCTGCTGTAGAGGATACAATCTATATAGCACTCCCTCCCCACAACAAACCTACAAGGTAGGTTGGATTAAATGAGAGGGATTAGCTCCTGAGTCCTCCACAGTGGCAGATTAAGGCTCACTGGTGCCCAAAGCACTGATAAATCTTGGTGCCACCCCCTTTGTACATGCTGTACAAACAAAGCCATATTCTCAACTTTGTGGTGCCCCCTTTGGGGCTGGTGCCCTAAACCCGTGCTTAGTCTGCTTAATACGTCACTGGTCCTTCAGGAAGCTTCTTGGGTTAAAAGAGGATTTGAATGGGTCTCCCTGTTCTTTGTCCAGTAGCTTCATCCCTGGACCACCTTGCTTGTGGGGTTGAGCAGAAGGGGCCAGCCCAAAATCACCCAAGATGCTTCTGTGGCTGAGGGGGAGACTCGAACCCAAGCCACTCCACCTACTTTTAGCCCACCACATTCACACACACTTAACTCTCATTGGATTAGATCATCCTTTAGTTTAACCCATTAGAGCAGTGTTTCTCAGTTTTGGCAATGATAAAATAGGTGGACTCCAATTCCCAGAATTCTCCCATGCTCGCTGGAGATTTCTGGGAATTGAAGACCATGAGTCTTAAAGTTGAGAGACATTGCATTAAGGCTTTCCCATTCAACCACAAACCACTTCTTGCTATGCGTGGTTTAATTTTAGATCACAATCGTTTTACGGTTTTACATGCAAGCTTGTGGAGATACCTGGAGGCGATGCACATTGGCATATAAAATCTGACTTTTTATTGGTTCCCCAGCGTGGGATGCTTGGAGCTTGCAAAAAATTGAGGAGCTCTGACAAGTCAGAGCCTGTATCACCACACACAACCCCAGACAGAAAAAATGATGGCTGGTATTGAATCCCAACTCCCAGAGGTTTCAGCTTTCACTAAAGAAGATTACTCAGAACTCTGTTGTTTCAGTACTTTTTACTCAGAGAGTTATTATTTCTTCAGCACAATTGCTCTGAGGGAAATTCGGCTGACAGAATTCTCTCTCATCAGGAAAGAAATGCCAAGTTGACAGAAAGAAGAAGCTTGTTTAACGTGATTTAAAATACAGAGAGTCCTTGACTTGCGACCACAATTGAACCCAAAATTTCTGTTGCTAAGCAAGACAGGTGTTAAGTGAATTTTTCCTCAATTTATGACCTTTTTTGCCACAGTTGTTAAGTGAATCTGGCTTCCCCATTGACTTTGCTTGTCAGAAGGTTGCAAAAGGGGATAACATGATCCCAGGACACTGCAACCGTTATAAATATGAGACAATTGCCAAAAATCTGAATTTTGATCACATGGACATGGTCATAAGTGTGAAAAATGATCATCACTTTTTTCAGTGCTGTTGGAACTTGGGATGATCACTAAATAAACTATAGTTAAGTCGAGGACTACTCGTATTGATTTAATATTTAACTTTAAATGTACAGATTTATTTTATATGTAGATGTTTTGTTTTCTTAAACTGGAAAACTGTATAAACATACACACACACTCTGTAGACACAGCTTAGTTTCTTCTGATTGGCTCAGACTTAGAAATCTCAAGACTGATGACTCATGTAAGGATTTTGTGTGTGTGTGTGTGTGTGAGAGAGAGAGAGAGAGAGAGAGAGAGGGGGGCACGGGTTCAATAATGAAGGAGTGAAGTGCTCCTCTCATATTTTGTGTCATATTTTTCTGTAATATTTTTTGAGTTTTTATTCTAGCATGGGATCACTTGATGGTGTTTCCCTCCAGTTATAGGCCACATCCAACCCAGATTGGTTTTTCAAGATCAAACAAGATCAAACTTGGCAACTTTAAGACTTGTGGACTTCAACTCCCAGAATTCTCCAGCCAGCATAGCTAGTTGCAGAATTTTGGGAGTTGAAGTCCACAAGTCTTAAAGTTGCCAAGTTTGTGGACCCTGATGTAGACTCTAGAGATTGTCTTCTGTTGGGCTTTGGAAATCAGAATCTGATTGCAATAAACCTTCCCCAGTGTGGTAACCATCCAAAGTAGGTTGGGAATTATGGTAGTTGAAATCCATTATATTTTAAGGGCATGAGACTGGAGAGAAGTGCAGCAGACTTGTTTAAACCTTTCCTGTGCATCAGAGGATCCAACTACTATGCTGCTTGTGTGTTTTATGTGTGTGTGTGTCTTTCTCATCTCATTTTTTCCTCACAACAATAATCCTGTAAGGTAAGCATGACTGAGAAAAAATGAGAGGTTCAAAGTCATCCCATTCAGTGAAACGGACTCCTTTGATTTACTTATTTTGTGTGAATTGCTTGCTCTCAATTTTTTAATAGTCAGAATGTAGCATTTAAAATCAGAATTGCAGAGTCCTTAGCAATAACCATTTTTTTTGTTCCACAGAAAGATAGCAGCAAAAGCAATCACATCCTTTTTCATTCTTTTTTCCCTGGAAAAATTCAGGTCCTTTTTTAACTCTTTAAATTAGGGCCTTTTTAAAACTAAATGAGATGAGTTTTAGAGCTGTAAACAATTTAAAAATAAACTTCAATGTACAAGTGGTTGAAATCCATAGCTCAGTTACAAGAGATAGCACTATAGCTGATACACCCAGATGTTTCATTATACTATATGATGCTATGTTATCCATGCCTTATCTATTTTTGGAGAGATATGTGATGTCCCTGCATTGTGGAACAGGGTTATCTAGCCTCCTATTGTCCTGAGTTCAGAGGAAAGGAAGCAGATGTGTCATTTATTGTATAACCTTCCATTGCTGATAGCACCCACTTTGGCTGCTATCAGTAATGGAAGGTTCCAACTCTTTCTGCTTATTTTGACCCTGTGATGGAAAAACACAGCTAAACCAGGATTGCCAGGATGTGTTGAGGCTGATTTAAAGGCAGCTCTGGACAAGCTGGACCTTAACTCCCATTGGGAGCCGTTTGGCTGAACCTGTAGCTATGGCAGCTGGAAATGGTCGGAGTAGTTATTTAACACTGTCTAGCACAGGGGTGACAAAGTGGATTTCTTCGAGGGCCAGATCAGCATGGTGGTTCTTCACGGGCTGGTGGGAAGGGGGGCGGGGAGGGAGGGAGAAAGTATGGGTGCTTCCTGCAGCACCCTGCCGGCCAAAACAGGGCAGGGGGAGGCCGCACGCAGGCCCCCAGCCAGGGGTGGGATTATAGTGGTTCGGACCGGTTCGAGCAAACCGGTAGTTGCAATGAGCATTTGGCCCCACCCACCCACTCCTGCTCTTTCCTGTGCTTTGTTTCGTTGTTTTAGAGCACAGCTGATTCATGTGGCAAAGCAGTTTGCTGTGCCGCTGCTGTTTTACTCACAGGGGCTGTAGTAAAAGGTAAGTGTTAGCGTTGAAAATGGGCTTTTTTAAATGCGGAGCATGCACACAGAGGGCACGTTTGGCGCGCGCTGACCAAACCGGTTGTTACACCAGTTGAATCGCACCATTGCCCCCAGGACCCCATTTTCAGCCTCCACAGCTCCCTGCAGCGCTTTGGCAACCAAAAACGAGCTGCAGGGGAGCTGTGCCCCCCATTCCCTGTTTTGGCTGTCAGAGGCACTGCGGGCCAGTCCTTTGATATTTCCGGGCCAGTCCCACAGGCCAGATCTAAGCACTCTTGAGTTTGATACCCCTAGTCTAGAACAATGCTTTTAAGATGGCTGGACTTCAACTCCCAGAATTGCTGACTGGGGATTTCTGGGAGTTGAAGTCCACCCATCTTAAAAGTCCCCATGGTTGGGAATCACTACTCTGGGAGGAGACTAGAGTGCTTCTTTGATCAGACTTAATCGCCAAGCGAGCCAGTTGGCGGAACATGGTAGCTCTGTAAATGAAGCTGTGCATCCACACTACAGCCAAACTTCCTTCGCGAACAAACCCCTTGGGGCTTGCCAAAGGATCTCAGGAATGTGGAAGCTACCCAACTGGGTGGATTTGTGTTTCAGATCCTGTTTTGCAAAGCATCTCAAGCACTCATCCAACACTTGGCAATTTCCAGTTAATAGGTATTCCATCTTCCAAATTATTCAGAGGCCGGATTTCTTTTATCCCCTTTATTTGTGTGGCATTGTTCATATATTTATGTTTGTAATCATGACGTGGTCTTTTTGTTTTTTTTTAATTACAACTTTTTTAATATTTGATATTGCTCTTCCTTAAATTGTATATTTGCACCATGAATATCTAATTGGGAAGTTCCACCACTGGTTGTCCTTGACTTACAGCCGTTCATTTAGCGACTGTTGAAAGTTAAAACTGCGCTGAAAAAGGGACTTACAAATGACATATAGGGTTTCCTGCCTGAGTAGTGGGTTGGACTAGAAGACCTCCAAGTTCCCTTCCAATTCTGTTATTCTGTTAACCAGCCCTTGCACTTATGACTGCCAGAACATCCCCATAGTCACTTCATCAAAATTTGTGCTCTTGGCAACCGCTATGTATTTTGAATTCTTTGTCATTGTATGCATATACACAGTATACATGCAACAAAATTCACATAACACCCAGAGACCAGACCCAACACGCACGCACACACAACAATCCTCAAACATACCCCGTCCGCCAAAATTCCTTGCCCCCTAAAAACACACAAGCATCCACACAACAGACCAAGTAATACTGTCCAACAGCTCACTGATGGTGGTCCGTAAGTTCATTGTTAAGTGCAATTATAGCTCTGGGGTAAAAACTGTTCAGAAAACATGTGGTCCGAGTTTTAATTGTCCTCTATCTTCTGCCAGAGGGCAACAGTTCACAAAGTTTGTGAGCAGGATGGGAAGAGTTTCTGAGAATGTTGTGCAACTTCCTCAAACAGCGAGATGCAAAGATGTCATCCAGGGCTGGTAGCTGGATCCTGATGATATTCTGGGCAGTTTTAATTATTCTCTGTAGAGCTTTAAAATGTATTTAACAGATAACAGATAATCAGAGTTGGAAGGGACCTTGTAGGCCATCTAGTCCAACCCCCCGCCCAAGCGGGAGACCCTACATCATTTCTGACAAATGGCAGTCCAATCTCTTCTTGAAAGCCTCAAGTGATGAAGCTCCCACAACTTCCGAGGACAAGCTGTTCCATTGGTTGATTATTCTCACTGTCAGAAAGTTTCTCCTTATTTCCAGGTTAAATCTCTCCTTGTTCGGTTTCCATCCATTATTCCTTATATGGCTTTTGAGTACTTTAGAAAATAGCTTGACCCCCTCCTCCCTGTGGCAGCTCCTCAAATATTGGAAGATTCCTATCATGTCTCCCCTGGTCCTTCTCTTCACTAGATTAGCAATGCCCAGTTCCTGTAATTGTTCTTCATATGTTTAGCCTCCAGTTCCCTAATCATCCTGATTGCTCTTCTCTGTACTTTTTCTAGAGTCTCAACATCTTTTTTATAATGTGGTGACCAAAACTGGATGCAGTATTCTAGGTGTGGTATTACTAAGGATTTATAGAGTGGTATTAGTACCTCACTTGATTTACAATGGTTGCAGCAACCTGGGGTCATCTGATTGTCATTTATGATTTTTCCAGCTGACTTCTGACAAACAAAGTCAATGGAGGAAGTCAGATGTGTTTAATGACGGTGTGATTCACTTAAACAATTGTGGTGGTAAGCCAAGGACTACCTATAGTGAGCATTATACCTGCAGAACAAAATTTCCCCTTATAGTCGTTCTTTGTTGCTTGCATTTTACAAGGTAGACTGCTTCATACATAGATATTCCAGTTGGCTATTATGGTTATTTAGCTAACATAGATCAACAACGATAACATTTTTGCTTCATGGGGTCTGTTGACTTTGACTAAATCAGCAGAATTGGCATTCCTAAGAAGATGTGATTTAATAAAGGTAAAGGTTTCCCATGTCCAGTCCTATCTGGCAGTGGTCAATAGGCCAGATGAAAAATTCATCTAAACCAAAGGGAATGATCATTCCTTCTTAATCCAAAACAACTGGTAGTCAAAGGTAGACTATTCCTGAGCATGGAGGTTCCTTAGACTAATTGCTGTTTTATGCTTTATTGAGAGTTAAAGGCCATGCCAAGTTGCACCCAAGTTGCAGTAGTTTTCCATTCTTGTCATCTGCTCGGCAGCCAAGATCTAAGGGTTTTGTATTGGGGCAGGGCAACTTATGAATGCACAATTAATAGATAGAACGATAATTGCTTTGGATTAATGACAGGCCGATGAGAAACTGCTTGATACAGGGGATCCAAAGCCAAGCAAAACCAAACCGAATGAGGGCAGAAAGAAGGGACTTCTCTATTTCACCGCCGTAAAACTTTTATCTTCGCTATTTCAGCAGCACCGTTCAATTCGGGGTGACTTTTTTTTAATCGCTATCCAGGTGATGGCCTTTTAAGACTCGGTTAGGGATTCTGCTCTCTCATTATTTAATGTGTTTTAACATATTTCTACGGCCCTTCCCTCGTTCTTGAAGGCTCTTGTTCACAATAGCACCCGAGCCTTAGGGGGAATCATCTGTGTAATGGGCGCAGTGGAAGCTGCTCTCTTTGGGGATGATGGTGACGGGCAGTTAGTCACCGGAATGACTCCGGATGAGGAAGGTGGGTCTCCACCTGTGGCTGGAGGTGAGGGAGGAGCGAATGACACAGCTGACTGAATCTTGTTCTTCTCCCAGCTGCATCCCTGACATGTCCGGAAAAAACCGAAAGAGCAAAAGGAAGATGTCAGAGCAGAAAAAATCTTACAGCCTGGAAGAGTTTGTCGCCGAGGATCTCCGAAATAAACACAATGCACTTTTGACTCGGTGAGTGTGGGTAGCCCTTGCAGAGAAGATCCCTGCCCAATTGAATCAGATTGGAAAACCCATTAATGCCAGCTACTCCATTCTAGCTGGGGAAAATGGGCATTGTAGTCTGGCCATGGATTACTGCTCTATGGGGAGGAAAAGTAGGATGAGTAGTGTGGATGATCTCTCTAGTCCAACTTGGAGAAATCCATTTAAGCCAGTTATTAGATTAATCTTTGCTGAGACACAGAAAATATACTGTACTATTGAAAGGCCTGAGTTTACAGTCTAAATAAGCCATAACTGACCTAGAAATAGGGAGAATTTTCCTGATCGTGAGAGCAACTTTTCAGTGGCTTGAGATTTTCAGTCATCCAGGCTGTGGTTGCCCCAAATGTGCTTTTTTCAAATGGCAGCTGGACTTTGTTTTTTCTTTAAGACATTTCGCTTTTCATCCAAGAAACTTCAGAAGTGAAGAAGCTTCTAAGATAAGAAATGAAACATCTTCAAGGAAAAACAAAGTCCAGTTGCCCTTTGGAAAAGCACTTTTGGGGATTCCATCACTGGAGGTTTTTAAGAAAAGATTTGGCCTGAAGCATACAGGTTCTCCTGCTTGAGCAGGGGGTTGGACTAGAAGACCTCCAGGGTCCCTTCCAACTCTGTTATTCTGTTAAAATCAACCAAGCTTAATGTGCTATGTGCATGTAACTGCTGGACCGATCAAAAGATATTGCGTGAACAAAGCAGGTTTGTTGAAACTGGCTTGGTATCTTCCACTTTTAAGATTGTTCTGAACAGTTATGGATTTGATAAGTAAATAAATATCAGTTGATCCATTTGGTTTCTACCTCTGCTTTTAGATCCAAAACATACGATGCGTCTGTCTCCAAAGAGGTTGAGAAGGAAACAGTTTCTATCCAGAAAAGGACTTCTGTCTCTGATGTAAGTTTAGGGTAGGTGAAGTTTCCAAGGGCTGGCCCCAATGATGATATAACTATCCCGATTCTAACTTTGCTTAGAGGCGTTGATTTCCCAGCCTAGATTTTCCAATCCACCAGGGCCAGTTTTGTGCATCAAGTATGGAGGAACGGAGCCTGGATTTGGAGAGGCAGGTGTCCTGTCTCCCTAGCAGCTTTTTCAGGTGACGCTGAGGTTGGTGGTATTCAAGATGCCACAGATTTAAGTCTTGGGAACTTCAACTTCTACACTAAAGCTGACTTATCTACTGCCACTTGGGGGCAGCCCTGGCTCACCATTGCATTATTTTGGGTTTGCCTATAGGAAGTCCTCGCTTAACAAGCACAACTGAGCCTGGAATTTTGGATGTAAGTCATTGTGGTCATTAAGTGGGTCACCATGTGACCTGACTCAATTTTACAACAGTTTTTATAGCTGTCATAAAATGAGTCATCATGGTCATTAAGCAAATAATTGTTAGGTGAACCGCATGGTCATTAAGTAAGTTTTTGCCTGAAACTGCCAGAAACCTAGCAAAATAAATGTTGCAAACCATGGTCATGTGACGATAGGATGCTGCAACCAGTTGTAAATTCAGGCCAGTTGGGAAGCATCCAAAGTGTGATCATGTGATTGTAGGGGGCGGGGGCAGTCATAACTTCAATGACATAAATAAACTTTTGAGTCCATTATAACTTTGAATGATCATTAAATGATTGGACATTAAGCGAGGGCTATTTGTATCTGGAAGAACCTACCTTCTACCAAAGATTAATGTACAAAAACCTAGCAGGAGCTATTCTTAGATTTGTTATCTGTGCTAGAGTAAACTTATTTCGCAGGAGATTTTCATGGTCATGGAATTTTAATGTTTTCCTTCAACCCCCTTTTTTCTGAACATTTATAACTTTATCAGCGCCTTAAAATTTTCAGTGAAGATTGCTTAAATTTTTCTTGCTATATGGAAATGTATTTTGCAACTCAAGGGTCTTGAGGGTAGGAATACATTTAAATCTGGAATACATTTAAATCCAGATGATGACTACGTGAAAATACAACCAGTTCTATGCTGCCACTCAGTGGGCATTTTGGATTTTGCTGGCGATAATGAAATCTTGCCTTCCTCTTGAATATTTTAGTAGAATTGCTCTACTTTGCAGGTTGCTTGTGGTGAAAAACATTTCCAAAAGCTGTTGTAAACTCACTGTTTAGTGTAGACTAGGGGTGACATGATAGCAGTCTTCTAATATCTCAGGGGCTGCCACAAAGAAGAGGGAGTCAGACTATTCTCCAAAGCACCTAAAGAAGCAATGGGTGGAAACTAATCAAGGAGAGAAGCAACTTAGAACTAAGGAGGAATTTCCTGACAGTTAGAACAATTAATCAGTGGAACAACTTGCATCTCCAGAAGTTGTGAATGCTCCCAACACTGGAAGTTTTTTTAAAAGATGTTGGATAATCATTTGTCCTGCCTAACCAGAGAGTTGGACTAGAAGACCTCCAAGGTCCCTTCCAACTCTGTTATTCTATTCTATTCTATTCTATTCTATTCTATTCTATTCTATTCTATTCTATTCAAAATACTTGTGCCATTATGGATATATCATGATATCTTCAGACCTTTTCCCTCACCCCAAAATTTTGCAAGAAGTCTGTTGCTGCTTTCTATCTAGGCTGAAGTTAAGTAGGGCATTCTCACATGAATTTTCTCTGTTATACGCTATAGGGATTCTATTATGCTGCAGGATTTCTATGCAACACCAAACCATGGTTCAACCTCCTTCCACAAGTTATTTTCAGGACACTTTCTTTGCTGGTCTGGTCATCTTGTCTGGGGATGTATCTTTGGTCACTGCCCGTGTTTTCTAGAATCATCTAAGTCTCACTGACCTTCTTCATTCTTAAGCTACAGCATCTTAGAAAATGTCCATCTTGAGCCTCCTTCAGATTTGTGATTCCACCCACTGCCGGCCTAGCTATATTCCATTCATCAGTCAAAGATGTCCTAGGATCATATAGCTTTAAAAATAGAGAAGTTCAGGAATGACAGAATTGGAACATGCCCCATGGGATTCTTTTCACGCATTTTCACAATTTAACTCTGCTTCAGTTTAGGAATCTATATATATCAAAGTGAAATGCATGAGTGAAACATGCATCATCACAAAATCTCCAGAACCGTAAAGCCCACAAACTTGAAATTTGGCACTATGTTCCTCTTGGCTTCTAGGTGCTCATTAAGAAAGGATTTTTTGAAATGACCATCAGAGCATTAGTATTTTGTATATTATTATTAACACGCTCCGATGCTAAGGAGTTCTACTCTCCCTCCCCACCTGAAAAGAAATCTGTTCCAAATGCAAAACACAAGCAGAGGAGAGGAGTTTTAGTTTCGCAGCATCAAGCAGCTTTAGTACAGAACAGTTGACCTAAGCCACACCCAAGCTCCTTGCTGTCTCCTTCTTGCTCACACAGCAAATACTGTTTCAGTTTCCAAACAGCCCTCAACTCTCTTACACACTGACAGGACACTAGCCAGATGAATACCAACGGATGCTGGTAGGCAGAGGCAGAATTCCCACCCCCCCTTATTTTCCTCCCCACAAACAAAGCCTGATCACATAGTTTTGTAGCGAAGCACAGGTATCCAGCTAGTAACTGAATAATTGGCAAGATTTGTAAATTCTGCAGAGGGTGTGTGGGGTACATAGAAATGAATGGAAGGGACTCAGAAGTGGGTTAGCAGTATTAATAAGGTAATTTGCTAAATCTGAAATATCAGCAAAAACATTGATGCTCTATCGAAGCCTTCCTTTGCTATTATTGAATTTTGCAAAATTGACAAATCGCTTGGCAGATGGCATTTGTTTTGTTTTGGGTTTGTTTGTTTTTTAAAAGTTAAGCTCTGAAAATGTAATCGTTTTTCCCCTCTCAAGCTGGTGAAACATGCCACGAATTTCCGCCGCGTCTTCAAAGACCTCTCTGAAGAGGAGGACCTCCTGGAAAGTAAGTGATTCCTGTAGGATGCCATTCTCATCTCTGTGGTTCTTAAAGTCTCTCGCATCAGGAAACATGCTATACAGATAGTCCTCGACTTATGACTACAGTTGGGACCAGATTTCCCAGTGCTGAGCCTGGCAGTTGTTTAAGGGAATCATGCCTGGTTTTATGCCCATTTTTTTGTCCATGGTTGTTAAGCAAATCACATGGTCATTAAGCAAGAGAAATTTTGCGGACTTCCCTCATTGACTTTGTTGGATGCTGGCTGAGAAGCTTGCAAGTGATGATCACACGATCCCTGGACACTGCAATAAATGCTGGTTGCCAAGGGGCCAAATTTTGGTCATGGGACTGTGGCAATGTTCGGACTGTTATAAGTGCAAGGACCGATTATAAATCACTTTTTTTCAATACCGTTGCTACTTTGAACAGTCACTAAACCAGGGGTCTGCAACCTGCGGCTCTGGAGCCACATGCGGCTCTTTTGGCCCTCTGTGTGGCTCCCTGTTGGCTGATCTCACCACTGGCTGGCCTCTTCCCTCCCCGTCGCTCCTTGCCTGGCCTGAGAAAGTAAGGGTGATGGCAGGGGATGAAAACTCACTCCATATTCCAGAGCAGGAGGTGACTGGGGTGAGAGTGAGTGATGTCGAGTTGGCCACGCCCACCCAGTCATACTTGGTTGTTAAATGGCTCCCGGTGTTTTCTTTTCTGTGGAAAACAGGTCCAAATGGCTCTTTGAGTGATTAAGGTTGCAGACCCCTGCACTAAACAAATGATTGTAAGTCAGGGACTACCTGTAACTCATGATGGACTGACTGTCATTTCCTGTAATACCGGAAGTGACAAAACGGGCCCATAATTTGTCCTGAAAAGCCTTGCAGAGGTTTTTTCCAAGCCTCTGGGAGGCCGAAAAAGGCCTCAAACCAGCTGAAAAATCAGCAGTGAGGTGCAGTGCAGGTAAGGGGGGGGATTGCACGTGCATGCACAGGGGGCGCGGGGAGGGGGGCGCATTGCATTCTGGGTATTGGCATGCGAGTGTATGCGTTTCATCCATTCTTCAGGGAACTTCATAGAACATGTTAAAAGAAAGACATGGGAGGTTCTCTTTTCCAAGTCTGCATTTGCAGTATTTTATTAGGCTTTTTGTTATTAGTGTGAACTGTGCGCCTCTCTTTCTCTGTTTTTTTTGTACATTAACCCAGATTAAATCTTTCCCTACAGCAAGAATCTCAACCCTTTCAGGTAGTCAATACTGTTTTGTAGGCAGTAAAAAACAATCATACAAACTTTTTTTTTAAAAGGAAATGCATTGCTTGAGATCTCATTTTAGAACACAGCTCTCTCATAAGTTTTTTGCCTTTTTAAAATTTTTATAAGTTTTAAAGAGATAACACTTTAAAAAAATATTAAGAAAGAGCCGTGGTGGCACAGTGATTAGAAGGAAGTATTAGAGTCTAACTCTGCCCGCTGGCAGGAGTTCAATCCTGATCGGCTCAAGGTTGACTCAGCCTTCCATTCTTCCGAGGTCAGTAAAATGAGGTCACTGATTGTTGGGGGAAATATGCTGACTCTGTAAACCGCTCAGGGAGGGCTGTAAACACTATGGGGAGGTATATAAGTCTTAAGTGGCACTGCTAAATGCTATTGCTATATTTGCCTTTGGAAATCAACAGATGGAATTTAGTGATGTGGCAGGTGTAGCACACTGCCAATTCTCTCATAATCGTTCTCATAGGCTTCCCACATCGGAATGATGGAGGATGTCTCCTTGTTCCTTCGCTCCTTATGTGGGATTTTTAAAATCAGTCTTTTTTTTATCCTAGCTACCAGTGGTGGGATTCAATTTTTTTTACTTCCGGTTCTGTGGGCATGTTGTGGTGGGTGTGGTGTGGTTTGGTGGGCGTGGCAGGAGAAGCATATACTGCAAAATCTCCACTTCCACTCCACTCCAGGGAGAAGGTTACTGCAAAATCCCCCTTCCCTCCCCACCCCACTAACCTGCTTTCCAGCTCCGTTCTCCTCTGCAGGGCAACCAAAGAAGACCCAGCCGATCAGCTGGGACTCGGGAGGCAGAGAATAGATGGGTGCGGGGCCAGTCAGAGGTGGTATTTGCCGGTTCTCCGAACTACTCAAAATTTCCGCTACCGGCTCTCCAGAACTGGTCAGAACCTGCTGAATATCACCTCTGCTAGCTATCAATCCATTGGTGGAAATAGTACCCATCCTTCTGTTGACTTGTTGTTTGTGTCCCAAAAGTAAAAACATATTGTACATTACAACACATGGAAGACACAATTCATTTTAAGAAAGCAGTTAGGGGAGAGAATGGAAATTTGAGCTAGAAGTACTGGGTGGTGCCTGTGTCATGGATTTTATGAGTGAAGCAGTCATCACACTGATGGGATATAATGTCCTGGTAGATTCCCTCCCCAGGCTAGGGCAGCTTCTTATGTTCCTGAGTCACCCACGATCCTCATTCATCCTTAATTCCTCATCTTGATTCACAGCATTTTCATGTGCCTGGCAACGAGAGATGCCTTATTATGGCCGCCTCTACGTCAAGAACAGTCATATCTGCTTCTACTGTAGCGTGCTTCGACGGGAAGTTAAGGTAGGCCTTTCTGGGCTTTAGCAGATTAACCATAGTAGCACTGCTTAAAATGTTAAGCTAAAACAAGTAGTCCAGTGGTGAGATTCAAATTTTTTTACTACCGGTTCTGTGAGCGTTGCTTGGTGGGCCTGGCAGGGGAAGGATACTGCTCCGTTCTCCTGTGCAGGGCAACCAAAGAAGACCCAGCCAATCAGCTGGGATTCAGGAGGCAGAGAATAGATGGGGGCGGGGCCAGCCAGAGGTGGTATTTGCTGGTTCTCCAAACTGCTCAAAATTTCCGCTACCAGTTTTCCAGAACCTGTCAGAACCTGCTGAATACCACCTCCGAAGTAGTCTTAGATTTGCAGCCATTCAAATTTACAAAGGCCCTGAAAAAAGTGACTTGCAACCAGACCTTACCCTTGCCACCATCCAAGCATCCCCATGATCACATTGGTATCCAAATTCGAGCTCTTGGCAACCTGCACATACAGGTAGTCTTCAACTTAAAGCAGCTCATTTAGTGACCATTCGAAGTTACAACAGCACTGAAAGAAGTGACTTAAGGCCGGTTTTCACACTGATGACCATTGCAGTATCTCCATGGTCAGGTGATCAAAATCTGGATGCTTGGCAACTGGCATGTATTTATGACAGCTGCAGTGTCCTGGGGGGTCATGTTTTGCGACCCTTTTGCAACCTTCTGACAAAGTCAATGGGGAAGCCAGACTCACTTCACACAACGGTGTGGCTAACTTAATGACCACAGTGATTCTTGCTGCAGTGGCAAGAAGGATCATAAAATGGGGGCAAAACAAATGTTTCATTTAACAATGGAAATCAGGCTCAATTAAGGTCATAAGTCAAGGACTACCTGTATTTACGATAGTTCCAGCATCCTGAGGTCACATGATCACCATTTGCAACCTTCTCAGCCAATCACTGACAAGCAGAGTTATCTTCTTCAAGATCTATCCAGCCCTAGACAGACTTGAGGGGCAGATATGATCCTAGCTCCCATTCCAACCAGGGATGGGATTCTACCAGTTCAAACTGGTTCAGACGAACTGGATGTTTGTCAGGATTCCGGTAGTCACCCCCATTTAAATCGTGAATCTCGAGCCAAACTTCCAAAACTTAAAAAGGATTTATTGGGAGTTAACATGCCGGCACTGCCTGAGTTTGGCTGACTCTGAGGCATACAATTCATTGTCACCCTTGACCCTGGTTTTCCATCCACCCCCTGGGTGTATTGTAGTTCATATTCTCCAGTGGGACACATCCATAGCCAAGAGTCATCAATCATGCTCCCCAGTTAGAATTTTGCGAGGCAGAAACGTCTGTCACCTAGTTACTATCTTTGAAAACATTTGTGGAATGCACTTTCAGTTTTGCAAGAGGCTGCACTGCTCCCCCCTCCCTTTCTGTTGGCAACTCTAAAAAGACCAGAGAAATATTTTATGCGTTAACAATGTTAAGTTTTCATCTGGTTTGCCCAACCGGTATTTCAACCGATCAGATGGCCCGGCCTATCCCTCCTCTCCCAGGAGTCTTCATGTGGCCCATTTTCGATGCGGAGGCGGAGGCTCTGGGAGGAAAAACGGGCCTTCCGGAAGTCCAGAAACGGGCTTGTTTCTGGCTTCCGGTGGGCCTCCAGAGCCTGGGGGAGGCCATTTTTACCCTCCCAGAGGGCCGGGGGAAGCCTCCAGATCCTTGAGAAAGCAAAAAAATGCCCTCCCGGAAGTTCCCAGAGGCCACGTCCACCATGGCCATGCCCACCCAGCAACTGGGCAGCGAACTGGTTGCTGGAATTTTTGAATCCCACCCCTGACTCCAACCCTTTTCACCTCTTTACTATGCAGGCTTTCTGCTTCGTCACGATGGCTTTCTGCCATGTTTAAAGGGTACAGTTGAGCCCCAAAATTTCTGTTGTTAAGCAAGGCAGTTGCCCCCATTTTACGAGTTTTCTTGCCACAGTTGTTAAGGTAATCAGTCCCTACAATTATTAAGTTAGTAACCCGGTTGCTAACTGAATCTGGCTTCCCCAGTGACTTTGCTTGTCAGAAGGTCGCAAAAGGGGATCATGTGACTCAGCGACATTGCAACCGTCATAAAGATGAGCCAGTCACCAAGCGTCTGAATTTTGATCACCTGACCACAGAGATGCTGCAAAGGTTGTAAGTGTGAAAAACTTTACAGTCCCTTTTCCCCCCATGCTGTTGTAACTTTGAATGGTCACTAAATGAATGGATGTAAGTCGAGGACTGCCTGTAAACCCATTCATAGTCATTTCCCCCAATGTCTCATCAGGAACAATGAAGAGCCGATCCATGCCTCTGACTCTCTCTCTGTCCCACCATTTTCTCTGGGCAGGTTATCATTCCGGTGCTGAAAATCAGTGTCCTAAAGAAGGCCAACACAGCCTTGTTGGTACCCAACGCCATTTGCATCCGTACGACTGAAGGGGAGAAGGTAGGAAAACCTTCGTCGCAAAGATTACCTTGTCTGAATGGTAAAGCTAAAGACCAGACAAACTGAGTGACAGTACTGGGTCAGGCCTTCTTTGGAAGACAAAATTCAGTGTTGTCTAGTCTTGGACTACAAGTTGCTGAGACCCCGGAAATGGTTTCATCCCAGTTCAGACTATTTCCGTCAGGGCCTGCTGCATAAAACCGACTCTCTCTCTCCTCATCAGGAAGTAAAGTGTGTCTGGTATGAGTGGCTTAGAAATAAAAAGAAAATAAAATGGCAATCAGGAAAAGAATGAGGAATATGTAAATATGCCATAGAGAAGATTGATGTGTAAGGATAAAAGATACTGATTTAGATAACAAATAACAGATAATCAGAGTTGGAAGGGACTTTGTAGGTCATCTAGTCCAGACCCTGCCCAAGTGGGAAACCCTACACCATTTCTAACAAATGGCAGTCCAATCTCTTCTTTAAAGTCTCAAGTGATGGCGCTCCCACAACTTCCGAGGGCAAGCTGTTCCATTGGTTGATTATTCTCACTGTCAGAAAGTTTCTCCTTATTTCCAGGTTAAATCTCTCCTTGTTCGGTTTCCATCCATTATTCCTTATATGGCCTTTGAGTGCTTTAGAAAATAGCTTGACCCCCTCCTCCCTTCCAAATATTGGAATATTCCTATCATGTCTCCCCTGGTCCTTCTCTTCACTAGATTAACAATGCCCAGTTCCTGTAACTGTTCTTCATATGTTATAGCCTCCGGTCCCCTAATCATCCTGATTGCTCTTCTCTGTACTTTTTCTAGAGTCTCAACATCTTTTTTATAATGTGGTGACCAAAACTGGATGCAATATTCTAGGTGTGGTCTTACTAAGGCTTTATACAGTGGTATTAGTACCTCCCTTGAACTTGAGAGTATCCCTCTGTTAATACATTTATTAATTTATTATTAATGATTTATAGCAAGAGTAAGATGTAATGGTAATGGAATAAATAATTACATATATTGAAAAATGTAAGGGGATGTAAAAGATGTCTTGATGTTGACAACAATGTATAAAGTTTTATTTTATGTTTTTAAAATTTGAAAACTGAATAAAATTTATTTTTTAAAAAAAAAGGAAGCTAGGTGTGTTCTTTCTGACTGAATTTGCTTGTTTGCTACAATGTCCTGTTTGTCCTCTGCTCTCTATTGCAGTTTCTGTTTGGCTCCATCTGGTCACGGGAGAATGCCTACCAGCTCCTCCGCTCTGTTTGTAAACATCTTGAGGTAATTAAGCTCCAGACTGGAAATGTTGCTGCATAGCTGTCCCAGATTATTTTTGCAATCCTCCCCCATCCATCTCCACCCATCTAATCTCAATAGGCTCAGGGCCGTCAAGTGTGGCTTAATTGACTTCCTGCACCATCATCACAAGATGTTGGAATCAAAATCAGAATAGAGTTGGAAGGGACCTTGGAGATCTTCCAGTCCATAGGGGCTCAAGTAGGAGACCCTATATAGGGCTGGGATTCTTCAGGTTTAACAGCCGGATCGGTGATTGCACATGGGGAGGCTCCTTTCTTGTCCCTAGGCAGTTTATTCGCTCACAGGAAATTGAGCTGCCAACCTCAGCGGTGCGTAGGCCCAGCGTCTTACCACGGCCCCCGAGGACTACCTGTAATTCACACAAAGATGCTTGTCATGATTTTTGCCTCGGTTTTCAAAATTATTAGGTAGTCTTGGATACTGTAAAGTGAGATTGTAAACTTTTTTAATACCCCAAGAAGTAAAATCAACTGTTGTTTCTGATATCTCAGCTCCACTCTGTTGGACCAGACTAATCTTTCAATAGGATAGGGATAGGGATAGGGATAGGATAGAATAGAATAGAATAGAATAGAATAGAATAGAATAGAATAGAATAGAATAACAGAGTTGGAAAGGACCTTGAAGGTCTTCTAGTCCAACCCCCTGCTTAGGCAGGAAACCCTATACCATTTCAGACAAATGGTTGTCCAATCTCTTCTTAAAAACTTCCAGTGTTGGAGCATTTACAACTTCTGGAGGCAAGTTGTTCCACTGATTAATTATTCTAGAGAATAGAGTAGAGTAGTGAACAGAACAGAACAGAACAGAATTGGAAGGGACCTTGGAGATCTTCTAGTCCATCCCCCTGCTCAAGCAGGAAGCCAGTGGTAGCTAACCTTTTTGGGCTCCTGTGCCAAAAATTGCGCGCGCACACTTGTGTTCCAACACCCAGAATGCAATGTGCCCCCCCTCCCCACACCCCCTGGTGTGCGCATTCCCCCCCCTTTTCCTGCACTGCGCCTCACAGCTGATTTTTCAACTGGTTTGAGGTCTTTTTCAGCCTCCCAGAGAGTTGGAAAACGCCTCTGCAAAGCTTTTCAGGTCGAATTATAGGCCCATTTTGTCACTTCCGGTATTACAGGGAGACCAAAAAAGGCTTCAAACCAACTGAAAAAAAAATCAGCTGTGAGGCGCACGCATGTGCAGTGAGGTAAGTTTGCCTGCGGCTCGCGTGCCAGCACAAATGGGTCTGCATGCCACTTGTGGCACGCATGCCATAGGTTCGCCATCCCGGCCCTATACCTTTTCTGACCAGTAGTTATCCAGTCTCTTCTTTAAAACTTCCAGTGTTGGAGCATTTACAACTTCTGGAGGCCATTTGTCCCACAGATTAATTGTTCTAACTGTCAGAAAATAATCTTCTTTCTTTTTGGTTGCTTCTAGGACAGCAGTCAGAATAGCAGTCTAAGTGCACCTTTCATCAGCTCAGACCATCTCCTGAAGGTACCCGTGGTATGTATGTTCAAGTCACAAATAATATAAACATCCTCTTTCACACATTTATATTATTAGGATATAAATGGTTAGACTTTGTGTAAATCAGGAATGCAGAACCATTCTTTCAAGGGCCATATTGCTTCTAAATTATCTTGAAAAGCCTGCCTGGGCTACAAATCTAAGTGGCCATGGGGAGGCAGCAAAGTGTTCAAATATTTTTTTTTCCTACTTCTTTGCTTCCCTCTCTAGTTGTATCAGTTCTTGCAGCCCATATTTGATATAACCCCATGGCTCATGTATAGTACAGGTAGTCCTCAACTTACCACCGTAATGGAGCCTGCCCATCAAGGTTGTAAATCGTGACGGTCATAAAATGTGACCTATGTGACTGACTTGATTTTATGACCTTGTTTGTGGCAGTCGTTAAGTAAATCCTTAAATAAAGAATATGGTAGTAACAAGATCTCAGCTTTTTACTTTGCTATAATAATATAAACTAGCCATTTCTATAACATAAAACAGTGGTGACTAACCTTTTTGGGCTCCTGTGCCAAAAATTGTGCATGCACTTGCACGCTCGCACTCACATGCCAGCACCCAGAAGGCAATGTGCACCTCCCCACAACCCTACACATGCGTGTGCAGTGCCACCCCACCCGCCTCAGCTGTGAGGCGTGCCCCCTTACCTGTACTGTCCCTCACAGCTGATTTTCGGTGGGTTTGAGGCGTTTTTCGCCTTCCCAAAGGCTTGAGGAAGGCTTCTGCAGGATTTGCAGGCCGAAAACTAGGCCTGTTCATCACTTCCGGTATGTTCGGAAAAACAGGAAGTGACAAAACAGGGCTAGTTTTCAGCCTGCAGATGCCTGAAGAAGCTTTCCTCAAGCCTTTGGGAAGCCAAAAAAGACCTCAAATCCACTGAAAATCAGTTGTGAGGTGCACACATGTGCAGTGAGGTAAGTTTGCCTGCAGCTCGCGTGCCGGCACAAATGGCTCCGTGTGCCACCTGTGGCACACGTGCCATAGGTTCGCCATCACGGTCATAGAACATAGAACAACAGAGTTAGAAGGCACCTTAGAGGTTATATAGTCCAACCCCCTGCTCGAGCAGGAGAGTCTATTCCAAATATTAGCCTCCTCCTAGGATCAAACTCACAGCCTCCTGATCGTGAGGCGAGAGCTCCACCTCTATATCACGGCACTGTACACTGGACATCAAACCTATCTAATCTGCAAAACCCAAAATCAACATTTCATTTTTTTTCCACCACAAGTACAGAGTCCAAAAGCTTTTTCCAAGTAGAAACAAAACTAGTTGTGTTATTTAATCAAAGCAGTCAATTTGGCTATCTTCACTAACTCTTTATCAGGTTATAAATACCCCCAAAGACCTGAAGAAGCTTCTTGGATTAGAAGTGAAACATCTTTAAAAAAAAAAAAAGAAAGTTCAGTTGCCTCTTGAAAAAGCACCTTTGGAGTATCCCCAAGGAGGTTCATTTTAACTTTGAATGGTTGCTAAGTGACCTATCACAAATTGAGGATTAGTTATTCCTAGTACAGTTCAATCTTTCAGCAAAAAGCTTCTGGATTATTCTGAACACTCTAAAAAATGTCTTCCCCCAACCAATCCTCATTCTTCTTTCTTTGTAGAACTCTCAGGAATCCGATGCAAATTACAACTTTCCAGAAAAAACAGGTGAGAAGCAAAACATCTTCAAGAAAAAAACAAGTCCAGTTGCCTTTTGAAAAAGTATCTTTGGGATAACCATGACCTGGATGACTGAAAATCTCCACAGACACTAAAATTCAAAGGCACCACTGTTCTCTTTAGTCTGCTTCTTCAGAGTCCAACTTTTGCTTCCGTAGATTGTCACAGGGAAAACAGTATAATTCCGATCTTTGTACACATATCATAGCATCTGAATGGTCTTTTCCAAGCCCTTCATGGCTATCCTATCAAATGCTAATCTGTGGCAAATTTGGTCACCACACTATAAAAAAGATGTTGAGACTCCAGAAAGAGTGCAGAGAAGAGCAACCAGGATGATTAGGGGCCTGGAGACTAAAATATATGAAGAACGGTTACAGGAACTGGGCACGACTAGTCTAGTGAAGAGAAGGACCAGGGGAGACACGATAGCAGTGTTCTAATATTTGAGGGGCTGCCACAGAGAGGAGGAAGGGGTCAAGCTATTTTCCAAAGCACCTGAAGGCCAGACAAGGAATAATGGATGGAATCTGATCAAGGAGAGATTTAACCTGGAAATAAGGAGAAATTTTTTGACGGTGAGAAATATCAACCAATGGAACAGATGTTGCCTTCTTTTGGGAGCTTCATCACTGGAGGCTTTCAAGAAGAGATTGGACTGCCATTTGTCAGAAATGGTGTAGGGTCTCCTGCTTGGGTGGAGGTGATTGGACTAGATGACCTACAAGGTCCCTTCCAACTCTGTTAATCTGTTCCTTTACTGCTGATCAGTGATTCTGAAAAACTCAAACTACCCACCACTTTCATTTCCAATTCTCAGGCTGTGTGCTGACTGGTACTTAGCTTTGCTTCTTATTTAACAGATGTGGCAGACAGGATCCAGATACCCTATGAAACCTCTTGCGAGCAGCAACAGCAGGTGACAAAACAGCAAAGTAAGTAACCAATCTTTTCAGTTTTGAGAATTGTGGATGGGCCAAACTGGTCTCAATTTCTCAGTACAGTGGACAATATTTGGGAAGTAGAGAGAATGTTCCTTTTTTAAAAAAAAAACCTGCCTTCAAGAGCCACAGAGGGTATACTCATGGCTAAATGATAGGGGTGGGCTAAATTGGGGGCAAAGGCAAAAGAAATTTACTAGAGGAAATTCTAATAAATCAGGTTGCATGGGACTAATAAAGATGGAAGATGCCTATTTTAGCTTGTATTTAGCTTGTTTAGCTTGTAAATCAGTGGTTTGCTACAGAATTTCAGCCACAGGTCTTGGGAGATGCAGTGCTGTAAAAAATGCATCTCGGCTGCCATCAATTGAACAAGTTTCTCCCAACTGAACAGTAATAACAATGGAGGGGAAATACCAACTGCCTTTAGATTAGTAATAGCAGAAGATCTGCAAACTGGAGTAATTCTGTAGATATAGGTAGTCCTTGACTTATGACCAGAATTGGGACCAAAATTTCCATTGCTAAGCAAGGTGGTTGTTAAATGAGCCATGTTTGATTTTACAACCTTTTTGCCACAGTTAAGCGAATCAGTGCAATTGTTAAGTGAATGATGAAGTCATTAAGTGAATCTGGTGTCAGGGCTCCGATAATCCACCCCTATTCGAATCATGAGTCTCTAGCCGCATCTCTCAGAATTTAAAAAAAATCATTTATTAGGAGTGAGCTTGTCGGCATTACCTGTGTGCAGCCAACACTGAGACACAACTTTCATCTCACCCTTGACCCTGGTCTTTCCGCCACCCCTGGATGTATATTCTCCAGTGGGACACATCCATAGCCAAGAGTCATCAATCATGCTCCCCAGTAATAATCTTGCGTGCCAGAAGCTTCAGCCACCCAATTATCTAAGGTATGCATTAATCCCCGCCACTCCCTTTCTTCTGACAACTCTAAAAAACAAGATAAATATTTTTGAGTGGACATCTGGCTTGTCTTGTTGGTTTTGTTTATCAGAGCTGGCTGGGAAGGTCACAAGTATAAAGATCACAGGGCCCAGGAGGCTGCAACCATTGTAAATACATGCTGGTGCCAAGCACATAAATTTTGATCACATGACCGTGGGAACCAATGGTGGGATTCAAATAATTTAACAACCAGTTCGCCCAGGCTCAGGTTGGCTGTCATGGGAGGCGTGTCCCATCCCTGTCCTCCAATCTCCTCCGCACATGTGGGACAAGCCTCCCACCATGGCCAACCTGACCCTGGGTGAACTGGTTGTTAAATTTCTCACCTCATCCCATTATCAAATCAAATCAGACGTTTATTGTCAATGCACAACCATGCGTACAATGAAATTGAAAGTGGATGCTAGGTGCTGTGCTGCGCTGCAATGGGGAAACAGGAAACGGAGCAGCCGGCACGAGGGAAGGAGGAGGAGCAGGGAGAAGAAAGAGGGAAAGCAGCGTCCTTCTTCCCTCGCAAACGTCCTTTGCCCATTTTTCCATTACAGTGCAGCCAACACCCAGGATCAGGGGTGGGATTCTACCAGTTCGCACCTATTCGCTAGAACTGGTTGTTAACATTCTAAGCAGTTCGGAGAACCGGTTGTTAGAAGAAATTACTGGCCTAATCCTGTAAGGAAGGCAGGAAGGAAACATTCTGGTGTTGCTTACAGAAACTGCCTCTCTGTTAACCCTTATTACATTCTTGGCAGGACTGGACTTCCTGTCTCAGGAACTTCTCTGGAGTTTTTTTTCCCCTCCTTTGCTGGTACTTTGCTTGTGTGGAGTGACCATTCAAAGTTACAATGGCACTGAAAAAAGTGACTTATGACAATTTTTCACACTTACAACTGTTGCAGCATCCCCACAGTCATGAGAGGCCAAGCGAGGAGATGCGTGCCTCGATGTGAGTGATATTGAGTTGGCCACACCCAGCCAATAACATGACCACCAAACCACGTCCACCCAGTCACATGACCACCAAGCCACACACCCCCAACCAAGCCACGCCCACAAAACCGGTTGTTAAAAAATTTGAATCCCACCCCTGCCCAGGATCCACTTAGATAGCGCCGGGGGGAGGGAATTTAACAGCCGGTTTGCCCCAAGTGGTGCAAACCAGCTGAATCCCACCCCTGGTGGAAACACAACCATGGTCATAAGTCCCTTTTTTCAGGGCTGTTGTAACTTTGAACGGTGACTTAACAAATGGTTGTTACTTGAGGACTACTTGCATGCGTTGGTAAATTAATTCCCCTTTTGATATTTAGCTCTATTCCTTGAGATGCTGTTTGCAAACTGAGTAAAATTTCCCAATCATCCTGGTGTTGCTATTGTTTTAATAAACAAGGATCTGGTTATCTTTGTCACCATCTTGTAATGAACTGTGTTTAACTTTTTTTTGGCAGAGGCAGGGCAGACGGTGAAGTCAGTAGGAAACCGGAGGACTGCACTGTGCCATTTCAACACAGTTATAATCATCTACCTCTTTTTGTGAGTGAACCTTAAAATCCTGCTGTTTGAAGGGGCTATCGAGGCCATCCAATCCAACCTTGATTTCTTGGTGCAGAAATCCAAATTTTCAGATAGAAAACTGCCTAACTTCTTTCTGGACATCCAGCAAAGAAAAGCTCCCCACCTTATGGCTTAATTGGTTCGACTGTTGAACTGTTATACAACTAGGCAGAAGTTAGCTAGAATCCGTTTCTCTGCTATTTAAAGCGGGCCTCTGGGATGCTAGGAACAGATTCCCCGACAATCCGATTTTATTTTTTTAAATATGAATTGTGGGTAAAGGAATAAAGGAAAATGGTTCAAATTTTTTTTTATGCCACTCTTTTCACTGTTGCAGTGACTGGACAGCTTTAAAAAGTTTTTTTTTTTTTAAAAGGAATGCAACATGATTAAAATGAAGAAAATTAAATAGAAGACTAAAAACCAATTTGCTCTGATGACTGTTATTCAAACTATTTTAGAGTCTGGCTCTTGTAGCTCTTTAGTACTACACTAAGGGCTAAACTAGGGATAGTCTCAGATGTTACTTTTTTCCCAATGCTAACTTTTTAACAAGCTTCGTTTGCGTCTCCCATAGGGTCGTTCTCCTACTTTGTTCTTCGGGGTACATTGGTCTGCGTATCATCCAGCTGGAAGAACAGCTGACTTCCATGGGGGCTTGGCCTGAACCGGACCTTCAGCATCAGTGAGTGTTTTGTTTCTTAATACGTACAGAGTTAGACAATATTGTATACCCGGCAACGGTTCCCCAACCTTCCTGGCTGCACGGACTGGCAGCAGAGGCGATAGTGACAGAATCAGAATAGAGCTGGAAGGGACCTTGGAGGTCTTCTAGTCCAGCCCCCTGCTCAAGCAGGAGAACCTAGTACTATTTCAGATAAGTGACTGTCTAGAATCTTCTTAAAATCCTCCAGTGTTGGAGCGCCCACGATTTCTGGTGGCAAGCTGTACCACTGGTTAATTGTCCTCACTGTTGGGAGTTTCTCCTCAATTCCAGGTTGCTTCTCTCCTTGATTAGTTTCCATCCATTGTTTCTTCTCCTGCCTTCTGGTACTTTGGGAAATAAATTGACTCCCTCTTCTTTGTGGCAGCCTCTCAAATACTGGAATATTACTATCATGTCCCCACTAGTCCTTCTTTTTTCTGGACTAACCAAATGCAAATCCTGCAATCGTTCTTATGTTTCAGTCTCCAGGCCTTTAATCGTCTTAGTTGCTCTCCTTTACACATTTTCCAAAGTCACAACATCTTTTTGGTAATGCGGTGACCAAAGCTGGATGCAATATTCCAAATGTGGTCTTACTAAGGCTTTATAAAGTGGTACTAATTCTTCACATGATTGGGATTCTATTCCTTTGTTTATAAACCAAGAATTGTATTAGCTTTTTTGGTGGCGGCTGCACATTGCTGGCTCATATTCAAGTGAACATCCACTAGGACGCTAAGGTCCTTCTTGATCTCCACGGTCCTCAGGGAGGGGATGGTTTCACGCGTGCAACCTAGATCCCACGCATGCACAGATGAAGCTTTGTGCACTCACCTGACGCATGCATGGCCCCATTCCCAACAGACTATGGAGCGGTACCGGTCCACAGACCAGGGGTTGGGAACCTCCAATATACCTCAGAGTAAAATTCTGACTAGTGACTAAAAAACACTAGTATAGTTTCAAATGAAGCTGATCATGTATCTAATACAAAAATACCATAGAAGGACTGTTCACTGTTCCAAACATTCCTTAAAATGGCCAAGTTGATACAGTGATTAAGGTATAAGGTTGGAATTTGGGAGACCCTAAGTTCTAGTCATGAATGGGTATGGAAACCAGTTGGGTGACCTTGAGCCAGTCCTTCTCTCTCAGCCCCAGGAAGGTAGCAGTGGCGAATCACTTCTAAAATTGTAGGGACCAGTCCATACAGTTGCCGGAAGTCAACACTGCTTCAAAGGCCTCCCTCCCTCCCAGAGTTTTCAGAGATAATCTACTCCAGCCCATGTTTGATATAGAATCTGCTAAACCTTTATGCTACAGGTGGTACACGATTTACAACTGATAGTTTAATTATTGTTCAAAGTTAACAATGGACTTTAATGAAAGCTGCTTATAATTTGTCCTTGAAGTTATGACTGCTCCTCCCCATGGTCATATGATCACATTTTGGAAACTTGGATCCTGTTCATATTTATGACCAACTGCAGCATTCCATAGATATTTGACTGGGATTGCGAATCGCAGAAAGCAGCACAAATCCATTGGATATGCTGGATTCACTTATTGACCACATGATTTGTTTAGCAACTATGGGATCCAATATATGATCATAGTGACTTACTTTATGACCTTCCTAAAACCGGTTGTAAAATTGTACCTCAGCTTACAATCGCAACAACCTATTGCCGAAATTCTACTTTCCATTATGGTTGTAAGTTGCAATTCTAACCTTTGTTTGAGGACCTCCAGATTAGAGGAACATATCCTCTACTATTGGATACTTGAACAGAACAGAATAAGAGAGTTGGCAGGACCTTGGAAGTCTTCTAGTCCAAGCAGGAGACCCTATACCATTTCAGACATATGGCTGTCCAACCTCTTTAAAAACTATAGCAATGGAGCTTCCGCAATTTCTGGAGGCAAGTTGTTCCACTGGTTAATAGTTCTCCTTAGATCTAGGTTGCTTCTCTACTTGACCTTTTGATTAGATTACTTGACCTTTTCCTTTTAGAATAGAATAGAATTTTTTTATTGGTCAAACAAGCTACAAATAATGATCATAATCATACATACATTCATCATCAATCGTAAGATACAACTTTCCAACATTTCT
Organism: Pseudonaja textilis; assembly: GCF_049901715.1. Classification (NCBI taxonomy): domain Eukaryota; kingdom Metazoa; phylum Chordata; class Lepidosauria; order Squamata; family Elapidae; genus Pseudonaja; species Pseudonaja textilis. Next base: position 329,191,671 of record NC_141990.1, read on the forward strand.
CCCAGTTAAATTTCACCCTGTTCATTTTGTCCCACGGTTCAATCCTGTGTAGATCTTTCTGAACCTTCTAAAGTGGCAGACACTCCTAGTTTTGTGTCATCCCTAAATAATCATCCACTTAATCCTATTATTCAGATCATTAGCAAATACGTTGGAAGCTAAAACAGAGTCCCGTGGATCTCTCTTAACTGGTTTCCAATCTGATGTGGAAGCATTTGTACCGACTCTCTGGGTGTGGTCACTAGCCAGTTGTGAATCACTAGGAACCTCTAGCCTACATTTTACCATTTTATTCATCAAAGCATCATGAGACACTTCGTTAAATGCTTTGCTGAAATCAAGGTACACTGTGCCCAGAGCATTCTCCCTAGTAATACTAGTACTATCTCAAAAAGGGAGATAAGATTAATCTGGCATAATTTGTTTGTGACAAACTCATGCTGGCCCTTGCTAATTGCTGAGCTCCTTTACATATGTTCACAAGTATCACCGTCTAGTGTAGACATCCAATCTACTGGCCTATAATTTCCCAAATCATCCATCTTCTCTGGTTTGAAGCCAGGAGCAACTTTTGTGCTCCTCTAGCCTTCTGGCAGGTTGCCAATTTATCAGAATTTACAGCTGTCAGTTCAGTGATTTACCTTCAACAGATCCTTCAATACCCGCCTAGACAGTGTTTGTTTATACATGGGATGATTCTCAGTTTCTGGATTTGTGTGTACAGGTAGTCCTTGATTTATGGTTCATTATTGAGCCCAGTATTTCTGTTGCTAAGTGAGACGGTTGTTAAGTGAGTTTTGCCCACTGGTGGGATTCAATTTTTTTTTTTACTAACGGTTCTGTGGGCGTGGCTTTGTGGGCGTAGCAGGGGACATTATCTGGAATAATGTCAGGTTTCCAAGTGACAAAATCCATTTTAAAAGAAAAGAGCAAAGTTTATTTTCCAAGAAAATTTCTTTTATTTAGGAAAGCATCAAATTGGCAAAGTCTGTGATAATTCCGGATCTGACACAACCCCTAGAAGTCACATTCTCCAACAGAAGTAATTCAATGTTGCTTGATGTCATAAATCTCCACCTCAAGGGGCCTAAGCACAGTCAGTTTGTTTTCCCACAGGAAGAAGAATCACCTAGCCTAAACAACTCTATCTCCACTCCTCCCCACTTAGGAATGTGGCAAGCCCAAAACCCTTCTCCCATGACCACCAAAGAGAAAGTAAGAAAAAGAATATATAGTAAGCCTAACTAAAATGGCTACACATATGTCCATTTCGGGCTTGACAGATACTGTAAAATATCCAGCCAGAGGGTTGGTATTTGCCAGTTCTCCAAACTACTCAAAATTTCCACTACTGGTTCTCCAGAACTGGTCAGAACCTGCTGAATACCACCTCTGGTTTTGCCTCATTTTACGACCATTCTTGCCACAGTGGTTTAGTGAATCCCTGCAGTTGTTAAGTTAGTCACATGGTTGTTTAGGTGAATCTGCCTTCTCCATTGACTTTGCTTGTCAGAAGGTCGCAAAAGGTGATCACATGACCAGGGACACTGCAACAGTCCCCCCCCTCAAAAAAATGCCAGTTGCCGAGCATTTTGAATTTTAATCACATGACCACGGGAGTTGCTGCAACAGTTCCAAGTGTGAAAAACCATCATAAGTCACATTTGTAAAATTTGTAATTTCAAATGGTCACTAAACCAATGGTTGTATTATCCACGATCCCAGAAGCCATTCTGAAATAGCTCTTTGGGTTAATAGAAAGATGCTGCTACTGCTTGCTATCCATTCCTTTAATTATTGGATGGTTTTACCTCAAGGAAGTTTCTCTTATTTCCTTGAAGGAAGAATTAACGTGAGTTGTGAGGGTGGTAACACCTTCTCTTAGTCACCTTCAGTGTAGTTTCTTTCACCTTCAGCTAGCTCTTTCTTGTTCTATAACTATTGGCAGAGAGGAGGCATCTTTTCTGGTTTTGTGTGACAAGGAGAGATGAAGATAGCCTGGAATGAAGACAGTCTCCATATTACATAACCTTGGCAAAGGAGAGCAAAACCATCTTCTCTCATTTCAAAATGTGCCTCTCCCTTATCAGCCTCCATCTCCCACATAAGAGCAAATGTGGACTGTCCTTTATCCTTAAGTCAACCCTCTTGTTAAAGTTTCTTTTCCACTGGGTCCCTATTTCAATTCCTCCTTCAAATCTGAGGCAATGGCTGACAAGCCTCAATTTAAAATTATTTGTTTAGCCACCGTTCAAAGTTACAAATTTTTTCACACTTTTTTTTTTTTTTAGTTACAACCGATCCTTGCACTTATAACCATGGCAGCATCCCCAGGATTGTGCGATTAAATTTCAGGCACTTGGCAACCAGCCTGGATTTACCACAGTTGGCAGCATTCTGGGGTTATTTGATTGCCATTGGTGACCCTCCCAGCTGGCTTCTTACAAGCAAAGTCAATGGGGGAAATCCAGATTTGGGTATCGATAGCCTGATTCACTTAACAGTTGCTATTTTTCAATTAATGACCATGAACAAAAAAGGTTGTAAAATCACTTAATAACCCCCTTGCTTAGCAGTGGAAACTCTGGTCTCACTTGCAGTCATAAGGGGCCTAAGACAACTAACCATGGTCAACTCACTGTGGCCAAGTTGCCGCAGGACAACTCACCATGGGACAATTCAATGCTTTTGTCAATTCATAAAGCATTCCTGCTTTGCTCTCAAGTTGCCATAAGAAGGAGGGGGAAGAAGAAAGAGGGACTCTGACAGCTGCATTAATTCAAGTACTTTTATTATTGATGAGCAAGTTTTCATCAAAATTATTGTATTTCTGGACTGATGTTTTTATTTTATTGATGGTTATGGTTTCATCAAAATTAACTTAACTTTTGTATTTGTTGAATTGTCCCATGGCGAGTTGGCCAACTTGTTCCATTCCGTTTGCAAGTCGAGGACTAGTCGAGGAAGTAAGTCCCATTGAAGCCCTCAACTTTTCCCTGGTGCTGAACATAGGTGTAATTCTAAACTTCAACTCTTGACATTCCTCAGCACTAAAGATTAGTTTAAGACCTTGGAAACTGGTTTTTAACAACATCTAGAGGGCCCAATCAGAGATGGATCTGCACTCCAATACTTGGCGATGCTATTCTAACAGAAGCAGAGAGTTAATATATTATAATATTAATTCTGTCAAAAAAGGGGCATCAGAAGTATCCATAAAGGAGTCGGTGGGGTTCAAAAAAATCAAGATTGCAGCTGTGACTACCTGGCAGATGCCCCCTCCTTTTGTATGATATAGGCAAAAAGGAGGGGGGCGGCTTTGATTGTGTAGTTGTGGTCACTATCTCGACTTTTTTCAGCCTCTTCCCTCTTGGATGCCTGAGAAGTATACAACTGTTTTGCAATCAAGGACCAGACTACAAAAAAAGTTGCGTACGTTTACATGTTTCTTAAATGAAGTCACATTAATTGATGAATGGTTAATTAGATTACTTCCCGTGGATTTAATGACTTTTCTGTGCTTTAAATCAGTTTCAACCTTGGGAGCAAATTCGTATTGAGGGGGGAGCAGGATTATCTGGCTGCATTTTTTTGTAACTGATCTAAAAGAGTTTACACTGAAATGACAGCTGACACGCAAATGTTTAGGAGAATATTTATCTCTCGGCCTCACTAGATAAACCAAACCATGAAATCACAGGATGGATAAACCTACTTTCAATGGAGTAGCACTATAGTAACAGCATCTTGAAAGTCTGATGATGCTGTATCTGTTCCTCTGATAGTTCAGCGAACTAGGGTGTTGTTTGTCTGAGCTGCTTCTGAACGTTACAAAAGGCCTCAGGCAACTGAGCCTGCATATCTCTGTCAGGTCATCCCACTTACTCTCTGCATCAGTTTTTTTTTTAACTTTAGCAAGTTTAAGATGTCTGGTCTTCAATTCCCAAAATTCCTCAGCCAGCAATATATAAAAGCAAAGTCCTTTCGTTTTTTCCCCCCCAAAAAACCCTGTTTATCAAATCTAGAAGAAAACCTTGGCCTTCAATTGTACATTTTTTTAAAAAAATCTTGGAAATAAAATTATAAATCTGTTCTCAATGTTGATTAGCTTTCTTACAAGTCTTCCAAACATGATGGAAATACCTTCAGAATCAGATTGGTTAAATTTCCAACATATCTTTGACATATCCTTATATGATAATTTATACAGTTGTTAAAATATACTGTAGGTAGCCCTTGACTGGCAACCATACATGGGGCATAAAGCAACCAGGCTGCATTTTGTTTGCATGCCATGGTCATGCGATTGCATTTTACAAATGTTTTTGGCAAAATCAGTCCTTAGACAAGCATGGGTTTGCTTAACAACCATGACATTGACTTAATGACTGCCATTAAAAAAGGTCATAAATTCAGGAGAGTCACGAGCCCGGCCCACTTTATGATCATCACAAGTTACGACCATGATGGGCAGGCTCCATTACAGTCATATTATGAAGACTACCCGTATCAATGGTACATCTTATATATTAAAAATATATATTTTAAATTGTAATTCAATGAAAATGTCAAACCCTTTCTCTGCCTAGCCTCTTATTGCTAAAGGATTAAGCTCTATCCAAAGCTGTTTGTCTATTGTCATACCATATTTAACATATTCATCTTCCATATTCATAGACATTTAAATTCACCTTTAGTGCAGAAGTCCAATTGAAAACCAGTTTTCTTATTCATCAAAACAGAATACTTCTCATCCAATTTGAACCCCTATGTCAACTGAGCATAAGTAAACCAATGACAAATGTGACCTTTTTTCTAGTTCTTTTTTGGTTTTAATTTAGGGAGGTCTAAATTAGGTTTAAAGTTATTAAAGCTGAGAAATACTGCTCTACAATATCAGAATAAATACCAACAGCCATCACTATTGCGGCTTTTTTTCGGAAATATGTGTAGGTTTGAAAAGGTGTTTTAGAAGTCAGCCTTCCTCGACCTGTGGGGCAAAAATAAAAAAATAAGAGAAACTGGAACACCAAAGGCTTAGGTTACCATCTTCACCAGCTACCTTAAGGCAGAATTGCATCGAAGACAAAGAATGCAGAGGCTGATTCTTACGTAATCTGATTTTTGTGCAAAAGTATCTGTTCACACCCGTATCGCTTGCAAGTTTTGCTTGAACTCATGCCACCTTCTCCCAGTTGGCAGCTGCTGCACTAGTTATCTGGGAAGAACATCTAAGCTACCACCTCAACCTGCAACAATTTGGCTATTTCAGGAAATGAGCCTGAATTTTAGCCTACTTCACCTAGTTTGCTAGTTCTTTAAATCCCCACTGTTGGGCTTGACTTAAATAGGAAGATTCAAAATCCATTTAAGACTCTTGGGTACTTATGTGTAGGTCACATGCCCGCAGGCAATGTCTACAGTTTTACAAGCATCAACAGGTAGATGATGGAAAGATTAAAAGATAGTTGAGTGCACCAAAGATGTTTGGCAAAACCTGTAGCCAATCCACCCTTCTTGGGAAGGGAGCTTACCTGGTCATATAGAGGCTTCTCTCCTGAATGTAGAAGAGACTCCCTTTTCTACCGCAGTCTTTCTTGCAGAAATAACGAAATATTAAGCTAAGGACAGGGTGGGGTGGGTACTGTGATTGAAGAGGGAGAACAGTTATATACAGGTAGTCCTTGGCTTACAATCACAAATCAGAATCAGAATAGAACTGGAAGGAACCTTGAAGTCTTCTAATCTAATCCACCCCACTGCTTAAGCTGGAGATCCTATACCATGTCAAGTAAGTACTTGTCCAGTTTTCTGGCTGAGGAACTCTGGGAGTTGAAGTCCACAAGTCTTAAAGTTGCCAAGGTTGGAAAGGCCTGCTTTAGACTAGCCAAACCCAAATCCTTCAACAGTTTTTCATATGTTTTAGCCTCCAGGCCTTTAATCATCAGTTGCTCTTCTTTGCACTTTTCCCAAAGTCTCAATTTGAAACAAAAGTCTCAATTGAACCCAAAATTTTCGTTGCCTAATAAGGCAGTTTTTTAAATGAGTTTTGACCCATTTTATGGCTTTCTTGCCACAGTTGTTAGGTATATCACTGCAGTTGTTAAGTTAGTAACCCGGTTGTTAGGCGAATCTAGCTTCCCCACTGACTTGTCTCGTCAGAAGGTTGCAAAAAATGATCAAGTGACCACAGGATCCTGTCCCCGTCATAAACACATGCAGTTGCCAAGGGTCCAAATTTTGATCACGTGACCATGGGGATGTTGCAATGGTTATAAGTTGAGGACTACCTTGACTTTTAGGAGACAATATTTGTAGCTCAGGCTTGAACCATGATGGAGTTCTTGGTGTTCTCTAAGCTTGGTTGTTTTGCTTGCAGATATATTTTTTCAGGGCATTGATCAAGTTACCTAGTCAAGTACTGAAATGTCTGTAAATAAACCATGAAGCTCAGAGAGAATTAACGACTCCATAATTCACTTTTTTGAGCACTGTTTATATTTGGGTGGCAGGGAGGAAGTTGAGTGCTGTGGAAATAAAGTGGTTAATTGCATGTGAAATGAAAACAAGAGATGCCTGCTCAGTGCCTGCTCAATGAATATAGACCAGGAGTGTCAAATTCTATTTCACTGAGGGCCGCATCAGGATTGTGTTTGACCTCAAAGGGGGGCGTGGCCAGCTCGGTGTCACTCATCGAGGCTTCATTTTTGGCTGCAACAGCTTTCTGCAGCCCTCTGCCAGCCAAAATGGAGCTCGGGAGAGCAGTATGCGGCCTGCCTGAGCTTTTTTTTTTCTCTGGCAGAGTCACTGTGGGCCTGCCCTTCACTGTTTCTACGGCGGGCCCGTGGGCTAGATCTAAGCACCTTGTGGGCCAGATCTGGCCCCCGGGCCTTGAGTTTGACACCCCTGATATAGAATATATACCAAAGAAAATGACCAGCATTAAATAATTGTTTTTTTTAAATAAGTGTTTTTTATTTTTATTTTTTACACATCTCTTCACGTGAGCAACGTGATTCCAAATTATACATAGTCATAATTACATTTTCAACTTTCTTATTTAATATCACATCAAATTATTATCCATTCCACTAATCTTTAAATAAATTTCCTTAGCATTAAAGAAATATGTTGAGAGGGTTTGGTCATCTAGAGATAATGAATGATAGTTAGGCTACAAACCAACTACATGAAGAAAAGGAACTACATGGGTAGGGAGAAAGGAGAAAAGAGAAAGGAATAAGTTGTGGTTGGATGGAGTTGATGAAATCTTCAGAGAGATGGAAAACAATCAGCAGTATAAACTATGGGCACTTTCAAGGAAGCAGATAGGGAAAATACTTCCAACTGTGACTTTTGAGTGGCACCACAAGAAAGAGCCTTTCTGTGTAGAAATCCCTTCCTGTTTCTTGAGGAAGTCAATTTCACATAGTGGCTTAGAAGGAAAAAAAAATATTTATGTTAGTGTTTGTTAAACAAAGAGCTTACAAAATCCATGCAGCTTCTGGTTGTTTTAATGCCCTTGCTCTTGCTTCAAGTTGGATAGTGCCAGCTGTTGGCTCAATCTCTCAGTGACTCAAAGCTGCGTTTCTTTTCTTGATGCCCGATGCACAACTGTGTCTAGATAGGCTCTCCTGGTCCCTTTAGGCAATGATTGCAAGATTGAAAGGATGCGGCTACTTCTTTTCCTCCCTGATCACATAACCCCCCAAATAAAACAACAACAAAGTGCAAGGATTCATTTAGTGACGTTGATGATGGTTTGCGATGGATGGCTAAAAAGCGTAACTTCAGTTTGGTTTTGGACAGTGGGAAAAATGGCTTGGTTTAACATTGAATGACTGAGAGTCCATTTTGTTCTGTGCTCATCTGTGTTAGAACTGACCTGAAATTATTTACACAATATATTTAAATGAGTCAAATGCGATTATTGCATTGCGCAAATCTCCTAATCCAGTTAATTAATCCTGGCAAGTAGTCTGAGATGGCTTCGTTTTGGTCCAAATATCTGGGACTAAACTATTTGAGCTCAGCAAACAAAATTTTCAAATGTACAGATATACTGGTGGTCCTTGGCTTATGGCAACAAATGGGCCCAAAATTTCTGTTGTTAAGTGAAACATTTGCTAAGTGAGTTTTGCCCCCATTTTACGACTTTTCTTGCCACAGTTGTTAAGTGAATGAATCCCTGCAGTTGATAAGTTAGCAACCTGGTTGTTAAGTGAATCCGGCTTCCCCATTGACTTGCTTGTCAGAAGGTTGCAAAAGGGGACCGTGTGATTCCGGGACATCGCAATCATCATAAGTATGAATCATGGGGACGCTGCAAAGGTCGTATCTCTGGAGAACTATTGTAAGTCGCTTTTTTCAGGGCCGTTAAAACTTTGAAATGTCATTAAATGACCTGTTGTAAGTCGAGGATTACCTGTACACACACACACACACACACACACACACACACACACACACAGAGAGAGACAGGCTGTAGAGTGCCTACCTGATCCTGCTGCTTGAATCCCATCCTGAAATACAGCCACACAAAAAGATGCTAAGTCTCTGAAATGTTTTAAACAACTTCTAAAAATCATACACCAAAAAAAAAAGCTCTCTCTTTTTTCCATGCATTTTTACTCTCAACATTTCCCTGTAAAAGAAGATGATAAAGGGGAAACACCTGCCTTTTAAGGGAATTGTGTGTGGGGGGAAACTCCTATATTTTCCCCTTCCTCCGCTTTTTTTTTTTTAAGGCCAAGGAAGGTATGCTTTATCATTACATCTATCTAATAGTTTTTCATGCATATATTTGATATCACTGTCCTATCCTGGATGTCTTGTCATACGATAATAAGAATTTTTAAAAAGTCTTATCACTTGACGCAATATGTTACCTTTAGTCTAAATTAGGTCTCGTCACACTTCTTGAGCTGGAAAGGTGCTCACGGCCTTGGTATCTGTTCTTCTTATAGTTTTTATTTTTCTTCCATTTAGATATAAAGGAAGCTGAAAAACAATCGTGTTCCAGGCATCTATGGAAGGTGATGCTTAAACTGAAATTTCTGTGACTGTTGTCTGCAACTGATCAAAACTTAAAGGAGATACAGAGCTTTCCTCAACGACGCAAGACCTACAACATTGATTCTGTTCGAGGTTATTATTTTTTCAACTTCTCTGGAAATAGAGGGAGGTTTCCTCCCCAAGAAGTAAAGAATGTAGAAAGATGACTTTTAAAGGGTGCATGAGCACCATGCAAGATTTGGAGACACCGTGGATCTTTCATGTGCCTTGAAAAGCCAAAATTTAGTAACTTTTTTACTCCTAACTTTTCCGTGTAAGAGAAAGTGGGAAAGTTGAAATACCTCTCTTAGTTTTTGTGTGGAAAAAAAACCTACCTTTCCGTCTTCCTCCTCTTTTTAAAGGCCAGGGAAGGTATGTTTTATCATCTTGCACCCACATCATATTTTTGTAACTACTGTGTTTCTCATATAATAAGGCTGGGTCTTATTTTTTTTTTTTTTTTGAGCCCCCCAAAAATGGTTAGGCCGTCTTTTCGGGGGTGACTTAATTCCCCGCCTTGCATCTTCGGGAGGGCGGCGACGGCTTGGATGTTGACCTCGGCATTGGTGGGGCACTTTGTATCGGGGTCAACGCAGGCAGCACCATATCCGGGTGTGCAACAAAAGTACTTCCTAACGGCAAGCCCCACCCCACCATTTCTCCCCCATTTCGCATGTTTTAATATAGGCCTTAATTTGGGGGGAGGGGCTTAATTTCATTTCATGCCTATAAAACATGCTGGGACTTCCTGTTGGGGGAGGCCATAATGTTGGAGAAACAGGGTAGCATAAGGGGGTGGTTTAAGAGGCTTATGCTTTCACCGACAGCTTTACCGTTGACTCTACCTCCAAAGTTCAGAATATTGGGGTTTTATTAATTTTTAAACAAAGCAACTTTGGAGCCTCCATGTTCAAATATGATTTACCACAAAGTAGAAACTGTTAAGAGCTGAGCAGCGAAAGGGCTGGCCCTTCAAATCCTGCTTGAGGTAACCCGCTAGCATTTCAGATGGAGAAGAATGGTTGTGTTCCTGATGTGGACCTCTGAGGTCTAATGTTCAGGTGAAAATCTGTTAAAGATTGTTTTAAAACACCAGGATTTCCCCCTCTCCCCTTCCCTGCCTTTCCCCCACACCCAGACCAGCATTTTCAGGGACAAATTGGATTTTCATTCATGACAGATATGTTATTTTTGAAGTATCAATCGTTTGGGCATAAATTAAATCCAGTTATTTATAATGCAGCGTAGCACTTCTCTTTTATTAAACTTGCTGGAATACATTATGTGAATAGCATTATGTTAAACAAACCAGATGGACACCCTTCATGCAGGTTATTTCTCTCATTTTACATCAATGTCTATATTGTGCAGCCAAAGTCATTACTGGTATATTACTTTTTTCTCTTTAAATCTCAATGTGGTTTAGAATTACTCCTAAGACACATACATTTTCAGGTGGAAAGATAAAGTGCCAATCATTTTAACATATAAAGTAACAAGTGTGACATACAAAAGGATCAGTATGTTTTAAATTTTGTAACTTTAAGGTGTGTGGATTTCAACTCCCAGAATTCCCCAGCTTGGCTGGAGAATTCTGGGAGTTGAAGTCCACACATCTTAAATTACCAAATTTGAAAAACACTGTTATAAATCAAGTGGAAGTATATATGAAGTATATATATAACCTTGTAGTAAGGAACATGACAAAAGAGGAGTGATCATTTTAATGATTATTATCCGTTTCTTCTTTTGATCTTTTTTATCATGGCTCCATCCACTTAACAAAGAATAGCTCTTGGTATGGTTTTAATCAGGATTGCAGTCTGAAAAACCCTTGCTGAAGAAAATCAAGTGAGTCAGAGGTGTGAAAGAGGTAACATTAATTAGTGAGCATTAAAAGGTTTAGAACAGACCACAGCTTCCTTTCTGCTTGTACTGAAAACTACAAATACCATGATTCTTGCTAGTGATTTTCAGCCTTCATGATTCTTGGTTAAGTTTTAAGGAACCAAAACAACCCAAAATATATAAACTGTGTCTTTAAAGTAAAAACTGCCAAAAGTAGGGAAAAAATCAGTTCCATTGAGATTAGGATAGGTAAAATGGGTAGATTAAGATGCTCAAAAGAACCACAAGGGGCTGGAAAGATTGGTAAAACCCCATCTCAAATCATTCAAAACACCAAACCAGCCTTAAAACATGTCACCAACCTTCTTGTAATTATCACAAGATTGAATTATTTTCATACCAAATACTAATACCAAACTATTACTAGATTTTAAGCTGTCACCTGACAGAGCATTCTCTGGGGATCTCAATGCAAACTTTAGGAGCACTGAGTGAGATTTCAGCTATTTTATATGTTTATTAAATGTGGGGGAGGTATTTAATTATCTCTCTTGGCATTGTATAGTATGTTGAGCCCTGATCTAAAAGGTAAGGGAATGTAGCCAAGTCACTGAATCATAGAATTGGCGTCCTAGAAAGTCCAACTGCCAACCCACGCTCAGCACAAGAATCTAAATTAATGCTTCCCCAACGGATAGCTCCCAGGCCATCATTAGAACACTACCAGTTAAGGTGAATTATTGGGAAATAGCTTAATTATCCTAAGTTGAATTCATTTTATGCACAGGATTACTTCCTATGATTTACTCAAAAGGGAGTTGTAAAGGCACTCTGCTTGGCATTTTTCAACCACCGTTATATCACCTCAAGTGTCATTTGCCTTCATGTCTCTACTATCCTTAGTTTGTCTCTCTTTAAAAAAAAATCATTGAAGTAGGGGGTCATCCTAAAGAGCCATGGTGGCAAAGTGGTGGGAATGCAGTACTGCGAGCTAATTCTGCTGACCTCCAGTAGTTCGATTTTCACTGGCTCAAGGTTGACTCAGCCTTCCATCCTTGCGAGGTTGGTAAAATGAGAACCCAGGTTGTTGGGGGCAAGAGGCTGACTCTGTAAACCGCTTAGAGAGGGCTGTAAAGCACCATGAAGCTGTATATTAAGTCTAAGTGCTATTGCTATTGCTATCCCATGGCAGGGTGTCCCACCGGTTATTTCTGCATTGCATAAAGAAATACATGAAGAATTGTCTGCCCAACAATTTCATTAGAAAACAAACACACAGGTAAAAGGGCGAAGCGTTCTCGGTTCCCTCCTTTTACAGCATTGCCACAACAAATTGGCCATATCCACGTGTTCCAGGCTGCAGGGGTATGCGCTGCCGTGCCACATCACTCCAAGGCTCTGGGCCTAGGACAGGGGCCCTGAGCACAAAGGGGAGATGCTATCCCCACCTTGCACCACGAAGGAGGATTATCACATCATGTCAAGCAGCTGAAGAAGCTTTACTGGTTGTTGGTCGAAGGTTGGTGGCTGAACATCCTCCAGGTGCGGTAATCCTTTGCTGTGAAGACTGGGGTGTGGAGAGAAAGGTGGGGTACATAGCCCGGTTTCCCCTTCAGCTCCTCAGCACAGCGATTGCGGTTGATGACTGGGGGGAAAAAAATAAGAGAGATTGTAATTCAAAAGAAGCTGGGGGGAAATTAAGGTCGATTTCCTATTTTGCATATACATCACTGGGAGGTTTGTAAGCAGAGACTGGACAGCCATTTGTCTGGAATGGTATATGTCCGTGATGGTGAACCTATGGCACACGTGCCACAGATGGCACACAGAGCCATTTGGGCCGGCACGCAAGCTGCAGGCAAACTAACTGCATATGCAGGTGCCTCACAGCTGATTTTGGCCAGTTTGAGGCCTTTTTGGCCTCCCAGAGGCTTCAGGAAGGCTTGTGCAGGCTTTGCAGGCCGAAAACTACCCCATTTCATCACTTCCTGTTTTTCTAAAAATACCGGAAGTGACGAAACGGGTCTAGTTTTTGGCCTGCAAAGCCTGCACAAGCCTTCCTGAAGCCTCTGGGAGGCCAAAAAAAGGCCGCAAAGCAGCCCAAAATCAGCTGTGAGGTGCAGTGCAGATTGCACATGCATGCCTAGGGGCATGGGGGGCGTGCATTGCTTTCTGGGTGCTGGCACGGGAGCACGAGGCATGCAAGCGCGGGCACAATTTTTGGCACAGGTGCCCAAAAAGGTTAGCCACCACTGGTATATGTTTTCTTGCTTCAGCAGGGGGTTGGGCTAGGTCCCTTCCAACTGTTATTCTATATTCTGTATACACCTCTTCATGGCCTAGGAATTGGGGGAAGCTGTTGTGTCAAAACACCTGGAAGTGCCTCTTAGGGGAGTCAAAGAAGGTGCCCATCTATTGCATGCAAGATTCAAGACTAGCAATTCAAAGAAAAACCATCAAGATGGCAGGTGATAGGAAAAGGAGCCATTCTTAACCTGAGAAGGTATAGGTAGGCCTTGACTTACAGAAATTTTGGACTCTTTTGTTGTCATACACCAAGGGCCTTCCACCTTGGCAAGTTTAAGACTTGTGGACTTCAACTCCCAGAATTCCTGATCTAACATGACTGGAGGAGGAATTCTGGGAGTTGGAAGTCCACAAGTCTTAAAGCTGTTTGAAGACCCCTGTCATACATCAAGGCCTCTCTCTAGTGTGAAAAATATTTTTTTTAATCCAGATCAATTTCACTGGATGATCCATTTTTTTCTAGAATTGGGGGAAAGGCATATAGGGTGAGGATTGAGGTCTCCCCTTGTGCACTCACGAACCATATTACAAGTCTCTGATGGAGCCAACCTGCCTGAGTTTTCCCCCACATTCCTTCGTCCCCATAATCCTGCTTCTTACCATATTCTTTGCCAGGAATATTCTTATCCTTCCATAGAAAAGCACTCCATCGTGTGTTAGGATCCGAATACTGAGGAGGGATGATTGGATCATACCAGCTGCTGTCTCGCAAATGCAGGGCGTAACCTAAGGATAAAAAAGATTTAGACGCACCGATATGAACTTGCATTGTGTTGCTACAGCCAAAATAGCCAATATTTTATTACAGGGGTGGGGAACTATGGCCCTTTTATGACTTGTGGACTTCAACCCCCAGCATGGCTGGCTCAGGAATTCTGGGAGTTGAAGTCCACCCCAGCTTTAACTGGTTAGTTTGTTTAGCTCAGGGGTGTCAAACTTGCGTCGTCCTGTGATGTATCTGGACTTCCCCCCCCCTTCGCTAAACTGAGTGGGGGAGGGGCCAGCACATGACACAGTGAGTTTGACACCCCTGGATTAGCTTCTAGATCCATGATGGTGAATTTATACAGAGGTGGCACGCAGAGCCCTCTCTGCAGGCATGTGAAGCCGTCGCCCCAGCGCTGTGCATGTGCATGCACCTCCCGCCGGCCAGCTGGTCTCTGCCAGATCCGGGGAGGGCGAGTGCACACGAGGGATGCATGCATGTGGGGTGGGTGAGATGGGGCATGAATGGGGGGTGGGGTACATGCACGGGGATGTGCATGGATTGCATTTGGGGGTTTGCGTGTGTGCACACACACATTCACACGTGCATGCTTTCGGCACCCGGTGCCGAAAAGGTTAGCCATTACTGTCCCTAGATTCATGGTGTTCAAACTTTTTACCTTCCTTATTGATCTTCCCTACCAAAATCAGAGTGCTATCCTTTAAAATTGATTCCTTTCTTAGGATATGGTGCATTTAAAGCTAAAAAAAAACCCCACACCTTATGGCCTTGGTTTCTAACAAGCATATTCATTTCAATGTATGGAGGCTACTCTACACTAGAAAACCCCAATATATGGACAGAACTAGTCCTATAGTGCCTCCTACTGGCCAGTATCAAATACAGTTAGTCCTCAATGTACAACTGTAACTGATCCCACAATTTAGTCTCATAACATGACGGCCATAAAGTTGATCACTATGTGACCGTGATCAATTCCAGAAACTTTTAGGCAGTGGTCATTAAGCAAATAGCGCAGTTGTTAAATGAACTCAGTTGGGACAAATGTTAGCAGGTAGCACAAAATGACTGTGGGGTCACCTTGTATGGTGACTTTGGTGTAAGGGTGGAGGTGCTGGAGGAGGAGGAGGAGGACAAAAGGGTGCAGCTTCGGGTCCCTCATTGACCACAGAAGTTCTCTGGATAGAGAGATGCACGTTCTAATCCTTCAGCTAAGGAAGCTACCTGGGATCTTTTGGGCCAGTTGTCCACAGCCCACACACAGTGGTCGTTATGGGCAAAAATAGATATTGTACTACTCTTACATAGTAATATAATAACACTTAGACTTATATACCACTTCATAGCCCTTTAGAGCATGGATCCTCAACCTGTGGGCCAGGGCCCACTATTGGGCTGTGGCCTCTTGGTCACTGGGCTGCATGAGTGGCTGGCCAGTGTGTGTGTGTGTGTGTGTGTGTGTGCGTGCACGTGCGCACGCATCCGCCCTCATGCTAGCATTGCCGCGTGCATCACACGGTCGCTAGTGTCACCGTGAGTGTCCCACAGGGGGTCATGGCCCCATTTGCGGTGCGCATGGCCTCATTTGCATGGGGCACATGCACACAGGCCCATTCATGTGTGCACAAGCATGCATAAAGGCACCCCTTCCCTCCCCCTCTGTGCCGCCAACCCAGAAATGTTGGGAACTTTGTTCTAGTTCAACTCCCTGCTCAAGCAGGAGACTCTACACTAGGGGTCCGCAACCTGTGGGCCGTAGCCTATTGGCCACCGGGCCGCATGAGTGGCTGGCAAGTGCATGTGTTTGTGCGTGCGCATCCCCACTCATGTTAATGTCGCCAGGAACATCACACAGGTACTAGTGTCGCCTTGAGCATTGCTCGGCCACTGGCATTGCTGCAAGAGTTGCACAGGTACTCATGGCCCCATTTGCAGCACCATGCGTGGTCCCATTTGTGCATGCACATGTAAAGGTGCCTACTCTTCCCTCCCCTCCGGGCTAACAACCCAAAAATGTTGGGGAACTCTGCTTTGTAGGCCTCTCTAAGCATTTTATAGAGTCAGACTAATTCCCCCAACAATCTGGGTCCTCATTTTACTGATCTCAGAAGGATGGAAGGCTAAGTCAACCTTTAGCCTGGTGAGATCTGAACTCCCAGCTGTGGACACAGTTTGCTTACAATACTGCATTCCAACCACTGTGCCACCAGGGCGCCTGGTGTCAACGTTCCAGGGAACCCCCATTCCGATCAGTAACTCCGAGACAAGCATAATCTCAAAAATACTTTTATTAGAATAGCACCTGGCACATCTGTGGAATTTTGAAACTAAGTTTCCCGGACTTCCCACAATGTCCCAACCTACAAACCATACCCTTTTTACTTACTCATCATCACATCACATGAACCAATCCCAAAGTAAGTTCCATTTTTTCCTGCACCACACTCTTTGACCTTGAACTAACAAAAGAATTCTATTTTGTCTACTAAAAGCTACTCAATTAAAATCACCCCCGTCCCACTTTCTCAAGCTATGTGGCAGCAATGAATAAGGATTCCAAAGCTGACAAATTGGTAAATATACAGGAAGAAACTATTAGTTAAATAATAATTTATTATGAACAGAGAATATTAATTAATATTATCTAATAACTATTTAATAATAGTTATATAATAGCCGCTTTGATCTAGTGCTTAAGGCTAGAGCTAAAGTTAGAAAGCGATAGAGCGTGAGTTCAAGTCCCACCTCAGCCATGTAAGACAACTGGGTGCCTTTGGATCAATCACACTCTCTTAGCCCAATGTACCTCACAGGGTAGTTGTTGCGGGGGAAAAAAAGAAGGAGGAAGGTGTGTTTGCCACTTTGAGTTATTTGCAAAAATAGTAAAATAAAAATAAATAAATAAAATAAACAATTCTAACAAAAATACAGTTTGGTCAGAGTGGGCTAAAAGAAGATTTGGGGGTGGGAGATGGCCAGGAGTAACTACGGCAACCTTATGACCTGTGGATTTCAACTCCCAGAATTCCTGAGCCAGCCATGCTAATTCAGGAATTCTGGGAGTTGAAGTCCACAGCTCCTAAAGTTGCCATAGTCACCCACCTTAAATCTCAAACACTTACCAGGTGGTATAGCCTTCTCCTTTTTGGTATTTGACCTCTGCCAGCGGTGATAGGTCTCTCGGCCCAGGGGTTCGGTGATGGTGTACCAGGCATCGCGGTTGTGGCTGTTCGTCAGACCGGTATACCAGGTTTGAGGGATGGCATCCCACCCCATAGGGGTGAATTTCCAGCGGACGGCCTCTTTTATAACAGGGGCATTCCGTGGTCCCCTCAGAGAAAGATATTCGTCACTGTCAAAGGGACAAAACAAAAATATCCATTATTCAAATGCCATCATGGCTGGCCAAAAAAAGACAAAGAGGAATACGAATTTGGAGTGACCAACATGCCCAGGAGTAAATTGAGATTAAGTTCAGTTCAATTTAAACTTACATTAAATGTTCTCTCAGAAGGAAGGATCTCTATTAAATTATTACTACTGTATTAAGTGCCAATCAAATTGGAGCAGTGGTTGAACCAAACTGTGATTCAGATGAAGTAAATATAAAGAGATTTTGACTTTCCATACATGCTGATTGGGTCAGAGCTACCAATGCATAATTAGACAGGAAGTATTCTGATTGTCAAACCTGAATTCGGTTAGGGAATCCTAAGGAAAGACTGAACATAGAATTGCCAGTCCAATAATGCACCTAGATAAATCTCTCTCTCTCTCTCTCTCTCTCTATCTATCTATCTATCTATCTATCTATCTATATATATTTAATGACCCAGACTGGATGCCCTTCCTGAAGCCTATGCAAAGTTCACAGCAGATAATTACTCATTGCACCCAGAGAGAAAAATATCTGCCGCTACCTAGGATTGAACTCACAGCCTCCTGATTGTGAAGTGAGAACACCACTTCTAGGCCACCATGCTGCTCACTTAGACAAATCTATACTATGTCCCTATCAGGAATATTACATACAGTTCTGATCAAAACATTTAGAAAAAGGATATAAGCTGCTTAGAGTCATCTTCAGTGAGATTGGGCAGCATACAAGATAGATAGATGATAGATAGATAGATAGATAGATAGATAGATAGATAGATAGATAGATAGATAGATAGATAGATGATAGATAGATAGATAGATAGATAGATAGATAGATAAAAATAACTAGGAAAAGTGCATAAAATGAATTAAATTAGCATGAATTAACAAGATCAGGGCACTTGTTAATGGTTTCCTTTTACTGAATGTGCTTTAGGCTGGAAAGAAAGTTCATAAATAAGATATGCGCAATCATTTATGCCATAGAAAAAGAGGATTAGAACAGAATTATCCATAGGAAACAGGTCCCCAAAAGTCAAGATGGAAGCCACGATCATGCAATTGAAGCCCCACCTCTTTTATGACTATGGTCATATGATTGGGGTTGCCATCTTGCCTTTTTTGACTTCCCCCGACCCCCTGAATAGAAAGTTTTCCTCATTCTCTTCAAACCAGGGATCAGTTCCCAAATGTGACAGCAAGAGGTAAAACAGACAAAAGAAAACTTTTCCCATGATGAAATCGATGCATCCAATATCACAGGATGTGGAGAGGGCCAAAAGCTAAATGGACTGGGTCCAAATGACAGGTCTATTGAAGGTTAGTCTTCCTTCTGGGTTGCAGGACACCAGTCTCTGAAGGAAAACAATGTTAGGAGAAGGATGTGTTTCCATCTTCTGTGAGCATCCCAAAGGCATCTAATTAGCCACTGTGGGACACCAAGCATCGGGTAAAGGGCTACTCTGACTCAAAAGAGCTGCTCTTAGCTTCTTATCTTCAAAATCTATCTCCTCAAGCTGGTTGTAGGAGTAATTTAATGGCTTATAATGGGACCATGGTGAGCTCACAAGGTTAGGACGCTGGCTCAGTAATTAGTAAGCCTATGATTGAGGTGCTGCTGTGTGGAAGAGTGATTTCCCATCATTTGCTCCAGCTCCTAGCAAGGGAGCAATCACAAGTAGATAGATAGGTACCATTTTGGTGGGTATATTAATAGGGACATCAAAGGAGCCCCCAACCAGATGTCTCCTGGGCAACAGTGATGTCACCAGCTAAGCCTTTCAACTTGGAAGCATGATAGGTGCTTCCGTCACAAACACAAGCAAATGGTTTATAATGCAGAATTCTCTAAAGAGTTGCATAAAGAGTAAAAAGTGCTGAAAAGTGGGGAATGAGCCAACTGTTTTCTCTTTTTGTTCTGTTATTTATTCTTCGAAAATAATCATTCATCCAGCCTTTTTGAAGCTGAATAGCCAAATCAACAGTTCCAAGCAATAATTGTGACAAAATGACACAAATTTGTAGATCCCCATTCACCTCCTGCAAGTCTCCAGGCCTGCATTTTGTAGAAAGGCTCATTTCAAAGGATGGGACTTTGGAAGGGGAAATGAGCTCATTTAATCCACTATTTAGAATTAAAATGTTGTTCTGCATCTGGAAAGAGATTTGCACATGATCTTACCAACCTGACACACTATCTGAGCCCCTAAAATATATCCATAGGAAGCTGCAGAAAGGAAACTATCCTTTTGAAAGTGGAAGGGAAAGCATTGGGAAGAGGGCAAAGGCATGGTGGATTGTTTGTAAAATTTGCAAGATCCAAAGACCAAAATGTAGGAATCAGGAGTATCTAAAGCAGTAGTGGGATTCAAATTTTTTGACTACCGGTTCTGTGGGCATGGCTTGGTGGGCATGGCAGGGGAAGGATACTGTAAAATCTCCAGTCAGAGGTAGTATTTGCCAGTTCTCCAAACTCCTCAAAATTTCCACTACCAGTTCTCCAGAACTGGTCAGAACCTGCTGAATACCACCTCTATTTTAAAGGGTGTGGTCAGAAATGGTGGCTGGATCGAATCTTTCCTGGATGCACATATCAAAGAGGTGGAGTTTTGATCACTTTTGCAGCCATGGCCATTTTTACTTTTTTGACTACACCCTGGTAAGAAAGTTATTCCTGCAGTAAGCTAGAAGAGGGAGGGAGGGAGGGAGGGAGGGAGGAAGGAAGGAAAGAAAGAAAGAAAAATTCTGGGAGTTGAAGTTCACATATCTTCAAGTTGCCAAAGTTGAAAAACATTGCCATAATAGACGATGTAAGGAAGCCATTTCTCCCTGTCAAATAAAGCCCAACATGTGATTGTTAGTAGTTTGCACCATTGTGAAGACACTCACCTGTAGACCGGAGTGGGGAAGTTAGTTTCTAAGGTGTTAAGAGGGACATATGGACGATTTAATACCAAATCCCGGTATGACAGGTCACGGAAATCCATGGCGGATGTCCCCTCCTGCAGCCCAGGCCAGCTTAAGAGAGTTTTCCTTTGGCTGGAGGGAAGAGCAAGATGAATCAGTCATTGTTTGACTTGCACACTTCCTGGCAACCATCCCCTTAGCAACCAGTGCAGCAACAAGGAGACAATGAATGATGGAGTGTGTTAGGTCCAAAGGACCGGAAGGGGGAGGAAAGGTATAGTAAAAGATCCTGATCAGGAAAAGTCCCCAATTTTTACAGAAGAGAAGAAGGGACAATGTCCTTCCCACACCTTTCCCCTTCCTGGCATTGCTTGCAATGGTGTTGGCTGTATTCATACATCTTTTGGGGTCTTGGAGTGATATTATGAGAAATGGTGGAAGCTGGAAAAGGAAGGGTAGAGAGCACAGGGTCTAAGAAACTTCAAATCATTCTAAGAGACTCTGCTAAATTAGCAACCCATCAATATGGGTCGGAAATTCCTCTTATCAGTGTGTTTTTTAAAACTTTGGCAACTTTAAGATATAAGGACTTCAACTCCCAGAATTCCCCAGCCAGAAGGCTGGAAGTTGGTCTACATATCTAAAAGTTGCCAAGGTTGAAAAACTCTGATCAAGGGGTTCAGATGGAGAGAGGATCCCTTTCCAATCCCATTTCTTGCCAATGAAATAAATATTGCTCAAAATTAAGTTTCTAAGTTAAAGACTCCAGGCACCACTCTGTTGTAATGACGAGGCAGTCAAGTTGTTTGATCATGAACAACTGAATCATGATGATCTTTATTGGAGTCTAGTCTTGCATTTATACACATTTTTAGTTATCCTCCATCACTGGTTCACTTTGGTTACTGCTTAACTTTGGTTACTGTTCAGCACAGTAATCCATACAATTAATTATCTCTAGTTAAAGTCTAACATATGTTTACTTCCTCTCTCTAATCCTCCTTTAGATTAGTGACTTTGTTTACCTGAGTTGTATTTGCTTGGAAACATTCTTTATCTGAGGTTTGCCATCCAAGATTGGAACATTCCTGCAATTACAACTCTACACCACTCCAACCGTAATCAGCACTCAGATCAGCATCGATTAACTCCAAGGTCCATTTTAGACCAAGAAGCAACACCCCAATCAAGAAACTGCCAAAGAGCCCTTAGTAAATAATACAGACGGGCAAGACACCAGAATATAAACTGGCAGCAAATAGTACTCTATGGTAGCACCGAGTTCGGGTATGGAAATGTCTGCAGGAAAACGAAAAAGCTCAGAGAGGACCAAGGACTCCTCATCTAACCCCAGTGGATTCTGAAGCTTTCTGATAAAAAGCCCAGAAGTTTACAAAGGAAGACTATTTCAATGGCTAAATTTATGCAGCACACTAAATGAAAATCAAACCAATCACATTTTGTTTTAGCGTGTTGTTGAAGCCCAGCCAGTGATTTCTAAACCATGATTAACACTTAAATGTGCTGTGTAAATACAAGTAACTAGGATTTATTTTAATGTTATAAGTCAATGAACCATGGAATGTGTGTGTGTGTGTGTGTGTGTGTGTGTGTGTGTGTGTGTATGTATGTATGTATGTTTTGGAAAACGCATGTTTAAAATAATTTAAATCCCTTCTTTGAAATCACCCTGAAGGAAAAGACAGGAGCATGCAGTGCGAAAAGAAACTATGAGCATTCTTTTTAATGCAAATTTTCCACTTTGTTAGCTGATAAAAGATTTTGAATGTACATGTGTATAACAGATGAACAGAGTTGGAAGGGACCTTGTAGGTCATCTAGTCCAACCCCCTGCACAAGACTTTACACTATTTCTGACAGATTGCAGTCCAGTCTCTTCTTGGAAGCTTCCAGTGATGACACTATTTCTGACAGATTGCAGTCCAGTCTCTTCTTGGAAGCTTCCAGTGATGAAGCTCCCACCAACTTCCAAAGGCAACTTCTGTTCCATTAGTTGATTATTCTCACTGACAGAAAATTTCTCGTTTCTAGGTTGAATCTCTCCTTAATCAGTTTCCATCTATTATTCCTTGTCTGGCCTTCAGGTGCTTTAGAAAATAGCTTGACCCCTTCCTCTCTGGGGCAGTTCCTCAAATATTGGAACATTGCTATCATGTCTCCCCAGGTCCTTCTCCTCACTAGACTACCTGTACCCAATTCCAGCAGTCGTTCTTCATTTAGCTTTCAGTCCCCTAATCATCTTGGTTGCTCATCTCTGCTCTCTTTCTAGAGTCACAACATTTTTTTTATAGTGTGATGAATGCAAGGGAAATAGTAATGAAATATGTATATTAATTGAGTTAGTTTCATTTGAAATGTGATTGAACTCTAGTCAACATCACTTTTCGCTGAGACCTTAAACAAACCTTATCCAGCCTGGATCCAAGAGAAAGGCTTAAAAAGAGCCAGTTTTGTTTGATGGTTAAAGGCACTGGGCTACAAGCTGACAGATAGAAATTATATTCCCGGCGACTTTGAGCCAGTCACTCTCTCTCAGCCTTAGGAAGAAGCAATGGCAAATCACATCCAAAATCCTACCAATAAAACTGCAGGGATTAGTCCAGGCAATTCCCAGGCATCAAAAACAAACCAAGAAAGATTTAAACATTTTTGCTGTAGACAACCAAAATTGCTTGGTGAAAGATAGTTAGAGCATGAAGCAGCACTAAGATGCATACTTGAATTTAGTATACAGATCGTCCTAAATTCTAATACAGTTTTAGTTTTAGGATAGTTAACAGTAGAAATGCATACATCATTGGAAGATCGAAGCATTGGTTGGGGACAGATGTTTCTGGAGGAAATCTAACTTATGTGGTTGCTGAAAACCAGCAATTGATGATAAGATTGGCAATAAATCTAAATGTTCTGCATAATATGTTATGAGCCTGGTCATAGCTGCAGGTGTGCTATGGTTTATGATTTATTGTCGGAGAAACCGAGATATTTTAAGGTTTGTTCAACAACTTATGGTTTAAGCATTTGGGGATGTTTTGATATCCAGCCTGGTTAACACATTGAGCTAAATGAGTTAACTATAATTAAACAACTACAATGCTAAGGTCAAATATAGCATGAAACAACATTAACAAGTAACAAACAGATTAGATTATGGCATGAATGCAATGTGTGAAATCAATGTCTATGAGGCTACTCAAAGATTCTATGCCAGATTGCTTGCTTCTATTAATGGAAGCTTGAAATGGTTTCTATAGCAACTAAAAGCAATCTGCACATTTAATATTTTGAGATTACAACAAATGAAGAACTTTTCATTTTCCACATTAAGTTTAATAGAATCATCTGTAATTATTATTTCATCTATTATTTTCAACCGTGTTGTCAATTTTTAAACCATTATTTTAAACTATAATTTGCTAAATCTCAATGGCTGAATACCCACAATACAGTAAGCCTTAAACTATGGATTGTAATCTACCATTCAAAGGCACAGATATTGTATGACGATATAAGAGTTTGGTGTGGGTTGAACCATGTTTGTGTGAACAGAGGCACCATAATTAAAGATCGGAAAGCCTGGCCTATCTAAAACTGTACAGTATCTAAAACAAGAACATTCTTTGGGATTGCGCTCCTCAGCACCAAGGTCTGAGGGACCTTGGCAGCCTTCTAGTCCAACCCCTTGTTCAAGCCAGAAACCCTCTATCAGAGGTCTCCAAACTTGGCAACTTTAGGACTTGTGGACTTCAACTCCCAGAATTCTCCAGCCAACATTTCATTAACTCTGGGAGTTGAAGTCCACAAGTCTTAAAAGTTGCCAAGTTTGGGAACCCCTGCCCTATATCATTCAAGACAAATGGTTGCCCAATCTCTTCTAAAAAAACCTTCAGTGTTGGAGCACCCACAACTTCCAGAGGCAATTTTTCCTTCTTCACTGAACCAGGCATGTGCATGGACAGTGCATGACACATCCAGCCCACAGGCAGTGGGTTTGATAGCCCTGCTCGAATTGATTGTTGTCTGGAAATTTCTCCTTAGTTCTAGATTGGTTAGCTCCTTGATTGCTTTCCACCCATTGCTTCTTGTCCTGCCTTTAGGTCCTTTGGAGAATAGGTTGACCCCTTCTTCTTAGGGGCAGCCCCTGAGATATTGGAAGACTCAGGGGTGGGTTTCTACCGGTTCTGTCCACCTCTGTAGAACCGGTAGCTCTGAAGAGCAGCAGACATAGAACCAGTTCCATATCTTCTGATGTTTTTGCCCACCCGCCTGCCTGCCCTCTTACCAGACCTTTATTTCCTGCTTTTTCAACTTCAGCTGCCGTGCAAGGCACAGCTGCAGTTAAAAAAGCAGGAAAAAAGTGCTTTTTCAAAGGCTGCTTCTCTGCACGTAGCGTGCTGATGACGATTTACAGGCGCACGCCAAACCTCGTAAATGTCCGAACTGGTAGTTAACTCTGTCGGATCCCACCCCTGGGAAGATTGCTATCATGTCACCCCTAATCCTTCTCTTCATTGAAGTAGACATACCCAATTCCGTTCCTCATATATGTTTTACTCTCAAGTTCCTTAATCAGAAGTGAGGGGAAAAATTCAATGAAAACACATCCATTTCATAAATTCATTAATCACCTTAAGTTAAACCCCAAGAGACGCTCCAGTAGTACTGAATCATCTCTCTGTGAGAAATAGATTGACTTTACGTGAAAGTGGAAGTGAAAGTGACAGTGAAATTGTACTACAGGTAGCCCTTGACTTATAACCTTTCATTTAGTGACCCTTCAAAGTTGTAACAGCACCAAAAAAAACTGACTTATGAGCACTTACAAACATCGCAGCATCCCTACAGTCACATGATCAAAATTCAGGTACTTGACAACTGGCATATATATTTATGATGGTTATAGTATCCTGGGGTTATGTGATTGCCACTCACGATCTTCCCAAGGGCCAAGGTTGAGAAACACTACACTAATTGAACACTGTCCAACACGATAAAGGGAAAAAAGTGACTCTTCTCTAAATGACAAGCATGCAAATCCCAGGGTTGTTATGGATGGAATGAAATACTAGCCATCTTTTTTCTACCTTTTTATTTTTTTAATTGTGCAGCAACTTTTCCATTTACAAGTGTCCATTGTCATCATCCAAGTAGGTCATGGTTGTCCCAAAGGTGCTTTTTCAAAATTTTCAGCATTGGTCACGGTTCCTTCCTACTGGAAGAGACTGCCTTACCAGTTGTCCTTGGATTTTAGCATGCATGACTTTTGCTATCATCTGCCAGATCAATTCTGGAAAATTTAAAAACGTCCTCCTTTGTGCCATTTTGCTTATTATTAATATAAATGTACAACCCAATGAGTGCCAGTGCATTTTAATATGTAACCCCGTTTTGAAAAGTACCAGACACTTGACAAAGTAAATTATTCCATTCACAAGTCTTTAATGTCAGATACATTAACTTTACATATGAAGCTGTACACTTTTTTTTTTTTTGTACCATACCCCACACATCCTATGGCCCCTTATGTGACGCACTGCATACATAAGAATGCCACACATTCACACAAAACCGAAAACAGAATTTTCAGATACTTCTGGCCAAAAGATAATACAGAGAAATACAAATTGTGGAACCTGTATTTTTTTTTTATCCTCTTGTGTGGATTTTTGTTTTTTTCTTACACATGACTAGTCAACATGCATCATTATAAACAACTCTTGCAACCCATATGAGAACTGAGACAACACACACACACACAATACTTATTTGGAGGCAGCTGCATCCACCACAAACTCCGGCATTTGCGGCATCTGCCCCAGATAGAAAGCAAGAGTTGGGGATTCCAACCATTCTCTTCTCTAGGAACAGGATCTCAAGATGGCACGTTGTAAATGGAAGTAAACAAGAGGGTCCCTCCTTCAGGAGGTGGCAGACCACGGGCATTTTTTCCCCCTAAAAAAATTAACCGCTGGATTTGTCATGTTAGATACCACATGGAGGCAAAGCTGGTTGTTCAAACTTCAAAACAAAAGGGGGGGCCACCATGTAGACCAGGTGGACATCAAAAAAGTGACAGGGACTCGGATGGAATTGAAAGAATCTTTCTGAGAAATTACTTCACATTCTCGCCATCCAGGAGAACGCTCTCCCTTCTGTGTGGAAACAGGAGAGCTCTATTCAGCGCTTCAAGAATACTCCAGTTGGTTCTGTGACATTTGTACATAGCACATCTTGCATAGTCTAAGCAGAACATTTTCCCTCCACACCAGTATCTCCCCCCAGTCTAGTGCTATGTGACTACAAATCAGTGTAATCCTAAGCCACCTTAGTCAAAAGGGCTAAAGGATGATGGCAAACTGGAGTTCCCACATCAACAAAACACAGAGCTGGAGGAAGACCAGAACATACACACGATGCATGGAGGGCCACAGGTTGATTCCTACATGCTCACAAAGAGAACTGGACTTCTGCAAATATTCTATTAAGTGCAAAGACACCTCAAACAAGCAACAGTTTGTACAGCTGGGGTAGTTTTTCACAAAGAGGAATAAGGGCTGCTAAAATACAAAATACACTGATTTTAAAAGCAACACATAGAAATCAAGTGCTGTAGTCTTCATATCTCAGACCTTCATGGCATTTCTGACTGGGCTTCAAATAACATCATCATTCAACCAAATTAAAAATAAAAATTCACTTTGGACTGAATTACAGGACTTCATATATCCAAAAATGTTCCATTTATCTACTTCTTCCTAACACTAAACATAAACCCATCAAACCTCTGGCTCCTTCAGGTTGAATCACGAATCATCTAAACTCTTGATTCCCTCTTTGCATTCCCAATTTGGTCTCTCATTTCTCATTCTGGACAAGCCCTAAGTTGTCCAATTTTTAATATTAGGACACAAAGAAGGGAGCGCATCAGTCAAACATTCAATTCTAAGAGCCAAAATTACAAATTATCTTTTCAAATACTGTATGAACTCAACTTGTATGCTTTCCTTTTGAAAAACAACACTCCTACCCCCCACCACACCAAAACACAATCTGCCCAGCCTCAGTTTTCAAATCTCTGGAATCTCTCTACATTTGCCGCCAAGTCAAACTTAAAAGCCAACACTTCTGTCCTCTCCGCTCTCTCCTGGAAATTTGTGCTTATTTGCTTATTGGAAACTCTTCAAAATCGTTCTGACCCTACGAAATGTTCAGCATAAAAATATCACTGTGCTGTTTGAGTAACTTTTTTTTCTTCAGCCAAGGACTGTTCTTTCGTCTAAAAGATATGAATGGCCCAGGGACTGCAGGGTTATGGCTGGTGAAATGCCATCACTAAAAGAAGGTAAACTTTTAGGTTGACTCTTCTGCCTGGAAAAGGGGAGGAGGAGGAGGAGGAGGAGGAGGAGGAGTTGAGGCATCAGGTGGCTCTTATAAGCCTTGTTTTCCCATCAGCAGAAGGGAAAAAGCAGCCCTTTAGGAAACAAGAATGGCAAAACTTCCCCCACCCCCATTTTGTTCCTTAACTATTGTTCCTCCAACTATTTTTTTTTTTTAAAAAACACCTACAAATAATGGGCTAAACATTTGGCTTTGCCCGCTGCTGAGGTGTTCTAAGGGCAATAAAAAAGGATGCTGGCGCCATATGTGGCCTGCAAAATAGGGCCTTGCAGGTTCATATTAGCCTTCCCTAAGCTGAATACGTCCGAAGAGTTACACTCATCCCTGCTATCTGAGCAGTCAGCTTGGCCTCCTGTTTTTCAGGCCCTGGCCGTGCTGAGACTGACAGCCTGTTTGCACTCAACACAGCTAGAGGGCAGAAAGATTAAGGCTTAAATAAAAGTACTCTTCCCCTTTTCAGTGTGCTGCTCCCACAAACCAAGTCACCATGCGCTCAGGGATCATCCAAATGCCATTGAGCGGACATCTCCAAACTCTGTATGCCTTGGAAAATAAATCCTGCAAAGTTGTTTTTCCTTCTTCACCACTTACCACATTGGTGTTACTTCCATCAGAGCCGGCTTACTTTTTATAGATACACAAAATCCGTTTTTTTTTTAATTCATCTTCAAGGCCAGGACCTAACATGAACCCTGCTCCTCTTCCTTTTTTTAAATTTGTCCAACAGGCAGGCACACTTTGGGCATTTGCTCTCTCTCTCTCTCTCTCACTCTCACACACACACACACACACTCACACACACACTACATACAGACACACACTTCCAGATTCTCCTCTCTCTGAAGCCCTTCCGCACTTGTCCCCTGTCCTGGAGGACAAGAAAATATTTCTCCTTCTTTTTTTTGCCAGCTTCCCTTCCCTTCCCACCCACCCCTCCCCCTAAATAATGCTCAGTAGCATTCATACTCAGGTATTTAATAAGCATCTCTGAGTCCCCTCTAAACAGATTGACACCTTGCCCCCCCCCGGTTCCCACCCACCCTCTCCCAAATCCAGGCTTCTGGTCCATGCATGCCGGTTAGTGGTCTTGATCCCAAAATACAGTCTGTGGGTTGATTTTACCGTATCCTGGTGAAGAGGTTAAGAACTGATACAGACTCCTAGGAGCGAAGAGACAGAGAAGGAAGCAATTAGCATTGCATTTCTTAGAAGTGTTTTAACAGAAGATCTCTGAATGGGTTGTAATATCACCTGGAAATGTAAACATATTCTAACACTAAGAGTAAAACAAAATGAAATAAAGAATATGGAAAATCCCTTTCTCTCTCTCCCTCCCCACCCTCTCTGTCTCTCCCTCCCTCCCTCTCTCTCTCTTCTCTCTCCCTCCCTCCCTGATCCACACACATATACATGTACACTCCCATACAAAAATACCCATTCAAATTTGGAGCATTTCTACTATGGGTGACTTTTGTGCAATGACCATTTGTTCAGTGACCAAACTTATAACGCTGCTGAATGAGTGGTAGGTCATCACAACCTCCCTGCAGTCATTAGTCATTTGTGACCTTCCTTACCAGCTTAAGAGCCACATGGCGCAGTGGTTAGAATGCAGTACTGCAGGCTATTTCTGCTGATCACCAGCTGCCAGCAGTCTGGCAGTTCAAATCCCACCAAGCTCAAAGTTGACTCAGCCCACCATCCTTGTGAGGTTGGTAAAATGAGACCCATGTTGTTGGGGGCAAGAGACTGACTCTGTAAACTGCCTAGAGAGGGCTGTAAAGCACTGTGAAGCGGTATAGAAATCTAAGTGCTATTGCTATTCCCACAAGCAAAGTCAAAGCGGAAGCTGGCAGGAAGTCACAGTCATGTGAGGTCCTTGCTTAATGACCTGCACAGTTCTCACTTAATTATGGCAACCAGAACTGCTGAAACTGCCACCGTTAAGCAGCACAGTTCGTGTGGTTTTTCGAGTTATGACCAGGTCGCTTAATGACAAGTCTCTGGTCCAAATTAGCATCATCAAGCAAGGGCTACCTGTATTCCCATCATCTGACTATTACAGGCTCTTTCATGCAGGCCCAAAGAGCTATTAACACAACAACAATCTCTCTCCTAATCCAGAACAACCCAGCACTGAATTGCTAACACTGGTATCTGGAAGTCTCCAAGAAGCCAGCCAGCAAAGTACGGGAAAATCGCCCCTTGCCTATTACCAGTCCCAAATTTTAATATCCAGATGGTATCCTGGATTTGAACCTGAAGCCTCTACCTAGCCATCAGGACTAATAGTAATAGTACCCTCTCTCTCAGGACATCTGCCTGTGCCACTAGATCTGAAAGGATGGGCATGTTCCAGGTGCCTTCCCTAAATGTTGCCATAGAGTGGGAGGCAGGCAGCATGCCTTCTCAGTGGTGGCTCCCTGCCCTTTGGAACCACCCTTCCAGGGCTCCATTCTCAGAGCCTTCTGAAAAGCCTTGAAGGCCTGGCTTTTCCCACAGGTATTGGGATAGTGTAAGTCTGGAGCCAGGTAAAGTTCTTTATGGACGTGTGGGAATGCTTCAGGGCAGTGGGAATTTTTGTGTAGGATTTTATGTTTTTTTCCCCATTGTTTTTACTGTCACTTGTGAGCCACCTGAGGTTATGCTGCATAAGGTGGGCAGCTAGATACATCTTTAAAACAAACAAGGCATTGACTGCTCTGCTCCACCTTTCATGTCTTAACTCCAGAGAGGCTGCCAGTTACAATCAAAACAGAAAAACAGCTGCCCTGGGTCACAGAGAACACCTCACTCTAGGTTCCCATATGTCCCCGAAAAGTCCCTAGCACCCTTCTGACAGAGGCAACGGATGTTAAGGATGATAGTCTCCAATACAATCCACTCACTGTTATCCCTGGAAGATAAGCATGATTTCTTTATAGCCTACTTTTAAGTTCTTCTAAGACGGCCTTCAAATATGTGCAGAATACAACAGCAATGATGAGTCATGGATTTGAACTTCTGAGCTGGCACTACATTGGGATGGAATTCATTAATCCCCAGAGGTACATATCTAGCCACTTTCAGGGCAGAAGATAAAAAGATTTTTAAAGACAGACAGCAGCTCAGTTTGAGGCTGAAGCTTTGTCTTCAGTCATTCAGGTGGTCCATTTCTTGTAAGCATCATCTCATTATGTACCACTGGAACTCAGCATTAGCTTCAAAGATGATTGCTCAAGTACATGGAAAAAAAAGATTTTACCTTGGTAGAGCGAGTTTTGCTGAAAACATTCCAAAACCTCAGTGTCTCATCCCCGGCTCCTGTCACAATGGCTTCTCCATCTGGTGACATTGCCTATAAAAGAGAGTTGAGGAAAACGATTAATACTGTTTATGTGATTTATACAGCAACCCATCTCATTTACGTGTCTTTGGGTAGCTCACAACAATAATTCAATAAAAACAGGTTAAAAACAATAGAACATATAATAAGTATTCATAATCCATTTTTTAAAAAAAACCCAGAAAATCACGATCAGCAGCAGAATTCATCCTACATCAGTTCAACGCGGTCCCTATAAGAGCTCCCCACCGTTACTGGACCCACAGGCATAGTGCCAGAGCCATAGTGGCAGAGCCATAGTGGCAGAACATCTAAGTCAGAGGGGATAATGTTCCACAGAGCAGCTGCCATGGAAGAAACGGCTCTCTTTCTGGGTCTCACCAGATGAAATTCTTTTGCAGACAGGACCCATAATGTGCCTCTCACGAAGGAATGGGTAGATGTAACTGGAAGGGGTGTTCAAATAACCTGGTCTTATGTTATAGAGGACTTTGTATGTCACAACAAGCACTCTGAACTCAGAAGCATATGGGGAACCAGTGCCGCTGAACCAGAGTATAATGTTGTGCTGATGGAGGTGCACATACTGTAACTGCACATGCTGCTATATTCTTTACCACTTGCAGCTTCTGGATGCAGTTCAAGGGCAGCCCCATGAAGAGCACATGATAGTAATCCAGTCGAGAGATGACCAGGGTATGAGCAATTGTGAGCAGAGCCTCCTGGTCCAGGAATGGGCACAACTGGAACATAACAAGGAGTTGGCCACAACTGTCACCTGCTCTTCAAGCAGGACTATGAGTCCAGGAGAAGCCTAAGATTGCACAGTTTGGGGCCTCATCGAGACCCAAAAGTGGTAGGTTCTGGGAATCAGTGGACCTCAAAAATCCAATGCCATTCAGTCTTGCTAGTTGAGCCGAAGCCTAATGTTCCCATTCAGATCCATTTTCCCACTCAGACTTATTGTTCCAGATTTCAGAGGAAAGGACGCCAACATCATCACTTAATATGCAAAGGGTGGAGAGATATCTGGGTATCTCCGCTGGGTATCATAAATACAGTGATATTTCCAGTAGATGACCTCATGCAGCAGTTTTGTGTAGATATTAAATGAGAGTGGGGAGAATATAAAATCCCGAAGAACTTCACAAAGCAGGGACTGAAGACGGGGGATCCCTTGCTCCTTTCCTTAACAACATAAGACTGGAACTTGACCCCAGAGTAAGGAGGAGAACCAACACAAAGTGTTGACCTCCAGGGGCACCAGCACAAGACATTGTCAACACCAACTTCTGGAACCAGAGCAGAAGATAACATGATTGATGATATTGAAGGCAATCAAAAGGTCAAGAAGAGCAAGGATGGATGCACTAACTCCATACTCACCAAGTAAAGGACTCTGTAGGAATGCCCAGTTAGCTTTGCAACCTGAGTCAAGGACGGGTACTTCCAAACGAGGATCTGGTTCTGTGAGTATCCATGAGTGCTCACCTATAGAGAGAATATTCTTCAGGTCTTAGCTGCAAACAAAAAGCAAGCACAAAGGCCGAGGAGGGGATCCCAATTATAATTTGACTTTTGAGGGTGTTGATGGTAGCCTGTAAATGGGTTTTCCATAGAAATCCTTATCAGTTAAGAAGTATGAATTGACTCATTGTTATTCAGTTGCCAAGTTATGCCCGACTTTCTGCGACCATATGGACCGTAGCAAACCAGACACAATCACCCCCCTCACCGATCTTTCACTGTTTCCCCAAACCCATATTCACCATGCCAATGACACCATCCAACTATCTCATCCTTTGCTATCCCCTTCTCCTTTTGCTTTCAATTGTCTCAGTCAAGGAATTATTTGGTCTGCTTCATGATGGAACAGAGATCAAGAGATAGAAAACATTCCTTACAAGTTGCTGAAAGAAAAGTTTATATAAGTGGGAACTCTGAGGACCCCAAATAAAAGCAAAAAACAGTATTTTTATTCAGTTCCATTTTTAGTTCAGAATCCCTCCAATGATGTAACTTCTCCCATAAACTGATGCATTATTCACAATAGCTCTGCAAGGTAGCTGGGAATGAGGGGACAGTGCTCAAATTATCAAAGGACATAACAGAACATAGGTATGCTTTTATTAAAATGTGTAAACTCTGCCCCAAGCCTACTAACAGCAGCTAAGGGCCCCGATTGCTTTTAAAGAGAGGAACAGCCCTACTCTAGCAGGATGATTGCTATTCTAGCATCCAGCATCTTCTGCATTGATGACAGCTAAAGAAAAGAATAGAATACTTTATTTGGCCAAGTGTGATTAGACGCACAAGGAATTTGTCTCTGATGTAGAAGCTCTTAGTGTATGTGCAAAGCAATAGAATCATCACCATCATCCCAATAAGAGAGGGTAGTAAAGAAGATAATAATGGGGATATAGTAATACTACAATTATACTACATGGTTAAATATTCATACCGTGTTCCTCCCAAAGTAAGACTGTGTCTTATATTAATTTTTGCTGCAAAAGTTGCATTAGGGCTTGTTTTTTGGTTAGATCAGGAGTGTCAAACTGGCAGCCCCTGGGTCAGATGCATCACACTCAGGCTATGCCCACCCTAGCTCTGCAAAAAAAAAACATTGTGATATGTCACATGACAGCAATGTGAAATGGCGCGTTTGACACCCGTGGGCTAAATCTTATTTTCAGGGAAATAAAGTACTAAATGCATCCATCTGGCTGACAATCTTAATTGGAGTTTATTTTTGGGGTAGGTCTTACATTATGAGCATCCCGAAAAAAAAACCATGCCAGGGCTTATTTTCCAATTGGGTCTTATTTTCGGGGAAACACGGTAGACATAAAACCCACCTGAAAAGAACTATGTCTCAAAGCTTCCAAGTTCAACATGATATTCCCTGTGTCACACTGAATTCTGCTAAAAAAGAAAGAGCCAAACTGGGAATCCTTCTCCTACGCCTCAACCAAGGGAGGGAGGCTACTTTGCTGCTCCCATATCGCCCAATGGTTCTTACCAGTTCATTGGCATGCTTGGACCAAGCAAGGTTGCACACTTGTGACCCTGTGTCAATACACTGCAACGGCTGTCCAGTTAAGGTATTCCAGAAACGTATACAGCGGTCAGCAGTCCCACCTCCTGAAGCCAGGAGCCCATGCTGATGAGGGGACCAAGCAATAGCTTTGACTGCTGCGAGGTGCTCTGTATACTGCTGGACGGGGCTGAGGCTGGAATGGTTCCAGACAAGGAGCTGGAAAGGAAAGAGAGAGAGGCCCGTGAGCATCATGCTTTCAGAGCAGAGGGGCTCTATAACATTTGAGGCAAAGGCTCACACGAGTTACCGCTTGCACTCTTTGCCCCAAGACTGTGTTTTGCACGCTGGGAGGGAGGAAGAAGAGCAACTGGAAAAAGGACTTTCTTTCATCGCCCAGTTTTGATTATAGTAATCCACTGAGTTCTAGACTGTATTTTTGAATTGAAAGATCAATACCATCAATAATCAAACAGATTTTAATTGGTTTGTGGACTGAACTGTTCTATTCATTATTAGAATACAATGACATGTTTGGAATTAGGCCTCAGGCTTAAGAGAAATTGGCTATTACTACGTTTTAAATTTGAACGTTTCTATTCTTGCCTTTCTTCCAAATATTTACATATTCTGTTTATTTATTTTTTAAATTAAACCATGTACAGGTAATCCTCGTCTTATGATTGTCATTGAGCCAGGAATTATGGTCATGGCAGTCGTTAAGTGCCTCTTGATTGTGTCACCTCTTGACTGTGCCTGATTTTACAAGCTTTTTTGCAGCAGCAGTAAAGAAAACCCATTTTCACCAATGGCAGGTTTTTGTCGGAAGCTGGCAAAAATAAGCTGAAAATCATGGTCATATGATCATGGGACACTGCAAACGGCTGTAAATGTGAGCGGCTTGCGAAGCACCCAAAATATGTGTGTGTGTGTGTGTGTGTGTGTGTGTGTGTGTGTGTGTGTCAGTCAGAACCTTGAAAATGGGTTGTAAATGGCTCTGGGGAGGTCCCTCAGAACTTCAAACAGCAGCTAGGCTGAAGTGTATGTTATATTGCATCCTTCAAGAGTCATCAAAGCAATATCCAATAATAAACTAGAGATAAACATTGAAAACTGTGCATTATTTCAGAAAGGAATGGGAAAAGATAAAATTAGAATCAACACCAACCTAATACAGAAAACCACACCGTCATCAAGAGATAAAATGGAACCAGATGGATCTTGCTACTAATATAACCAGTGGTGAGAGGCTGAGGGCCAAAATGTCTCCCCACAGTCTCAGTAAGAGAACAGATCAAATTTAAAATCTTATGTGGTGCTTTAGGGAAGAACTCTTTGCCATCTCTGATTACCTTACTATGAACATACTGTTCAGACATATTTAAATTCAAATAAAAAACAGTGTCATATTGTGTCACAGTCAACTGCTCTTGTGTGCTTCCAGCATTCTCTTAATTCAAGGTTCAACCCTCTACTCTCCTACTACGGAGTATCACAGAAATGCAGCAACTATAGGTGGTGTATCTACAGCTACCCTGGATCAGCAGCGGTTAAGGCCAAGCTGGTCACCAACCGCACCTTGTTGTCATTCCCACCAGATGCCAGGAGCTGGTGATCGGTGGACCATTTCAGCCCACACACTTCCTGCCTATGGCCTTGAAGGCGCCGCTCAGACTGCAAGGGAGGTGTCCGGATGTCTCTCTGGAGGATCATCCGGTCCCGACTCCCGGAAGAGAGCTGATCTGCATTCCATGCCAGAGCACCTAGAACAGAAGAGTGTTGTGAAAATCATGAAAAACAGTGTAGTTGGGAAAAATCCTTTATGAAGAGACGTTCTTCATAGGAGGCTGGGGAAGGGCAGAGACCAGCTGGGCAGTCAGAGGAAGACCCAGGCCCATCCCCTCTCCATCCTAGGGCATGCAGGGAGGAGAGGATAAGGGAGAGACGTGAATGGTGTGGTCTACGGGGGAGGAAAGGGCCTTGATCCTCTTTATGGACTGCAGCTGTGAGAACTGGTTAAAAGGACAGACATGCATATGGATCAGTGCTGGAAACAAATCATGGAAATATCTCTATAGTCTGTTGTTCCTCTCTGAGTTTGGTGTCCTTCCCAGTGTGTGTTCCGATATCTGTGGACGTCTTCAAGCTCTTATCTTGCCTGGTTCCCTTAATTGCTTCAGTGTGGTTTGTGTTGTTTTTACTCTTATAATTTATAGGCACTTTTAGTATAAACAGCATTTCCTCCTTTTCGTAACTGCTTGTGGGGGAGTTTTTTTTGTCTCCAGTCAAGGATATTTGGAGCTTTGAAGCAAAGTGAAGGAGTAAAAGGGGCTTCACCTGTTTTCGTGACCGTGTTTATTTTGTATTCCCCATCCTGGGTCATCACACTTCCAGTGCAACATCCAGCATAGGATGCCAGATTTCACAATTTCATCTTTAACAATGAAAGAACGCTAAAAAACAGAACTGCCTTGAGACTATGAAGGAATTACAGTCTTGAAAGAAAACTGAATATCCCTGTTGTTTAAAGCTAAGAAGTGATTAAATGTTGCGTATGTCACCTCTTCTGAAGCATATTCCAATAACTGGTGCCTTGTTTATCCAGAAAGCTATTGCTCACCTATCCCAATACTTGTTTTGACTAGCAACAGCAACTCTACAGGTCTCAGGAAGGTTCCCCCCCCGCCTCCCAATTGCTGAGTGAAGAGCCCTTCTCAATTTAATTACTCGGTGTGTTTCTAGCCACTAGATTAGATAGAACATTAGCTAATTGCTCGTAGAGAATAAAACCAGATAGTTGTGCAGCACAATATATTATTTTTCTTTCGTAAAAAAAAGAATTACAGCTAACCAAAATAACACAAAATTATGAACAATCTTCTGCATGTTCAACATCCAGATTAAAAAATTATCTAAATCCTTGAAATGTTAACATCTCTCCTAAAAAGTAAAGAGCATCTACCCTGTTTATCAAATTAAAAAGCAGCTTAACAATAAAAACAGCCACAGTCAAGGCATGAGTCCCTCCACAGAAAACAGCTAAATACAAACCCTTTCAAATCCTAACCTCTCTGGAACAAAACCATTTTCACTTAGCACCTGAATATTAAGGGAGAACACATGGCAAGCACATCCAAAAACTTGCAGCAACCAGCGATGTCCCATGCCAGGTTACAATATTCTAGCTTTCCAACAGAACATGAAGTAGGATTACCAAAGATGATCTCAGTACGTGGACAGGTTCACAGACAGGAGAAGATGGCTTAGGAAGCATTCAAGTCCCAGATAATTTAACCTAGGATTATGGAAGAACGGGGCTATATCCTCCAGTGCGATGTTCTCACAATGACTAAAAGTTGTCTACAGTGCTAAGTATAATGAGAATTTATTACTGAGCAAGGAAAAATTAACATTCGAGGTGGGATAGAATGTCTCCAATAGGCAACATCACGCAGCTTTCCTTACCCACTCTGGCCGTGTGACCTTCCAACATTGAGAGCTTCTTTCCTGCTGCAGCATCCCAGATCTGTACAAAACCTTTGTGGGTCCCAACTGCCACCAAATTGCCCTAAGCAGGGGGAAAAAGATATCAAACATACGGCTGCAGGAATTATCACTCTCCTGGGAAAACACTGCTCCAAATACTGTCCCAGCTCCAGAGCAATGTTGAAGAACGTATTTCTCTCTCTCTCTCCCCCCTCTCCCTCTCCTTTCTTTCTCTCTCTTGTTAGCAACTAAACACCTAAACATTTGTTGTTATTTATTTCGCAGGCATATGTATGCAGATTCACTCACACAAAATTTCTGCAGGACGCTGAATTGCACTTTTTATGGTAAGGGGGCTTTGTATGGTTTTGCAAGATAAGTTGTGTAGGATAACGTGGTAGTGCAAATATGTAATATGTATAAGTATATGAAAGTAATAATTTTGTATCAGTACAGGCAATAACTGGATTACCTGATCTGAAATCGGCCTGTATGCTCTATGGAAGGGGCATCTTTGCAAAGTATCTCTATCAATTAATATCCTTTAACAGGCTATTTCAGAGATATAACCTAGAATCTTCTGTCTACAAAGCACTGCTGAGCTACAGCTCTGTTGCCCACATACTATAAAGGTTTAAAAGTGATCCACCTGTCTTGGTTTTAGCCCTTTAGTCCTCTTATACTGTTTCAATTTAAGGAGTTTTAATTCTAAAGCTTTCACTGCATTATCTATTTTTCTGGTCTTCTCTTTATTATATCCCCTCTTTTTATATATATAACTAACTCAAGTTGGTGAACAAACTTAATACTTGTGACTCCCCCCCCCCACAACAACCCTTTGAGGTGAATTGACTGAGAGAAAGTGACTGGCCCAAAGTCACCCAGCCAACTTTCAGGCTTAATGGAGGCCTAAAACCCATACTCTCCTGATTTCAGTATCTTAGCCATTATAGCAAACTGGCTCTCAATCTTGGTCTCAGGCCTGCAGTGATCACATACTAACCCGTTCTGACCATCCTACAGAGGTAACAGAATCGCCTTCCACAGATAGATCACATAGCCGCGTCACCTTGGGAGGAAAAAAAGTCAAGAATCAAAATCTCTGTAAAAGCACTGAAAAAAAAAGGGAATTCATACACTTGGGTTTCAGAAACCTCTTTTGTATTTTTGGCTTCAGAAAGCCAAGCAGTAGGAAAATCCTGTCCTTAACAAAAATTTCAAGCCAGGGGTTTCCAAACTCCCAGCAGCTGAAAGATACTGTTTTTTAATTTAAATGTGTTGCATGCTCAGAGCAGGAAACCCGCAAAGCTAGTCAAAAGTCAGACTTCTATAAGGAGAAAATTGACTCTCTATTGGGGGACATGTCCAAGGGCAGGAATGTAAACTCTTGTTCCAAACAACAGGCTTTACCTGGCTAGTGCAAGCACTCCAAAGGTAGACACATGTCCCAAGACCAACACTAAGGACGTTGAGGGATGACCAATCGACTAAGTTCAAGTAAAAGTCATCCTGAAGTTCTGGAGCATCCAAAACTTTGAATGGAATCTTGGATATCTTCCTTGTGGGCTTTCGAGGTGATCGAAGTAATTTTTGACTATTGAAAGGAAAAAGAAAAACAAAGTTGAGGAAAGAACTCAAGAGAAGGAATATCCGTTCCCCCCAGGTATACCCTGGTTTGGTGACCCACTTCCTACAAATATACACAAAAAATATAAAATATTTTAAAATTGCCAAAAGAATCTGGCTGTTCTACTATTTCCTGAAGTCATTTCAGGAATTCCAGACCATTTAAAGGACCACCTCTCTCCTATTTCATCCACCCAGCCCACCAGGATGGGAAGGTGGGGTATGTTGCAGATCCCGTCTATTAGGGATGTATGGTTCATGGAACCATGAAAAGGAAGTGGTGGTAGGATCTTCTCAATGGATCATCATTCCCCCAAGGTATGATTGGCCCTCCACTGTGTTGCTTTTCCGAAAGGCCCTGAAGACGTGGTTTGGTCAGTGTGCCTGGGGACCATGAATGGAGAATGGCTGATTTGATTATGTTGCTGCTACCCTGTAGGGGGAAGGTATGGGTTTTTATGTTGTGGACTTTTTAATGCCTGGAGTCACCTATGTGAGAACTGGACAGCCATGTGAATAACCATCACCGGCTATTAGTCATGATGAGTTACATTCTCCTGGCAGAACTAGAAGTAGCATGCAAGTCGGGTGATGGTATTGCCCTTCTTCCCTATTTAGGGCTTTTTCACATTTTGAGAAATGAGTGCTAGACTAATTAATTTTTGTTTAATCCAGCACTGCTCTTCTTGTGTTCTGAAAAAGATATTTCTTTTACTTTATTTCTTTCTCTCTAGGTAAACAGCTAGAGATCAAGCAGGGGCTGGTTATTCAAACGCTGGGGATGCTTTCTTTGAGAGTTGTGTACTGAGCAATGGTCGAGACCTAATGTTCTAAATTCCACACCACATTTCCTTCCTGTTCATTCACACACTGACATTGTTACATGGCTGGTTGGCTGGGGAATTCTGGGAGTTGAAGTTCACACATTTTTAAATTGATAAGGTTGAGAAACACTGCTTTGCCCTGTAAAATTCCTAGAAATAATATATTCATTGATTAATAGTCTAGGAAGTAACATTAAAAAGAGTAGATGGACTTCCGGTTTGGGTCTCTTCAGCGACAGACCGAAATCCGTGATCGTGTACAGTTTCGATCTGTGCTCGCCGCTGGAACACCCTGATCCTTTGGATTCGGGGCTGAAGCCACCCCGTAGAGGTGGTGAAGAGGGGGGAGATTGCTAGCCGAGTGGAGAGCAGCCGCGTCTCTCCTTCTTGGCTGTTCTAAACTTCCTTCCCCGAAGGCGGTTGCAGCGGTGGTCAGAAATGGCCACCTCAAAGAAGAACCCGACTGGATAAGATTGTGCAGGTGGAAAGCAAAGAGGAAAACAGGACAGACTGGGCTAAACAACAGAGAACATCTAAGCAAGGTACCCTGAATCTAAAAGTACCTAGAGGGATACTTCTGAAAGAAGATCTCTAAGTTTCATATTTGAATTTTTTGAAATGGAGATCCTGAACTATGAAAAGCAAAAGGAAAAGCTTCAAGAGCAAGAAGAAGGGCGGGACAAAGAAGAAGCCATTTTTAATGATCAAATAATGCAAAATGTGGTAATAAGGGGTAAAAGGGAGAAAGGAGTTAAAGTTTGAGGTCAAAGGGAACAGCCAAAAACATAGTCTGAAAAAGAAGTATAGAAGCAAGGAGAAGCAGAAAAGAAAACTACAGAAGGGAAAATTGGAGAGAGAAGGGTATAAAAAAGGGATGAGAAAAAGGGGGGAAAGATAGAAAGGGAAAGAACTTATGAGGGACAAAAACAGGAAATAAAGAAAAAGGGGAAACATACTAGGATTAAAGGTATTTGCTCAGCTAGAAAACATAGAGACAATGGTTAAATTAAGTTAAAAGTGAGGATTCTGCAAAGGTACAAAAGATAGTGTTGTGACAGTAGAATATTGTGATGAGTTAGAAATGAAATAAGTAAATAATCTATGAGATAAAGCTGTATTGCTTTGTAATGGTATGTTTATTTATAATTAATGAAATAATAAAGAAAAGAGGGAAACATTGCAATTGTTTCTAAAGATTGTTAAAATATTGAAAAGAAATGTGAAAGATTTATAAGGAAATTTATACCAGTTATTAGAATGAATTTGAATAATTATTTTGCTTATTAATAGCAAATAATTTACAAGATAAAACTGTATGACTATCCAATGGTATGCTTATTAACAGTTAAGTAATAATGAAGAAGGGAGGGAAACATTTCAATTGTGCTCAAAGATAGATATTGAAAAGAAACGTGAAAGATTTACAAGGTTCGTACCAGTACTAGAATGATTTTGAATAACTATTTTGTTTATTAATGTGTATGTATGTATGTATGTGTATGTATATACATATACATATACATATACATATATATACACATACACACACACACACATATATATATTAGAATTTTTCTTTTTACATTTTCAAGGGGAAGTACCAAGCAAAGTCTGAATGATGAGATCTACATGATATAAAATAGATATTAGAAATCTGAATGTTATAATTTCAGAATGCACAAATTCAGTGTTTAATGAGATTTCATATGATAATAACAATAAGATTTAAAGGTGTTGCACTTCGATTGGCAATCATGGGGGAATTTTGCTTCTTAAGAATGTTGGAAGAGAACATATGAAATTGTAAACAAGACAGAGGAAAGTATAGGTACAATGAATAAAAAGATATAGAAATTTAGGTAAAAGAAATACAACTGAATAAGCAGAAAATGAGATAACCATAAAAGAAAATTAAGAGAAGTAAAGGGAGAAATTGGAAAAAGAGTAATAAGATATGAAGTTGAATACATAAGATGAATATGCATATGAAATTGTGTCTGTATGGAAATGTGATAACCTGGAACCATGATGTACTCAAATAAGATGTTTTATTTGTTTTGTTAAAACTGAATAAAACTTTATTAAAAAAAAGAAGACTAGATCAGATTAATCAAATACACCCAGAGTTTATGTGGTTCAGATGCCTTCTGAATAGAATAGAATAAACGGACTTACCGTATATACTCGAGTATAAGTCAACCCGAATATAAGCCGAGGCACCTAATTTTACCACAAAAAACTGGGAAAACTTATTGACTCGAGTATAAGCCTAGGGTGGGAAATGCAGCAGCTACTGGTAAATTTCAAAAATAAAAATAGATACCAATAAAATTTTTCACTAGGACAGTTGAGAATAAGTTTGATGTTCACAATTTCCTCTTTGAAAGAGACCAGTAAATAGGGAACAAGAAGATGAAGAAAAAGAAGTGTGTTTTTTCACACTTTTCACACTGCAGTGAACAAAAATGGCATCATAGGAACAGGCTTATTCTCAGTCCAAAGGTTTGTTTCTGATTTCCTCCCTGATTTAAGGGAAATTTGGGGAACGATCTCACTATCATGAAAGGTTTAATTGATTCACTAACCCAAAAGAAGATGATGATGACGACAGTGGGAGGCAGGAGTCACTCTCTCCCTTGCGAGAAAAAAGCAAGAGCCGTTCTTATGCTCTCTCTCTCTCTCTCTCTCTCTCTCTCTCCCCTCTCTCCCCGGAATACAGTCAAGCCCTTTCCAGCACGCGCGATTCGCCGCCGCCGCTTTGCACCTCCACCGGGGGTTTTGCATTTGCAAGGTGCAAAGCGG
Organism: Pseudonaja textilis; assembly: GCF_049901715.1. Classification (NCBI taxonomy): domain Eukaryota; kingdom Metazoa; phylum Chordata; class Lepidosauria; order Squamata; family Elapidae; genus Pseudonaja; species Pseudonaja textilis. The sequence continues at coordinate 329,234,408 of NC_141990.1, forward strand.
CGGGGGCGGATCGCGCATGCTGGAAAGAGCTTGACTGTATTCCGGGGAGAGAGAGAGAGAGAGAGAGAGAGAGAGAGAGAGCGAGCATAAGAACGGCTTTTTCTTTTTTCTCGCAAGGGCCGGGCACTGGGGGCTTGCAAGGGAGAGAGTGACTCCTGCCTCCCACTGTCATCATCATCTTCTTTTGGGTTAGTGAATCAATTAATTTGGGAAACGATCTCACTATCATGAAAGTCAGTGTTCTCTCCCCTTGGGGCGTTTGGAAGAAAACACCCCGCGGCATATCCACGCGTGTGTAAGGGGAATCAGAAATCCCTGCGTTCAACGCCTAGCACGGCAGAAGAGAAAACGCAGCTGTGAGCAAATACTGGGAAAACCTGATTGATCAGAAGGAAGGAGGCAAAAGAGGGAGGGGTGGTGGTGGACGGAGGTCCCACTAGTATTTGTGAAACACTCGGTCGGCAGAGCTTAAAGTCAATGGCCTCGCTCCCACCCACCCGCCCACCCAAAGCCATGAAGTCCCCCAATCGCGCAGCCCAGAATCGCCCTCCCCTCAGGGGGCAGCAGACGCCCGGCGTTTCCCGAGACAAGAAGCTCTGCCGTGCAATGAAAGCACCCTGGCTCTAGGCTCGTGGGCTCAGAAAACAACGCAGCCGAGGTGACTTCGGCTCCGCTCAGCGTTCCTCAGCCCCAGCTGCTTTCAGTCCGCTCGGGAGGAGGGAGGTGGTGGCGGCGGCTTGCGTTGTTTTCTGAGCCTAGAGCTCAGGAAACAGTGCGAGCCGCCGCCACCACCTCCTCCTCCTCCAGAGCAGACTGAAAGCAGCTGGGGCTGAGGAAACGAAGCCGAGCGGAGCCGAAGCCACGCCCAGAGCTCAGAAAACAATGCGAGCCGCCGCCACCACCTCCTCCCCCTCCTCCCGAGCGGACTGAAAGCACCTGGGGCTGAGGAAACGAAGCCAAGCGGAGCCAAAGCCACCTCGGCTCACATTGTTTTCTGAGCCCACGAGCCTAGAGCCAGGGCGCTTTCATTGCACGGCGGAGCTTCTTGTCTCAGGAAACACTGGGTGGCGTGGCTGCCCCCTGAGGGGAGGGCGATTCTGGGCTGGCGATTGGGGGACTTCGTGGCTTTGGGTGGGAGTGAGGACGGACGGAGTCTGCGAAGTGGGGCTTGCCTGCCCTTGCTGGCTGCCTCTGCTTCCTTAGGGGTGGGGAAGGGGGCTCATCTGGACCAAGGGTGAGTCTCCCCCTCAGTTTCCCCTGAAGGATCTTCCATCGCTTTTGCCTTCTCCCTATGTCTTCCCTCTGTTAAAATCCCCCTCACACACACACTTATTTTCAGGCGGATAGATTTTGTGTCTGAGCATTCTCACATGACGGTGGGTCTTTCCCCCCCCCAAAAAAAAAACAGTTAAAAAAAGAAAAAACAATATATACTCATGCAAGAACTTTTCTGCTTCCGATTACCCCCATGCTTACAAGTTGCAAAGGAAACACAGAAGCAGGGAAGCGGCTGCCCAGCTCCGGAGCTCCACACCATTTTTTTTTCAGAGGGAATCTCACTCGAGTATAAGCCGAGGGTTTTTTTTTTTTTTTTCAGCACAAAAAATGTGCTGAAAAACTCAGCTTATACTCAAGTATACACGGTATATACCGCTTTACAGCCCGCTCTAACCAATTTACAAAGTCAGCATATTGCCCCCAACAGTCTGGCTCATTTTACTGAACTCGGAAGGATGGAAGGCCGAGTCAACCTTGAGCTGCTTAGAATCAAACTCTTGGAGTGAGCTGCAGTAATTCATTCTGACCACTGTGCCACTATGGCTCTTTTAATAATACCACTAGTAAGCACAACAAATTTCAATTCAACTTCCAGTTTGCAAACCACAAGGTGGCATTAGTTCCAAGATTATTATTCTGCACGGATAACCACCATCCCATTTCAAATGGTAGCCAACCTTTTGTTGCTGACAGGGGAGAGGGAGTATGGAGAGACCTCGTTGCCATCATCAGGACTGGAACGTTTTGTGGTGAGGGAATACTACATTAACAAGGAGAAAACAATTATCCCCAAATTAGCAAACTGAGTTTTCTCCCAAAGAATAAGCACTTGATTTCACAATCCATTCAGACTTCACATATTGCACTAAGCTATCATATTTATTTCATTTTGGCTTAACATGCTCTCTGAACCCCATGCATTGTGACTATTCAACAAGAACCCGGCTTAGTGCAATGTACTGTATGTATGAAGTAAGTCTTGCCTTCCTATCTGTCAAATGCTTACAGCCTGTTTATTTTTCTTTGTCTTCAGCCTTCCTTCAATAGGCAACAAGGTAAGAAACAGAGAGTGACTCAAGAATCTGCTTCAGCCACATCTTTTTCAGCTGTAATTAAGAAAAAACTCTGAAATAGCCTCCCCAGTGGCTTATCTTTGTTTGCTTTCAGACAAGCAACATGTTAGAAAAACAATAAATAACTTCACATTGTTTTATGATGTAATTCTTTTCAATTTGTTTCAAGATTTTTTGTTGCATTTTAAAGTTCTTTTTTAATTTTAATGGGAGGAGACTCAGCGCCTTAACAAAGATCAAAGATATTAGAACTATGCAAAGTATTCAAAATAACGGCTTTATAAACATGTTAGGAGTCACCAACCTTTTGGGCCTCAGGGACCACTAAATTCATAATTTTAAATCCCACAGACCGTTAATATGATCTGCCTAATGACCGGCTGGGTGGTTGTGCCTAGGTGGTCATGTGACTGAGTGGGCGGGGCCAACTTGATGTCACTCACATCGAGGGGCATCACACTGGCCTCTTCTTGCCCCTCCCCTCTCAACCACTCCTTGCCTGCTTGCCAGGGCTCCTTAGGGCCCCAGCAGGAAGCAGTTGTTGGAGCTAAGTAGCCCCCATGAGAAAGAGTTGGCAAAACAGCTGGCTCAGTTCAAATTGGATCTGACCGAGGAGGAGGCTCAGCAGAAGCATTTCACTGAAGCCTACGAGAGCACAGGCTTTCCAAGCAGAGGGAAGACCTGCAGGTGTGTAAGGCCAGGTAGTGGTGCCTGGAGGCTCAGCAGGCTGAGATGGTCAGCCAGTTCCAGGCCATGATGCAGTCCCACTGGAACAAGGCCCTCCAGCTCTTTGCCACCAGCAGCACTTCCCTCCAGCCTTTGCCCAAAGCCCTGCACCAGGAGGCTGAAGCAGACCCCAAGTCGGAATTTCTGCCCCCCTCTGACCTGCACAAAAAGACCCCGATGGGGGAGACTCTCTGCAGCAACACAAATGTTCATTGCACATATCCGACCCAGGGGCAGTAGTTTGAGGATCCCTGATTTAGCGCAATATAAAAATGCAAATAATTTTTCTGCGGACCACCAAAATTTTCTCACGGACCACCAGTGGTCCACAAACCACCAGTTGGAGACCACTGTGTTAGAGCATGTATCACAACTCTGTTTGAAGACAGCTGGCTAACTTGCTTCCTGATGTATCTTTTTAAAATGTTTTGCAAGACACAATACTTAAGACCCGATATCTGAAGACTCATTTTTCAATACCGTGAAAAGGCTCTTCTTCTCAGGCGTAGAGGGCTGCAGCCTCCTGTCCTCAGTCTGTGGATCTTGGACTTTCTCAATACCAGCTCCAAGGAGTTCATTTTTTAGCAAGGCGGAGTAGGCAAGGCCATCTGCACAAACAAAAACCTTGTCAAACAGCTTGGCCATTTCTTAAAAAAAATAGGTTAACTGGAAGCATGTAGCAACCTACAAAAAAAGCCGCGCAAAAAATATTTTTTCAAAACATTTTTTAAAAAAGAGAGAGACATTTAGAATAGAATAGAATAGAATAGAATAGAATAGAATAGAATAGAATAGAATAGAACAGAACAGAACAGAACAGAATAGAATAGAATAGAATAGAACAGAACAGGTTCACTGGCCAAGTGTGATTGGACACACAAGGAATTTTATCAAAGATATTCGTAATCAGGAGGTTGGAGACTGAATTTCAAAGTTAGCCAAATCTGTTTTATTGGCAATGTTAGTAAAATTAACAAATGGCTACTGTTATTATATTTAATTAACTTACAAACAAGGGACATAATTTTTTTAAAAAATATTATTTCCAAAAGATATTAGTAAGCAGGTGGTTAGAGACAACATTTCAAAGTTAGTTGAATCTGTCTTATTCTGAAGAGCTAATATATTTAATTACAAACATGAAAGATGAGTATAAGTAATGCTGAGATCTTATTAACATTAGTTAAGGATCCCTTATTCTTCCTTAAAACTTATATTGTTTTGGCAAAAGCTTACGCCTCTGCTAAATATCTTCCTCATGGCTATTATGTAGTGTCCTCCCCCAATGTCTATGGAGATTCTCAGTCATCCAGGTCAAGATGGCAAAGACAAACAGCAAACCAGGGTACTGCAGTCTAGCACAAACCAGCCTACCCCAATCTCTTCAGAGGGCCTAAGGCATGCAAGCAATAGGCAAGATATGGTCTCTACCTTTGCCATTGTCTGAAGTGGCATCTTTTGCTTTTCTATTTTGACTTGGAGACTTTTCATTTTCCTAAAAATGCAGATAAAACAATTAGCATGCGCCCGTTTTGAGAATTTCCAAACTTCTTTTTGCTTTCAAAAGGCAATATAATTGTTGTAAAGCTTTCTAAGCAGCCTCACTGCAGAAGATTCTGAGTCACATATCAGAGATTCTACTTTGGCCACTTGCCAAATTTGGCACTACTTATACTCCCTTATTTCCCTAAATTTAAAAATTGTTCCAGAATCTATTTTTCCCTCTTCAGAGCTTAGACATTTTAGAGAAATATGTAGTTCAAGGAACATTATCGATTACAGCTGTTCTTTTCACCCAGAAATTCTAGTATTTTTTAAAAATGCCAAAAGTTTTCAAAACACCTCTTCAATAAACATTGCTATCCATTCACTCAGCTTGGTTTTATATTTTGCTTTGCAGCTCCACTCTCTGCTTTCAAAGGTAAATAGGCTGCACCAAGGAGGAGACTATTCAGACTATTCTAAAAGCTGTTATCAACTGCCCCCCCCCTCCCTTTTTCATTCAAATCAGCTTTTTTAAAATTTACAGTCTTTCAATACCTATCAAACAATTCCTGCATGTATTGTTTTCCACTGATTTTAGGATATGTCTTACTGGTATATATTTATAACCAACTACTAAGAAAAAAAATCTTACTTGTGTAAATTGGATATTTTTAAATAACTAAACCCATCTTCAAGCAGTCACTTGAAGTTCCTCAGCATTTTTAAGATCCAAAAGCCTTGCATCACAACTCCTGACACTCTGAACATCTGGACAAACCCTGCTTCACACATAAAAAAAATCCCCAAATTTGACCATCATCTCCACCTCCACGTAAGTAACTGAAATTATCCTTCTAAAAACTTGGAGAGGATTGCCAGCCTGATTAGACATGGTAGGCAGGATAACCTGATTCTTGACAATCTTGGTCATGACAGTCCTAAGACATATGGTACCCTCCATATGGTTCAAGATTACAACTTCAATCACTGAACATGTTATTTTCTTTTGGATACTATCAAACATTTAAGGGAAACCATGACTGTAAAATATATATTTAAAACAAAACAAAACAAAACAAAACACACAAATGTAATGACCAACAGGATGGAAGAAAATATCATGTCAAATATTTGGGAACACCCCATCATCCACAACCAGTCAACCAACTAAATGGCTTTTCTGCAAAGCTCACATTTATTCTATGGAAGCTGATGCTCCAATTTGCTCCCGCTCGGGAAGGAATGAATCTGTCACCATGTTTACTAGGGGAGGAGACGGGTGAATTAGAAGGTGTCAGGGTCCTCCTCATATCTGTAACCTGGAATTTTGAAAGAGCAAGAATGGGAGGGAAGGAAAAAATCAGAAAAGCAGCCATTGGAAATCCACAACAAAGACCAGTGACAAAACAGAATACAACTGCATTAAAAATGAAATCCAGCAATTACAGAAAAACAAGATTCCAGAATCTTTATACAGCTTGTCCTTGACTTACAACAGTTCATTTACTGAACGTTCAAATTTACAACACTAAAAAAAAGTGACTTATGACCGTTTTTCACACAAATGTTGCAGCCTCTTCATGAACAGGTGATCAAAATTTGGATGCCAAGCAGTTGACTCATATTTATGACGGTTGCAGTATCCTGGGGTCATGTGATCAGCTTCTGCTACATTCTTACAAGCAAAGTCAATGGGAAAACCAGATTCATTTAACAATCATGTTACTAACTTAACAACTGCAGTGATTCACTAACATCTGTGGCAAGAAAAGTTGTAAAATGGGCAAAATTTACCTAACACTTGTCTTAAATTTAATAGAAATTTTGGGCTCAACTGTGGTCATAAGTCAAGGATTACCTGTATATTATATGAGCTTGGCACCTTTGTATAGCTTACCTCATTTTGCACTGTTGTGTTTATATATTTTTTAACTTTGATTCCAAACTAAGTTAATTTAGGACCACTAATCACACAAAGACTTTCTGGGCAAAGTAGTAACCTTACATATACCTAATTAAAAAGACAATCAATCAATAAACAAACAAACCTTAAAGGGAATTATATTTCAGCAAGTACAACTGAGCAATATTTGAGTAAAATAATCTTATAATCTGATTATTAGAAGAGATAAAATAGTAAAACCTCTCCAATCATGTCAAACCAAAAGTCCAAATACGGTTAATTTCTAGAAATACTGATTGTGTCCATTAATTAACCTCTGTGTGTATGTGTGTCATTCAGTGCTAATGATCACTTTTTAATACAATAGTATTTCTTCCACTAGAAACTATTTAACATTCCTAGCATTCTAAAATTATGAGTGAAATAAGGGTACCCCATTTTTAGCATTTGCTAGGATAATGCAAGCCACCCACAAAATTGCAGGAAAGGACAACAAAATCTTCACATTTAAAAGCTATTTCAATGGCACAAAAGCCTTGTTATTTTATCATCTGTTTGGGCTGTTTTGGTTTTTTTTAATTTTCAGAGCCAAAATCTATTATTGAATAAGTACAGTAAGTGTATTAAGCAGGGGAGTACAGAATGTTCTGACTTTAAATAATCACCCATTCCAGCTTAGGAAGGTCCATTCTGAATACTCCAGATAGGATTCAACCTGTCACTTTCAGAGCTGTGAATCCTTTCTGGACATTTAGAACCACTTAAGAGTATTCAGAATGGATTCGAACACCTTATTTGGATCATTTAGTGCACAGTTTAATCGAGTTTACTTAGGATCATACTAACAATACATAATCTTGCAAAATTATTTTTTATATTTAATATATATTTGTATATTTTCATCACATTGCAGAAAGATACAAAATGAGTACTAAATTTCAATCATCTCGTATCACTCAATTTTTTAAAACAAAAAGAAAATACCGAATTACTGAAAAACCCCATTAAAATATATGAATTGGAATGCTTCCTCATTCATTTCATTTTCACTCTTCTGTTGTGAATATTCCAATATTTGGCTACTAGCATTAAATATAAAGATGCATTACATTATTTTAATGAGACCTTTTAGATTTCTCCAAAGCAACAGGAACATTCTGAATGACTAATTGAACATTTGAAAATATACAAGTTTCTTCTAATATGAGTTCCGATTTCTTCTGTTGCTTCTTTCATCACTTTTCTTAGACACATAACCACACACAGTTTTCCCAAGGCCTTACATAACCTCTCAAAACAGGGATGCAACCCTGAGAGATCCTGAAGTTTCCTAACTCTTTAGAAGTTGCCACCAATTATTATTTTACAGTTAGGGTTAAATTAAAATACCAGAAAGTTTAAATTAAATGCATTTTCTACCACTCCCTGTTGTTGAACTACACCCCTCTCTAAGATACACTTTATGATTGCAAATACAACAGTACAAAACTAGGTAATCATCTGCAACTTAATCATGTAAACAATTGAGCATGTTTTTGCTCTTTAATATCTCTTGCACATGAATCTTTTTAGAGATGTATGCCACAAAAGAAGGGTTTTATTTCTTGTACCATATACTGGAAAATTTTAAATGCTTAATATTTACAGAAGGCATCATGTTTTCATTCTGGATGTTGATCTGACGGAGAAGACGCCTTTCATAGTCTTGATCCATGATGGACAGATGCAGGACAGGGGGGGAAAGAGCCAAGGTGTCTTATAATAGTCTCACACAATTTTTTTGTGCATGGAGACCAGGGAGTGACCAATAGGCTGCAAAGAAAAAGGCAGAACCAGTACATCAAACTCCAAGCAGTTGAAATGTTAAAACTAGCATGTTTTATAATTGTGAGCTATAATTTCACTTTTAGTATTTGATGATACCTATTTTCACTTAGTTACAATGGATTTACCCACTGTGCAAATTGCTCATTTATAGACATGATCAAGCCCGGATCATCTTATGTAGAAATTAGAAATGTTTTTCCCAGGCTACAAGCAAAAAAGTTGTGTAGCCAAAGTCTACTTATGTGTTAAAATCAAGGTGTGATTGGCATCATTCTTTTATTAGCTGAGGGGATTGGCTGGGACTAATTCTAGGAATCCATTGCTCTCCATACAATTAAACTTGTAAATTTAAAAAAATCACACATTTCTTCTGTGACTCTCCATTCTCATGATCTATTACAGACAGTAAACTCAGTGTTCACCTGTTTATATGTGGTCAAGCAGGGCTCTTCAAACTTGACAGTTTTAAGACTTGTGGACTTCCAGTCCCAGAATTCCTCCTTCAGTCATGTTAGCTTGGGAATCCTGGGAGTTGAAGTCCACAAGTCTTAAATTGCCAAGTTTGAATACCCTTATGGTAAAGCATCATGGATACTACAAACAATTCAAAATATCCTTGCTGCTATTTAAATTGGAAAGCTGGGACTTAAAAAACCTCGAGAACTAAAGCTTAAAAAGTTTTACCCAACTCTGCAATGTTTCTCTGCAAAATCACGGCAAATACACTCAAGATCCTTCAATGCCTGTGCATACCTACTACCAATGAAACCTTATATTACTTGAAGTCAGTTTTGACTACGAGGAATGCATAGCCAACATTTTGTTTGCAAAAACATTAATCCAATATTTATGGCAAAATAAAATACTATAAGAAAAAAGAAATGAGAACTTATAATTGTCATTTATGTGTAAAAATATGCAAAGCCATGTGTATCCTCCTCTTTCCTCACCTGAAATACCAGAAATTTCTGAAAGTCGTAGAAAATATTTATTTTCCATATTCAAAATATGTACTACTTAAAATGTGTTTTTGCACCTTACAGAACTACAACACAAGGTCTTCCTTGCCCCTCTGAATGAACTATGATCTTGTATGCAGATGAATTTTGATCAACTTTTCATTTCAATCTGTCTCTCCTGTCTGGTTTACCTGACACACCTTGAAGTTATCTTTAAGATCCGTGACCAGCAAATGGCATCTGAGTAAATTTACTTAAGACTTTCTCTAGATTCCATAAATGTGCCAATTCTAGGCCTTCCTTAGACATGAAAGACACCTGGGTGACTTTGGGCCACTGGCACTCAAGACCCACCACCACACAGATTTGTTATGTGGAAAATAGAATGCACGAGTATCATCTATTTGTCACCCTGAATTGACCAAAATATATAAAAAGCAGCATATAATTATTATATACATAACAGTGTGAAATCAGTTGCCAGTTCTTTAGCTGGTGTTGGCCTTCGTACAGAGTTCCTCCTGAAATAGAACTCAGGATGTAATATATTATTAAAATGGATGTGCAGATCTTTAAAAAGTGCCCTTTTGTGATTGATGGAAATTGTTGTCAGTGCAGGGATTTTGTAAGTGCTGTCAAGATTTTTTTGGTATGGCACCCAGTGTGCCAATAAGCACTGTAATTATTATTAATTATCTGACATGCTAAATTAGCAACATCTGTTGTCCTGAAAGGGCGTTGCATTAACATTCGTAACAGGTAATATTTGCCTGATAGAAATAGTTTTTGTCAACGCTTATACAAAAAGCCAAAATAAATTATAACTATATATTTTACATTATTATAGCAGTGAACTGACAAAAAATGCATGCTGTGCATCCTCTCTATAATTTTTCCTGATGAAAAAACAAAAGATTGGGCATTTTTGTCCTATGACTTCAATTTAAAAAAAAACTCAAAAATCACACATATATCCAGTCAATCCTAATCATCATCCGTCAAGAGCACCCCTGCTTAAAGCCCCCAGCTTTCCTTTACAACACCTAATTCCCAACTTCTTCAATTGACACAATGCCTCCCCATCCCCTAGCCAACTGATCAGGGTTCAAACCCAAGTCCAATTAATTCAAGACATTTCCACATCTTAACACAAAACGGTTTTTTAAAAATGCAATGCACAAGTGGGCAGTGTTCAACAAATACAGCTAAATATAATTCTTCTCCCAGATTGCCTCTATATGCTATGCATGGGGATTGGGGGGCGGGGGGAGAGAGCGAGCTGCGCTTAAGCATCTATCACTGGACTATGGATGGAGATAACCTGCAGGGATCGGAGAGATATGGGGAATTAACCCCTAGCCTCCCTCCGCGCTCTAAATCGCTTTCATTACAGAGAACAAGAGATCCTCCCCAAGAGGCTGGTAGGACAGGGGTTCCTCGAGCTGCCTCCCTCTCCTCCTTATTCACCCATCACCTTAAATGCCTGTCAGCCTGAACGCTCCCGTAACAAGACAGCCCTCCCACCGCATCCAAGCCCAGGCAGCCCCGTCGCCACATCAACACGGGGATGCAACGGAGCCTTTCTCCAGAAGCCCCCCGCCCACTTTCACCTGGGCGCAAAAGAGAAAAGAATGGACCCGCAGGTAAGGAAAATATAAACCCTCCTCCCTCTCACCTGCCCTCAGCGAGAGCCATCCAATATGGCGCCGATTCGATTCTCTTGCCCACCCCTTTTCCCCGCCCACTCTTCGTTCCTCATCACCACGCGCAAGGCGTCACGGGAAGATAAGTCCCCCCCCTCCATCCTCCTCCTCCTGCTCCTCCGCCTCGCTCGCTGATTCGTCCCGTTCGAATCAATACAACTCAGAGGGGAACGTAGCCCTAGCAACGGTCCCGAGGCCTAGGTGGAATCCAGCGAGCCTGCTTTGCGCGAGATACCGAAGCACAGCAGTACGAGAGGAAAGGCGGGCGGGGCGGTAGCAAATTGGGTCACGGAACTGGCTTTGCCCTTCTTCCTCCATATAGAAATCCGATGGGGGGGCGGGAAATGGAGGTGAGAAAGGAGGGGTGTTCCTAACATTGGGATGGTTTTTAAAGGAAATGGGGAGGCTCTGAAAATGTGTCTGAACAGTTTGTTCACTTGTATGTTGCACTGAAAATCATCAAATAGAAATAGAACGAAATTGGAGAGAATCTGATGTTGCAGTAAAGATCAGGTCTTTAAATGCCCCCTCTGTAAAAACTCTGGATGTTTGCCTGTTTCTCAGTCTATTTTACCGCAAAGACAGGAAGGAGAAAATAGAGAAGAGGAAATTGGGGAAGGAGGATGACAGGGTTTATAATAACAATTTTTGAGGTACTTGTGTGAAAATATTTTTTAATGTTGACCATTAAGCCTCTGGATAGATTCAGGCTCAGCCATTGACTAGTTTATTAATAAGGCATGATCTGTGTAGTGGATGGTATTTACAAACTATGAAGTGCAGTTCTCTACCGAAAGGATAAGATCAAAAACAATAACTACTATACAGAACATAATGAATACAATATAATACCTGCCATAAGGAGACAGACTAATGCTGGGTAGAGAACAGCTATGAAGGTCTTGAAAAGAATAAACAGCCTAAAATTCCAGGTAACAAGATGCTGGATGTATCTATGCCTACAAAAGAACAGAATTGTGCAAGCCATGATATTCCCTGTGACGCTTTATAGAAGGGAAAGTTGGACTTTAAAATGCAGGATAGAAAGAATATTGATGCTTTTGAGCATTAATGTTGCAGGAGACCCTGAACATACTGTGTACAACTAAGAAAACAAACGGATCATTGAATAAATCAATCTAGAGATCTCATTTTGAGGCAGAAATGGCCAGGTTCAAATATCCTACTTTGGACAGACCCCACTCTCTGGAAAAGGGTGCAGTGTTGAGAAAAGTGGAAGGAAAAGTGAAGAGGATGACCAGCAGCACAGGGAATGGCTTAGTTACAATGGTGATGATTGTACAGAAAAGTAAAGTCCTACACCTAGGCAAGAAAAACCAAAAGTACCCATATAGACTGGGTGAAACCAGGCTTAATAGCAGTAACTGTGAGAGGGATCTTGGAGTCTTAGTGGACAACCAGCTAAATATGAGCCAGCAGTGTGCAGCAGCAGCCAAAAAATCCAATGCAATCCTAAATTGCATTAACAGAGGGATACAATCGAGATCAAGTGAGACACTAATACCATAAAGCCTTAGTAAGATCACACCTAGAGTACTGCATCCAGTTTTGGTCAACACACTATAAAAAAGATGTTGAGACTAGAAAAAGTGCAGAGAAAAGCAACCAGGATGATTAGGGCACTGGAGACTAAAACATATGAAGAACGGTTACAGGAACTGGGCTTGGCTAGTCTAGTAAAGAGAAGGACCAGGGGAGACATGATAGCAGTGTTCCAATATTTGATGGGCTGTCACAGAGAGGAAGCGGTCAAACTATTTTCTAAAGCACCTGAAGGCCAGACAAAGAATAATGGATAGGAACTGAACAAGAAGAAATTTAACTTGGAAATAAGAAGAAACTTTCTGACAGAACAATCAACCAATGGAACAGCTTGCCCTTGAAAGTTGTGGGAGCTTCATCACTTGAGACTTTCAAGAAGAGATTGGACTCCCATCTGTCAGAAGTGGTGTAGGGGTTGGACTAGATTGATGTACAAGGTCCCTTCCAACTCTGATTATCTGTTATCTGTTATGAGAGCACTGTTGGGAGGCTTGAAAGAGTGGGTTAGGGACTGCCCATCATGGAGGAAATCTATTGAGGTCACTAGGAGTTGAAAACATTCTGTACTTGATTGTACAAAAGCAATCAATCATAAGGAGATAACAGTGAAGGGAAGAGTTGAGACAGAGTAAACAACAGAAGAATGTTTATTTGAATTGTGTATAAGTAGGCATATTTGCTTATTATATATTTCTTTTTAATATACTCTCTTGGACATACATTGTACTGTTTTGCAACCAAGCTATTGCAACATTCATCTGGGAATAAATCCCACTGAATATTAGAATATTTATTTCTCAATAAATCCACTAGGTGGCTATAGGCAAAACTATTCTTGTTGAAGTTGGCCACATATTTTTCATCTTAGTTGTTTCAGTTTGAACTGGAAAGTGGCCCACATAATGCCAGGAGAAGAGAGGAGAAAGATGGTGAGGGGAGAGGGAGAGAAGAAATTGAGAAGATATCTAGGTAAATTATATAAAATGGTTAGATTAATAATTGTTCTGGGATCACTGTTAACTATTGTTAAAGTAAATGGCTTTTATATGCCCCTGAAATACTTGGTCTTCCAGGTGCAATTCAGGTAGCACATCTTAATGGAGACATGCCTTTTCCATCATTAATCCTGTGCTTTGGAAAAGAATCCCCCCTCATCCAGGTTCATATAGCCTCAGTCCTGCTGTCTGTCTGTTCCAACTGAATTAAGATTATTCTTTTTCCCCCTGCCACAACCATTTTTGATAATGTTTTTAAAATAATTTTAGTATTTGTTTTAAGCCTTTTCCCAGAGTAGTTGGTAGAGGGCAGAGGTTAGGCATAGAAATAATAAATTTAAATCACTAATTTGCTTTTGGCCTCTTTTCTAAATCCACTTTTCCTCTGTCATCTAAATCTAAGTTATCACAGGAAATATGTAGAACAAGAAGTCTGGTTTGAGCAGTGGCATTCCATGGAATCAGTGCTTTTATTAAGCAATTTGGAATGCAAAAAACCCTCCAAAAGTCGCTTCCTTTGTTGAAAAAATAAGTTTAAAAGTGGCAAATAGCGATCACTCTAAGCAATAAAAAGAGCGCCAGTTTTGTATAAGGTTAAGGTGGTGTCCTAGAAACCAGGAATTCTAGTCCTGCTTTAGGCACAAAAACTAGCTGAGTGACTTTGGACCAGTCATTCTCTCAGCCCAAACTACCTGACAGCATAGTTGTTATGGGGAGAATAGGAGGCAAGAATTTAGGAAAAATCCCTTCTTAAACATTTCCCACACTTTCTGTGGGCTGGGACATCTACTGGTTGTTGTGTGTGGCTTTTCTTCCTGTCTCCCAAAGTAATTCTCTCTACCATTACACATTATGCCTTTATAGACAACAACCATCATATTTGGAATCCTGCATACAGAACACCTGTCTTATCTGGGCTGCAGAAATCTAGATGACTGTTAAGGTGGCAGCATAAAAAGGAGTTTTTCTCTTTGCTGCCATCTTGCTGGATTTTTGTAGCTAAGATCTAGAATAGGGGCGGCATCAAGTGATGTATTGGGACTTTTTCCTCCTTCGCTAAACTGGGCATGGGCATGTGACGCATCTGGCCTGTGGGCCAGGAGTTTGACAGCCCTGATCTAGAAGCTCTATAGACAACACTGGGCACTACACATCGCAAAAAGAGCATGTTAAAATTGGAGGGAAAAAGGGCAATCCAATCTGGAGTCTAAAATGCCAAAAAGATTTTGTGAAGAACACTTACAAGGAAAAATTATAAATACTAACACTTTATTTAAAGCCTTGCACATATACCACTTATGGCATTTACTGCTAATGACAATTTTGCTCCAAGTATGTGTATGCTATTGATGCAAATTAGGATCTCTAATTTAGAGACTACCTTGCAATTCACCATATTTGGAGAGCATCCAACAAACCAAAGTATTTCCTACTCATATTCCACTTTTCTGCCCGTAGCATATGTTTAAAAGGTTAACTCATAGAGCAGGAAGAATGAATATCAACCGTATGTACATGTGGAGAATTAAGGAACTTGAAGAATTGTTATGTTTATTGCAAGGCATTTTCTAAGTTGATTCACTTAGATCAGGAGTGTCAAACTCACATCGTAATGGCAGCGTCACGTGCCATATCGGGACTTTCCCCCCCCTTCACTAAACTGGGCGTGGGTGTAGCCAGTGTATGATGCATCTGGCCTGTGGGCCGGGAATTTGACAGCCCTGACTTAGATTAATAAGAATTCGTTTTATGCAACCATCTCATCTTAGTATCTACCGCTCACATAATAAAATTATATTCCATTCTACCTATATAATATTGTACTTTAAGAAAGCCTTTCTCAATATCCTGCATTCTAGATATTTATCCTTTGAATAGCACTGAACACACATTTTTGCCAAACAATTAGCACAGTAAAACTGATTTTTTTTTATATAGCTGCCCATCTCACATTCATGACAGAAATTTTTCTCAGAGATAATTCACACACATTTGCTTCATTTTCATCCCAAGTAATTTACTTACTTTATTGTCATTGCATCTCGTACAACGAAATCAAACACCATCTTCAGTGCACATCATAACCATGACCATGAAAATAAACACAAACACACATCCTTCACCCTTGACACATTGAACTGGAAACCCCTGACACCACACCAACACTGCACTATACAGCAGAATTCAAAAGAGCTACTGCCCTGGGATAGAAGCTGTTTTTCAGACTATTTGTCCTTCTTTTTATTATTGTGTACTGTCTGCCAGATGGTAATTGTTAGGAATGTAAGTCACCTAACAGCTATTTGGGTTGGAAATATATAAACCAGGATAGACATTTTAATACTGTATCTTTAAGAAAATGCAAAAGTGTAATTGGGTGTGGTTTCTCAAAAGGCCATAAGATGGAGCCAGAAACCTGGGTTGTTTAGTCTTAGTCCTAGTCTCAGAAG
Organism: Pseudonaja textilis; assembly: GCF_049901715.1. Lineage (NCBI taxonomy): Eukaryota > Metazoa > Chordata > Lepidosauria > Squamata > Elapidae > Pseudonaja > Pseudonaja textilis. The sequence continues at coordinate 329,250,370 of NC_141990.1, forward strand.
AGAGTGTATCTAAGTGAGTCTCTGTTTCCTACTGTTGGAGAGTATTGCCGTTCCTCCTAAGTGACTGTTATTCTTGGATTTCATGTAAGTCTGATACTGAACTGTTTTTGACACTGGAATTTGTTGTTGGATTATCCCTGGACTAAAAACTGACTGATCTTACCTGTGAATGACTTTGGACTGCCTATTTTGAACTTTGCTTACTTTCTGGAAGTAAAAACTTACATTTAATGTACAGTGTATCTCTGTGCTGTGTGTGTATTATTCAAACACTACTCTCAAATACGTCTCCCTGTATGCGCTCATTCTCCTAATGGGGAATTACCTCAACAGTAATAGTTCAAATAAAAGGTTACCAGGATAAGATGGATCTTTGAGAATATTTTGAACTTTCTTAAGGTAGCGGGAGCTATAAAGCTCTTCCAGAGAGGGGAGAGGGCAACCAATGATCTTCTGGGCAATGACATTAACCCTCTGGAGTGCTTTTCTATCTGCCACTGTGCAATTGGCAAACCATACAGAGATGCAGTATGTTAAAATGCTCTCTATAGTGCAGCGGTAGAAGGTCACCAGCAGTTTTTCATTCAGTTGTTTTCTGAGAAGTCTCAGGTAGTATAATCGCTGCTGGGCCCTTTTGACCAGGGCTGCAATGTGGGCACCCCAGGTCAGATCCTCTTTTAGAGTAACATCCAGAAACTTAAAACTGGCCACTTGCTCCACTCAGTCTCCATCGATAAGCAAGGGCTGGATGTCTGATCTGTTCCTTCTATAATCCACTATAAGCTCCTTGGTCTTATTGGTATTGAGGACCAAGTTATTGTCTCCACACCACGAAAGCAACCGGTCTACCTCATCTCGGTAGGCAGACTCATCCCCCTGGGAGATAAGTCCCACCACTGTTGTATCATCTGCAAATTTAGCAATAGTATTACTAGAGTGGGTGGGAATGCAGTCATGCACATAAGGAGTACAGAGTAAGGGACTCAATACACAACCCTGTGGTGTACCAGTGTTAAGAATAAGAGCTGAAGAGGTATGATTACCTAATCTGACCCTCTGTGAGCGGACAGATAGGAAATCCATAATCCAAAGGCAGATTGAATAAGAAAGGCCAAGTCCAGAAGTTTAGACACTAATCTATGTGGAAGAATTGTGTTAAAACTCAGAACTAAAATCCACAAAAAGAATCCTCACATAGCCCCTCCCCCCCACTGTTCTAGATGAGTCAGAGCAGTGTGAAGAGTGATGGCTATAGCATCCCCTGTATGCAAACTGGTGTTTATCAAATGCATGCAGAAAACCAGAAATGATGTGCCGGCAGACCAATTTCTCAAAGCATGATGATAGGAGTGAGTGCCACTGGTCTGTAATCATTGAGGTTATTGATAGGGAACTTCTTTGGCAGCTGAACAATGGTGGAAGCCTTCAAACAAGATGGAATAGTGGACTGGGATAAAGACTGATTGAAGATCTTGATAAAGACTCCAGACAACTGATCAGCACAGTCTTTAAGCACTCAGCCAGAAATACCATCAAGACCGGCAGCCTTTCTAGGGTCCACAGCCCTCAGAATGTTCCTCACCTCCTGTTCCTCCACAATGAGGTGGGGGCTACAATTGGCTGGAAGTTGTATTTTATCTGTCTCTGATGTCTCCACTTCAAAGCGAGCAAAGAAATGATTCAGTTCCTCTGCCAATGAAGCATCCCCCTCAGCAGGGATGACATTGGTCAGTTGATGGTTTGTAATTTGTTGAATCCCTCGCCACACCTGCCTAATGTTATTGCTATAAAAATTATCCTCAATCTTCCTCTTATACTCAGTCTTGGCCTTCCGAATACCTTTCTTCCTATTAGCTCTGGCAACACTGTATCTTGCCCCATCACTGGACCTAAAGGCCTTGGTCCTGTCACGGAAGAGGCGCTGGACTTCCTTGGTCATGCAGGGTTTCTGACTGAGATAGATCCTAATATGTTTATCCACAGTGATAGTATCTGTGCAGTGTTTGATATAGCACAGAACAGTTGCAGTGTGTACCTCTAGGTCAGGGTGGTAAAAGATGTCCCAATTTGTGTTTTCAAAACAATCCTGAAGTTGTTGGGAAGCATCTTCTGGCCAAGATTTCTCTGTCTTTATTATAGGCAGAGTCCGTCTCCTAAGAGGGATGTATGCTGGTGCTAAAAGCAGTGACATATGGTCTGATTGTCCCAAATGTAATTGTATAACCTTATAGCCATGTTTGATGTTGGTATATACTTTGTCCAATATGTTTGCTCCTCCAGTAGCACGCTTAACATGCTGATAGAATTTAGGGAGCACTTCTTTTAACTCAGCTTGATTAAAGTCCCCCGCTATGATATTCACAGCATCAGGATACTTATTCTGCTGATTACTAACAATGTTATACAAGAATCCCAAAGCTATGGTAGTGTTGGCATTAGGTGAGACATGGACTGCAGTAATCAAAACCACGCTGAATTCCCGTGAAAGATATATGGGTCTACATTTAAGAGTCATATACTCCAGATCCATGGAGCAGTGGCTGTCTACAGTATTTGTACTGATACACCAGCTTTTGTTCACATAAAGGCTTAAAAGCCCCCACTTTGCTCTTGCCAGAATCTCTACACCTGTCCTGCCAGTGAGCTATGTAGCCTTCCAGCTCAACAGCTGCATCTGGAATGAATGAAGCCAAGTTTCTGTGATTAGCAAAACAGAGCAGTTCTTGATGAATTTCGACTTTGCAATCTGTAGCCTGAATTCATCCATTTTGTTAGTCAGAGATCTTGCATTGGTAAGAAATATACTTGGAATTGAAGGCCTGTGTGGAAACTTACTCAGCCTAAAGAAAATCCCAACACGGCATCCTCTCTTCCTCTTCCTGTTCTTCCTCCACCTTCCTACAGGGATAGTGATCCATGGCTCCCCCAGGGGCCTAGCTGCCTCCTTCGGTATATGAGAATGTATAAAATTGTCCGTAATAGCCTTTTCACATTTTAGTCCAATTTGTAACAAGGCTTGCCAACTATAGATGCTCCTTGCCCCACAGGATTCAATCAAGGAAAGGATCTAAAACACACACAGAACCATACACACCATACACTGAAAGAAGGAGTGGTTAGCCGCAGCATCCATGTGCGCAGCCATCTTGAAAACCGTAATATTTGCAATAAAAAGATTAGTCAAGTAAGTTTGTACATTTATGTATTTTATTTCTTTATTTTTAAAAAAGAACACTTGCTCTCACCAGAGCAGCATAACTATTTTCCATACTGCTAATTTTTTTTTGCAAGGGGGGGGGGGAGAAGAAAAGGTTAAAATACAATTTTAAATGCAAATATTATGTTAAAAAACATCCTAATGCATTAAGAAAATACAAAACTAAATCAGAATTTATTCACAATAATAATCAGCATGGATTGATGTCATGAGGAAGAGGTGCAATGTTATGTAATAAATAAAGCCATTATTTTATGCCAAGGTAACTCAAGTTTGACATTGTTAAACTGCTTCTAGCAACTATCATTATTTTAGATGAAGCAGATTTAATCTACATATGCAGTTTTCTTCATAGAATCTTATACCTATTCTTTTCAAGGAGAAGGAACAATGGCTTTGAAAATTCCTTGCATACAAGATGAGTATCTGTCTTCAGACTCCTTGTTTGGTTTCAGAGATTCTATCAGCTCTATGTATGTATCTTTGATTTAAGACACAAGATCTGTAACCTTAAAAAACAACAACCCAAAAACTTCACACCACATTCCTGAGGGAATGATGTCTGTGCCTCATCTGCAAGACTTTTCATTGTGTACAGTGCAAATGTGAACAAATGCACACTGAAGTGGTGGGGTATTCACCCTGGAAAAATATTAGTTGCCTATTAGGTCACGTTATATGCATTTAAAATATTAAGGCAGCAAGTCTAAGAAAAGTTCCCCATTTTGAAACTTACTGTAGACTAATAAAACTTGCCTGGCGTCTCCAGTATAAAATAGATTAATTACTCAGCATGATTTAAAATAATATGTGCACTGACCATCTCGCTTGGAGAAATGGCACCAGTTTTAAACTAGGTCAATTTTATGGCAATATTTGAGAGTCAGTCTCCTGAGCTGAAACCCATTTTTTTTGGCCACGGGGTGGAAGTTCAAGACTCCCAAAAGGAATTCATTCCTATCTTCTCCTTAAACTGTACCAGAAGATGAAAAGGGACTTAAATCAATATGCTTGTGATCTGCAGGCCATAAGCTGCCCATTCTTGAGACAGGTAGGTCTTTGAAATGACACATGGACTGTTTGTGCAGACTCCCAAAGCAGCCAGCTAGGTTTCAGCCTAGAGTGTTGTGTGAACCAGTCTATACAGTTAGTGTATGTTTAAGTAGGTCATGCAAATGCAGAACATTAGGCAAATTGAATAAACTGTGGTTGGGTAATTATGGGTAAGTCTGCCATGCAACCACAACCTTTTCTGTAGAGATTCTCAATCACCTGGATCATAGTTGTCTCAAAGGTGCTTTTACAAAGGCAAACATTTTGGGACAAGAAGCTTTTCTTGGATGAAAAGCGAAATGTTTTCTTCTTCCTCAAGGAAACAACAATCCAGGTGCCTTTTAAAAAAGCATCTTTGGAGTCACTGGGAGGACTTAATTTAGAGTCTCTCTCTCTCTGTATCTCTCTCTGTGTGTGTGGTGTTTAAGGGAGCCATGGTTTAGCATATATGAATTCCATCAATGAAACAACTCATTAGAGATGATTAACACATTCTGGTGAGAATTAATCAGATAAATGTTCTGCCAATGGACATCTGGATCAACATATAACTATCTCTTGGATTTGCACTCGTTCAAATTTTGCAATGCATTTCTCAATTCCAAAATCATTCTAAAACATTTATCAATAAAATGCTCCAACAGGATAATTAAAATGACAGTGCAAACCATATTAATAGTAAGAAATAGCGCGTTTTGCTCTGATGTTAAAAACACAAGTGGAATGGAATTCAATTCAATTATCTGCTTATTTGTACCTCTTATCAGAGGGAAGGGCACTTTTTAGACTTGGATCTATTCTGCTTTTTCTCTATCAACCAACTGAAGTCAGGTATATGCTAAAAATTAAAGAAGGATCAAGGATTAACATTTGAGTTTAAAGGCCTCTCACATAACCCCATCTTTCATAATCTCAGTAGTATAATTTAGAGTTAGAGGAGGCATTGTGTAGCTGCTATTGTTAAATAACTGGGAGTCAAAAATCCTTATTGATCATCTTCTAACCATTCTGATATCTGCCTATAAATCTTGGTCTCCCTGGATCTGCTTTTGATATTCCTGTGTGACCTGTTAGTAGCCACAATAGTCAGTGACATATCCCAGTGACTGCAATACTCATTTCTGTGGCAAAATCAGCCTGGAAATCTGTACTTTGGAGGAGAAAACAGAGTCCCAGAATCCAGCAATCATGGACAAGTCTCACTGATTTTCTGTCATTCTACCATCTACTGTCCTGCCAGCAACTTCAGAAAGAGCCAAGAGAGGACAAAGCTCAGAAAGAAAAGAGGTTTTCCTACACATTTAAAGGAGCAGAAAAGGCAACTTAAGGCTCTTTGAAGAGAAGAGGCACTGGAGAAGATCTGCTACGTACAGGCAGCTGCGTCAGGAGCAGCATACAGCAGTGTAGTCCATCAACTTGGCAGACTGTAGTTGAGATATTTTCAAATTGTGTCCCAGTTGCTTACAAATGCTCACTGAGGAGAGAGACAAAAGTTACCCACAACATGCTCAGTTGTCTGTTTATGACAAGACATTTGGTGCCTTGGAAATGACAACATTAAACAACTCTTAAAACCAAGGCAACCCTCATTTTATTTCCAATATGCAGCTAGCTTTGTTTTCAGTTCGCACACCAAACTAGCAAATGAACTTCAATGACTAAAAATAAATTTGCTTTAGAGTCGCCATGTCCAACCTATGGCCCGCAGACTGCATGTGGCCCTGGACAGCTAGTAATGCGGCTCTGTAAGATCATATAAAATATTTTTAAAATGTTATTTACATACGTTAACTATATCATATATTTTATATGCAACCCAAGACAATTCCTCTTCACTCAATGCAGCCTAGGCAAGCCAAAAGATCCATGCTTTATAGAGCAGTGTTTCTCAACCTTGGCAACTTGATAGTGGGTGGGCTTCAACTCCCAGAATACCCCAGCCAGCTATGCTGGGAGTCCATCCATTGACAAGTTGCCAAGGTTGAGAAACGCTGCTCTGTAAAGCATGGATTTCGAGTGCGTGTGTAAAGGAACACCCTATATTCTGGATTTACATCTTTCCCTTACACCAAGAGCGCATGGCTGAAGAGAAACCTACAGTGTAACCTACCTGCTTTGTGGGCAAAAGATCTCAGGCTCCTTTAAGGAGACAGGAAGAAATGATGGGAAAGACCTAGTGCTTTCCAAACCCTGGACAAGCAGATAATTCAAGGCAGAGATGTGTAGTGTTTGGATCTGAAGTAGGCAGGCCTTCCTGGCAAACATTCTCACCTCTCTGGGTATCAGCCTCATAGCCGGCTTCTACACCAGGGGTGTCAAACTGGATTTCTTCGAGGGCTGGATCAGCATTGAAGTTCTCTGCGGGCCGGGTGGAGGAGACGGGACAGACGCCTCCTGCAACACCCTGCTGGCCAAAAGAGGCACGGGGGGCACGCAACTGCCAGAATCCTGACACCCTGTTTTTGGCCTGCCGGCCAAAATGGGGCACAGGGGGAGGCCACACGTGCCCCCTCCCCCGCACTGTGTTTTCAGCCTCCTACATCACTTTGCTGACCAAAATGGAGGCATCAGAAGCAAAGTGTGGACTGGTCCTTTGCTATTTCTAAGCTGGCCGCACGGGCCAGATTTAAGCATCCCATGGACAGGATCCAGCCCACGGGCCTTGAGCTTGACGCCCTTGTTCTATACCATCTCTGCTTACAGGTAATCCTTGACTTACAATTGGTCAATGTGACCGTTCCAACAGACCTCCCAAAGGGTATTTACAAACTAGTCCCAAAGTTGTGATGGTTTCCACACACCCCCAAGCCCCCCCCACCCAGTCTTTTCACATTTTGGGTAGTCAGTAACTGGCCTGCATTTATGGCCTTTTGCAACCTCCTGGAGTCATATGACTGCAGTTTACATTTTTGCAGTAAAACTCGTGTTTACTTGCAGTTTTGGGCAAACGTGTCCCATAGCGAACAATAAATTCAATTAACAACTATAGTGTTCGCTTAATGAGTGCAGATTCACTTAATGATGAGTCATCAAAAAAGGAGGGGGAAAGGTAAAATTGGATCGGTCACATGATTATGACTGTTGTTATGGTCATAAGTTAAGGAGTCCCTCTGTTGCAGAAGTACAGGTTCATACTTACTTGGCGACACGGGACAAAATCTCCTTGACTCGGACAACCAGCCTTTCATGTTGTATAGGATTGCTCTCAATGGTGCTGTGAAGCTTTGCCATGTAGAAATCAAGTGTGTTCAGTGTGGGGGTCTCACCGGTGCCTGTTGGAAAGAATCCCATTAACTACTTGAGCACCAATTAGCATCCTTGCTTAATTAACATTGTGTAGGCTACTCTGAAGGTAGCAGAGAACCAAAGCTCACCCTCTTGAATCCTGGAAACCTTATCTGGACATAACCTTTAAGACAACCAAGAGTTAAACACTTGCATTTTTAACACAGTAAATAACATGCTGTTCAGAATGTTTTCTCAACAACATATCTTGTATTCCTGCTGCATGGTTATAGAACACACTGACCTGATTCAGAGTGATGACAATGCATAAATTTGCCCCCGCCCCCCCCCCAATTTTTCACTTTAGATCTAAAATGTATAGCTGGAATGTAACTGGAAGAAATTAAGAAGTTTTCCAGTCAAGCTTATATCCCAGAAACGTTTGTAGCAGCCATTGAAACCTGGTTTGCTTCTGGTGCTGGCATCTCTTCCCCCCTTTCTGACTTCCTATTGCCTTTTTTCAGTAGCCCTCAGCTTTCATCCATTTATTCAGTGATTGGTCGAAGTTCAGCAGCACTGAAAAAGCAGACATTATGACTGATGTCTCATTAATGTTTCAGCTGTCACAGCAACCCTGCAGCCATGTGACTGTTATCTCGGCACGCAGGTGCCTGGCTTGCAATTATAACCTCACAGGGAGCTGCTGCGGTCACATTATTATGATTTGCAGTTTTCTTCTGATGGCTTCCCACCAGCAACCGCAATTGGGAAGCCAGCAGGGAAGGTTGCAAATTGCTCTTAGTACAGGAGTCCCCAACCTCTGGTCTGTGGACTGGCACTGGTCCTTGGCATGCCAGCAACTGGGCCACACAAACAAGCTAATCCTCATCCGTGGGATGCAGGCAACGTGTGAAACCACGCATCCCTCCAGTCCACGGAAAAACCTCTCTTCACAGAACCAGTCCCTGTGCCTGAAAGGTTGGAGGCCATTGCTCTAGTAAGTCGCTCCTGTTTTTTCTCCATCCGCAGCACAATAGCATTCATTTATTCTTTGATCTACAGCCCAAACAGAGTGGTAGCTCGGTACTCATCGTTAATTGGTTCTGGGAGGTGCAATGAATACAAAAAATGATGAGTATCGAACAATTTTTCCCCATAAGGAATAATAGTAGTGAGTCACAAGGTAGCCGACACCAACGTGTTCTAGCTTGTGCCAAACAAACTGCGATGACCCAGGGTGTGGCACAAAGGCAGCACAGTCAAATCAGCAGTAAGAGTCCCTTTATTATATCCAACTTTGCCTCCAATATCCAGGTTACCTTCGGCTGGAGAAAAACTCTCCCAGGAACAGTCTTTAACTGTAGAAAATTCAGTCCAAAACAAGATACATACAAACTGTAACTAAAAATCCAAACAAACCAAGCTGAAGTAATTAGCTTGACAGGGATAGATAAGCCACAACAATACAAGATAAATTCATGTTTGCTCCCAACAGCTTGCTGCGTGCAGCTTCCTTTTTTATACACTGTGTTCCCAGCTGCAGCTAATGAAGGGAATCAGGGCCCTTTCCTCCCCCGTAAGCCATGCAACTCACGTTGTTCCCTTCTCCGTTCCTCCCTGCGTGCCCTAGGATGAAGAGAGAGTGGGCCTGGGTCTTCCTCTGAATTCCCTCTCCCTTGTTCTACCTCTTCCCTGCTCTGCCCAGCCAGACTTTACCCTTCCACAGTTTCTTCCACAGCCAATGGAGCCACACTCACTCCCTGTCAATTGTTCGGCTTCCCCCTCAGAGTCAGATTCCGACAGGGGCATGACACAAACGATGAATCCCAGGACAAAATTTTCATGTCAAAATGCATCGAGTACCAAACTCAAATGAGTTTCAAAGCAATTGAGTACCAAGGTACCACTGGGTAAGGAATAGGCCTGTCTAAATCCAAACCCAAAGTGATTTTTCTTTCAGCAATAATCTTGGTGGAAGTCTCCAAATGGAGGCTGGGTGGCCATTGGTCAATTCCTCTATTGAAAAAGTGGGTGGACTAAATGAAATCAAAGATCTTTCCCAATGTTTCTAAACGTTTCTATGATGGAAGTGTTTTTCTATGCAGTCACAGACCTCCAGGAAAAACCCTGAAGAATTTGTCCAAACCTTCTGGTAAACCACCTTTACACTCTTGCCTTTTTAACAAAGTGAAACTTGAGGTTGAGAATGGGGCAGTGTTTTGCTCGTGGCACTGTCATGATCAATGTACCCCCTAAAGACACATGACTGCTATACACAAATATTGCAAAGCATGCAAGACTTCCGTGTCTCCTAAGTTAGCAGGGGGGAAGCACCGTCAAACTAACACTCTCCAGTACCTGGAATGGGAAGGCTGGCAAAACTGGCTGTCAGAGCTTGGCGCACCATCTGGAGCTGTTGCTGCAACGCCATTGTCTGCCTCTCCTCCAGTGCAAGCTCCTGCTCTAGGCGCTCCTTGGCGCAGCTCATGCTCTCTGTGTGCTTCTGCAGGATGGCATTCTGCTCCTCGAACTCTGTGTTCATCTTACGTAGTCTCCGCAGCTCTGCTTCCCTGGCTGCTCCAGCAAAGAGAAAGGGAAAACAGAAGGACCGGAATTAAAAAGAAAAATGAAAAATCATGGATCACAATCCTGCTTCTTCAACCTGTGTTTCCAGTCCATGATAAAAATAGGCAATTGCTTGCTATAACCTTCTCCAATTTGACACCTTTGAGATGTGTTAAGTTACAGCTCTCAGAATTCCCAGACTTTGACCGTGCTGGTTGGGAATTTTTAGAGGCACCAGAGAGAAATTGGTTTTCTGGACAGTCTGTTTGTCTTCCATAATGTCCCAGAAAAAAGGAGATTCAGCTCTAATAGACTTGAATGAATGTCGCCAGTTGGGTTCATTTATGTAATTTGAACTCTGCACTGTTTGTCTTACACTATAATTCCTAGAGAAATTATTCTGGAAAGTTTAGTATCTAATGAGAAATCACAATTGGGATACCAAGGAAAGATCTCCCAGGTGTTTTATGAAGAGAGCCAAAACAAAAAGTGAGCTGGTTCAGACATTGCACAAAGCCAACATGTTAGGAATGATAGTCACTTAACAGTTGGGTTGGCAATATATAAACCAGGATAGTCATTTAATCTGTTGTATCTTTAAGAGAATGCTGTAACTGTGATTGGCTAAGGTTCCTCCAACGACCATAAGATGGAGCCAGAAACCTGGTTTGTCCTTTTTTTGCATTTCCTTTGCTTCCTCTTTGCCTTTTGCCTGATCGTCATTCTGCTTGAATTGCTGTGAGTCTTGCAACTGTTCTCAAACTCCGTTTACTGAACTTTGTTTATGATACTGGTAAAGAAAAGAACTTTGTTTTTGGATTATTGTTAGGACTGATTGTTTTGAATAGTAACTGCTTTAACCATGTATGATTTGGACTGTTTGTTGGACTTTGTTTACCCGTTTACTGGAAGAAAAACTTACATTTTACTATTCAGTGTATCTGTGTGCTGGTTGTGTGTTATTCATCACCATTCTCACTATGTTTCCCTGAGTGTATTCATTCTGTATTCAAACTGTTGTTAACTGAAGAATAAAAACTGTTAATCTAGTCATTTGCTTTAGAATAAATGTCTGTGGAGTTTCTCAGTCATCCAGGTCATGGTTGTCCCAAAGGTACTTTTTCAAGAGGCAGCTGGATTTCCTTTCCTTTCCTTTCCTTTCCTTTCCTTTCCTTTCCTTTCCTTTCCTTTCCTTTCCTTTCCTTTCCTTTCCTTTCCTTCCCCTTCCCTTCCCTTCCCTTCCCTTCCCTTCCTTTCCTTTCCTTTCCTTTCCTTTTGTTTCGCTTCTCATCCAAGAAGCTACTTCAGCTCTGACAGGATGGTGGGGAATGGAAGGATTTATAAAACAAAAACAGAAAGTCTTGTTGCCTCTTGAAAAAGAACCTTTGCTTTGAAATGGTTCTTGGAACTTGCCTCTTATGTCATTATCCATCTCTGGTATTACAGATTTCCACTCTTTCAGGGATTAGTACTGTAATCTCTCTTCCATCACAATTGAAGGCAAAAAAAAAGTTCAATTCCAGATTTTCTAGCCATTTTAAGCCAAGCTGGTCCTCCTTCCTCAAGTCAATTAACATTTTAATAAAGCCACAACTTTCCTGGAAAATGTGGGTATCTTTAGTTTCAAACCTATCTTCATTGTGTGTTAAAGCTTCTTTGTAAAATATCTCTGGTGTATATAAAGAGATAGGAAAGGCAGCATCCCCTTTTAATATACATACACACTCAGTCCAACAATTCATTCCCATCAGATCTGAGATTTGGGTTGCAGCCATTCCTTGTGGCTTTTGGAAGGCGGGGCAGTGGGAAGAAATGGTATGCCCCAGTTTCCATAAGGGAAACCACTTTATCTTAGTACTGACTGCATTTCAACAGCTTCATTTGTACCTTTGTTCTGGTCTAAGAATTCCTCTGTAAAAATAGGGACATCAAATGTTGAGAAACCATCACTGCCACTTTCTCCAGTCTGCAAGAAAAGATAGATTTAAAAAGCTGGCCAAAAAGCATTAATAACTTAAAGATTACATATTTTTCTCAGCTTGGTGTAGAAACACTGAAAATGTGGGAACACACTATATTTCTATACAGCCTTAGAATATCCTTTCTTTTTTCAGAATTAGCAATGAAAGGTTGGATATTGCAATGGAGCTACACTATACATTAATGTGCCACAAGTCTGGTATCAACACTCCAGGACAAAGCTAACGGGTTAAAACAAAAGTTTATATCTACAGTATGATTCTTCTTATAGTTGAGAAGTCACAGCAGTTAATAAACACAGTCACCATTAATTTAATGATCAAGAAACTAAAATGGTATTATCTAGGCAGTGCCAAATGGATTTTTCTTAGAAATAAACATATTGTTAATTGTTCCCCTAATTTTCAAATCAGTAGAAAGTTCTTTAAGACTGCAACGGAAAGCTTTCATGCAAATTCTAAATCTAATTTCTAGATCAAAAACTACATCGACATAACTGCTTTTTTGGAGTTTATCTGTAGTTTTTAGGCTCAGATTGTTTATGTTTTGGGGGGGCGGTTTGCCTTTGACATTCAGATACAAATGTTTTGAAATTGTAGCTCAGTTGCAATAACTAAGGTGAGGGAGAAACCTAGAGAAAGTGTACTTTTTCAACTTTCAGTATGCTAGTTAAAATGCAAAACAGATGGATGGTGAAATATCTTACCTCATTGACTAGTAACTAGAAAATAAACAGCACAATTTCTCATTTTCAGGTTTGATATTCGTAAAAGCGAAAATGAAAGCCATCCCTTATACCCTGACAAATTACCTTGTATCCATTGAGCAATGTATTCACAGTTCCAGCACCAGCATCCTCTAAAATAATATTTTTTAAAAGAAAAAAATTAGTTAATCAAAGCAGGTATCGAGGAGCTGATAATGCAGTCACGATTTGAATTAAATCCCTCCTAGGGCTTTTAACTTCAAACAGACAGGAGGGAAGGGAATATGCAAGGAAAATAAGAAACTGATATTCACTTGGATCAAGAATTCCTACATTCGGTGATGCCATAGTAAATAAGACTTCACAGCTGAAAATTTAACCAATCAGGAGTATCTGTAGGCAAAATTTGTTTACCCCTTTGGAGATCAGGAAAAAAAAATCCAAGGAACAAATTGCAAGAATAGGCAAGCTCATTTGAAATTAGGTTTCTGTATAATGTGTACATCAAAGGAACGGCTAACTAAACCTGCCTGTATGTTGTGAAATTAAAGAATTTTCATCATGTTATCAGACTGTTAGTTGGTGTTCATGGATGCATTCTGCCAGTCTTCTGCAAACCCCAAAATATAATGCGACTGCCCCAGTGCATGCGCCCCACCACCCACACATGCACCCCCCACGCACATGCGCCCTGCCCCTCCTCGCCCATTTTTGGCTTCAGGTTGGTGCAGATGGCTTTACAGGCCCAAAACGCGGTGCAGGGTGGCCTCACACAGCGCTACGGCGCCCTGTTTTGGCTTCCAGGTTGGTGCAGGAGGCTTTCCATGGAGGGTTCTTTTTAAAGAGCAATTACAAAGAAGGCTGAGAAATCAGCTGGAGGGGAAGGGGGACAGCAAACTGCTAGAGAAGTCTGTAAGTCAGGGGTTCTTAATCATTTTTGTGCCATAGACCAGTGGCCCCCAACCTTCTGGGCACCAGGGACCGGTTCCACAGAAAGAGGTTTTTCTGCGGCCTGGGGGGCCCATGGTTTCACATGCTGCCTGCATCCCATGGATGGAGCTTCACTTGTTTGCATGGCCCAGTTTCAGTCCACAAATTGGGCTTGGGGACTCCTGCCACAGACTTGTTAGAGAGGCTGGTAAAACCTACACACCTCTTTTCAGAAATGTATTTAAATACATAAAAATGTATAGACACAAATTGTATTACAAAATTAACAAGCGTTTCTTTGAGTCCATTAATTATTTTGTTGCATACATACATTACTGAATAAAAAGCAAATGTGTCCCTTTAGTACAACAGTATGGGGAAGAAATATAATAATAGGGAACCCCTAAGAGACAACTTGTACTCTATGTTGGATCTACAAATATCCAATACAACTGCAAAACTGACCTTTCTTAATTTTCTTCTCTTGCATCTTCTCAGCACACAGCTTGTAAGCTTCTGATTGCTGGTATTCCCTCAGCTCCTTCATATATTGCTGCTTCTCCCGTTCAGCCTCATCCAGATAGCGCTGAAAACACAGGAAAAGTTACAATGGACCCAATCCACAAACTCCATCTTTCTTTATCCTGTGTCCCAAAGGTGCTTTTTTCAGGAGGCAACTGGATTTTCTTTGTTTTTGTTTTTTTGAAGACATTTCTCTTCTCATCTAAGAAGCTTCTTCAGCTCTGAGAGGATGGTGGGGAATGGAAGGATTTATACTCCTTGCAGACAGCTGGTCATTTGCATCCTTTTAGAGGGTCCTTGAAGCACTTGGAGGTTTATCTGTGTCTTCAGGGTCACCTGAGTAGTGCTCTTGGTTCCTGTAGCCTGCAATTCTTTTCCCCCCTCTAGAAATCCTTTCCTACTCCCACACCATTCAAAGGGGGTTCATCCCAAATTGTGTAGCTAAAAGTCTGTAGAAATTCTCAATCATGGTCAAAGAAAAAACAAGAAAGTCCAGTTGAAAAAGCACCTTTGGGACAACCATGACCTGGATGACTGAGAATCTCTACAGGATCTTCTTCCTGTGCTTACTAAAACATGCTTATAATCGTAGAAGCTCATAATATGCCAATATGGGTAGTCCTCAGCTTACAACTGAAAAAAGCGACTTATGAGATTTTTCACACTTACAACCGTTGCGATATCTCCATAGTTACATGATAAAAATTCAGATGCTTGGCAGCTGGACTGCATTTATGGTGGTTGCAGTGTCCTGGGGTCAGGGGATCCCCTTTTGTGACTTTCTTGACAAGCAAAGTCAATGGGAAAACCATATTCACTTAACAACCGTGTTACTAATTGCAGTAATTCACTTAACTATGGTAAAAAAGGACATAAAATGGGGCAAAATTCACTTCACTGTCTTTGTTTAGCAACGGAAATATAGAGCTCAACTGTGGTGTAATTCGAGGACTATCTGTAACTTCAGATTTTGCAGAAATACAATAGAAAAAAGTATTGAAGTTATTGAACTTTGGTGTTGGAGAAGACTTCTAAGAATACCACAGATAGCCAAGAAAACCAACAAATGGATCACTGAATACCCAGACTTCTCAATCAAGGCACAAATAGTCAGGCTCAAATTATTTTATTTCAGATAGATTATGTGAAAGGAAGAAGAAGACCAGCAGCATAGTGGATTAATTCAAATATAGCAATGATGGGTCTCTGATGGAATCCTAAAAGGTCAGTTTGTGGACAATTACCCAGAAGAAAATCCACCTGTGTGTTCACTAGGAACCAACTAGATGGCACCTAATCAGACACCTGATTACAATAAAAACAGAATTCAATCAAAACAATGCAAACTTGTAGAAGCAAAACTGAAATAGTAACTTCTAGATCAGGGGTGTCAAACTCCGATTTCATCGAGGGCCGCATCAGGGTTGTGTTTGAGGGCCTTGAGTTTGACACCCTTGTTCTAGATTAACCTTAGATAGGGACAAAATGCAGGTAGTCCTCCACTTACAACCATAATGGAACATATAATTAAGGCCGTAGGTTATGCTGCTCATTAAGCAGGTCATCATGTGATAATGTCCAATTTTATGACCTTTATTTTGAGGCAGTCTTTATGCTAGCACTGCAGTCATAAAGCAAACTTATTGTTCACAGTGAATGTTTTTTTTTTAAACTGGAAGTAAATCGGTTTCTAGCCAAAAACCCTCCATACATTGAAGTCACAGGATGCTGCAAATGCTCATAAATGCAGGCTGGTTACCTAAAAAAATGCAATCATGTGACCCAGGTGGGAGGGAGGCATAGGAACTTTGAATCCAGGTTGTATCTTTTGGCGGGGTGTGTGTGTGTGTTCCATTGTAAATTTGAATGGTTGCTAAGGGATCGATTATAAGCTGAGAGAACCTAGAAGTTAAGATTTGACACTTATTCATGCCTAACAATCACAGTTTGTATTTCTACTGGCTTCAGAAAACCTTACATATTTCCATGTTCTCTCACCTGCTTTTCTGTGGGCTGTAGTTTACTCCACTCTGCTCCCAACATTTTTGTGATCTCTGGGAAGGGCAAATCCGGGCGCTGCATGCGAATTTGTTCCCGTCGTTCATTCAGAAAGCGGACGTAGCCCGTCACAGGGGCCTTCGGTCCATTTGGAAGGATTTTCTTCCTCTTCTTGCCTTTCGGCCAGCCCCGCTTTTTCACCGGCTGCCCACAGTAGAAACAAAAAAGTTTGAGTCACTCTGCTCTGTCACTCCTGGCATTTCTGGAGGCCTGTGTCCAGGACTGCCACCACATATCTGTGGCAATCCCACACAAGCAAACAGGAAAATCCTGAACTGCCATCCTGGTTGTGAGATTCAGTATACATGGAATCTCTGGCTACATTCCAAAATGAAAGTTTCTAGTCCTCAGAAATTTAGTTTACTTTATTGTCATTGCACCTCGTACAACGAAATCAAACACCATCTTCAGTGCACATCATGGCCATGAAAATAACACACAAACACATATCCTTCACACTCCACACAATGAACCAAAAACCTGCAACACCGCACCCACACTGCACTATACAGTAGAATTCAAAAGAACTACTGCCCTGGGACAGAAGCTGTTTTTCTACCTATTTGTTCTTGTTTTTAATATTCTGTACCATCTGTCAGATGGTAATCTAAATCTAGAGAAGACATCCTTAAAAGGATGGAGTGCAGTAGAACTGGGGCAATTGGATGGAGTTGAGTGTTTACTGGCCGGATGCCCTTCCTAATGCCTATCTTTAGTTCTCAGCAGATTTTTTTTTTCTTCGCACCCTAAGAAACATCTACCATGCCTAGGATTGAACTCTAAACCTTCCAAGTTGGAGGCAAGTATCTTCACTAGACTACCATGCCGCTCAAGAAAGCATAATTAATCTATCAAAAAGCTAAAGTCTTATGCAAGTTGAGCTAGACTCCTAGTAATTTCATCCATGTAGTTTTCTTTGCAACAACGTAGAAATTGCTTGCTATTTTTTTTCTGGATGTTTAAAACTCCCAGTCCAGCCAATAATTCTGCTACAGTGTTTCTGGTGACTTCTCATTCAAACACAACAAGGTCTGACCTTGCTTAGTATTATGAAGTAGGAACAGAGCTTTGGCTGAAGTTGTCACTGTGCTGAGTGATCTAATCTAAACATCACCAAATTTAACACTTAAAACTTTTTGTAAGCAAAATCTGGCCATTCTTATTTTGATACTTTCAAACTGCAATAAACCAGAGGTCCTCAAACTTTTTAAACAGGGGGCCAACAGGGGATGCAGAACAGCTTGGGAGGTGGGGGTGGGGTGGGCGTGGCTAGGTGGTCATGTGACGGGGGGGCATGGCCAATTTAGCAATCCATTAAACAATACGTGCAAATTAAACTTTCGTTTGTTTTGCTCCTGGGGGTGTTTTATTTGCTTTTGTTTGCATGTTGTTCTTTTGGTTGATTTTTCTTTTTACTAGAGCGTTTTTAAACTTGTTTAGGAGTCCAGTGGTCCACTTCAGGAAACTCAGTTTTGCAACAATTCTTCTCAGCCCCCAGGAGCTTACAATCAACAAGTCTCTCTCTGTGTGTATCTTTTTCTCTGCCTATCTCTCTCTCTTTCTCTCTCTGTCTATCTCTCTGTATCTCCTCTCTCTCTCTCTCTCTGATTTACTAAGGGCATTTACCTTCTCAGGTGAGCTAGGTTTAAAAAAAATCAAAATCAAAATTGACAGTGTGTTTATATGGACGCACCAGGGGGCTCACCTCCTCTTCGCCATGGGGCTTCTCCCCAATTAACCGAGGGGCCTCGCCTTTCTCCTGCTTAATAGCCACTAGGAAGTTCCCATGTTGAGTTTTACTTGCAGCATTCCTGTAATCCAAAGTTACCAAGAAAGGTTTCCACAACAGCAATGGAGAACTTCAAAACATTCCAATCTACCATCAAAACTAAAACAGATTTAGGGACATAGCTAGAATTAAATTAATCAATAAGAACAGAAGAGAAAAATAAGGTGTAGGGGGAAAAAAGCCCTATGAAACATAATCAGACTTTTGATTAGTTTTGAGATCTTTAAAAAACATATTTAAACTTAAATATATAAAGTGATTCCCAACATTACATGAAAAACAAGTCCTCCTAGTTGAAAAGACCATTTTAATACAATGACTCACTGGGCATGTCCAATTTGTTTTCAGTTAAGAATTGTAGCAGGAATATTAAACCACTATAGAAACAAGTTTGCAAATACACACAGTTCCTATGCTCTACTCATTCACTCAGAAAATAAAGAGACAGAATGCAAAATGTTTTATTCAACCTAAACAGCAGAGATAACAAGCCACCCACATACAAGTTTAAATTGGTACCTGGGTGATCTATGTGCGAGTTGGGCCGCTATATCAATTTGTTTAATAAAGAAATGATCCTGGCTTATTTGGGCACACACAAAAAATACAAGTTTGGCTCCAGTCATTAGTGTAAGTTACATGTCTAATTTGCTTCCTTGTTGATGCGAAGAGGAAGAATCAACAGGAAGCATCCTCTAAGACAAGGGCCTTCAAACTTGGCAACTTTAAGACTTGTGGACTTCAACTCCCAGAATTCTCTAGACAGCATTCTCCAGACGGCTGAGGAATTCTGGAAGTTGAAATCCACAAGTCTTAAAGCTGTCAAGTTTGAAGACCCCTGCTCTAAGATGTAGCTTGCTCATGTGATAGATTAATAAGCCAATTTGGGATAATTGGTAAAGAGCAGATGTAAAAACCAAGAGATTCTGAGTTCTAGTTCTCCCTTAAGCATGAAAGCTTTAGGCCAGTCATTCTCTCTCAGTCTATGCCACCTCACAGGATTGTTGTGAGGGTGGGAAAGGAGGTAAGAGAAAGATGTACACCCCCTTGAGTTGTAGAAAATAGAGAAATACATAGATATAAATACATAGATAAACAAACCTGTAGGATAGTGCCATGCAAATATAACCAGGACTGGTAAATTTCAAAAAATGAAAGAGGTGGCTAAATGGGATTTTAGAAGCTGGCTAAGAAAAGGAGATTCTGCATATACTCAAGATGTGGGATTTCACGATTTGGATATTTAAACATTTAACAGTATTTGTGACGATTCAAAATAGGTTTAGGGAAATTTTTAGATACAAGTTAGATTTTTGAGAAAGATCCCATGTAGACAAACCTTAAGAGTTTGTCTCTCACGCAATCCAAAATCCCCACTCTCCAAAATAAAAAGTGTTCATCACTTACAGAAGGCTGGTAGATTGCTGCTTGGAGCTCTGTGACATTCTTTTCTCTTGAATTCAAGAAAACCATAAATGTCCACTTAAACTAAGGAACCTGAAAAGGACATGTGAAAATTATTAGTGTAAATTACAATTAGCTTGGGCAGGAAATAATTTACACAGGAGATGAAATGACTCTGAACTCCTTTTCTGGATGCCTAAATCAGGGCTCCCCAAACCTGGCAACTTTAAAACTTGTGGACTTCAGCTCCTTCTGGGAGTTGAAATCCACAAGTCTTAAAGTTGCCAAGTTTGGAGGCCTCTGGTCTAAATGTTTAATCCAGCATTTTAGCCCTTACAATGGCTGAGTTGAGGGCTTGCAAAGAAGGCAAAATACCTTAATTTTTTCCTCTTGATTCTGTACAGTAATAGTGTTAGAGGTAAGATGACTCTAAAAGAGGCTCCATTTACATAGATTAAGAAGTAAAAGGCCCTGCAAGATCAATTTATGTTATGCCCAAAGGTTTCTAATCTGAAAATTTCAATAGAACACAGGAAGGCTCCTCTGGATGTATAACAAAGGTTAACCAATGGAATGGTGCTTACTTCTTCAATGGAAGCTCTTCGGCTACACTGGACTGCTACTCCCATCATTCCCAGCCAGCATGGTCAATGGGAATTAGGGGATTTGTAGTTATATAGTAAGTTAGCTGCCAAATACTGAATTGGGATTAGTCCACATACAGTAATTTAAGTGTTTTTCAACCTTGGGAACTTTAAGATGTGTGGACTTCAACTCCCAGAATTCTCCAGCCAGCTTGCTGGCTAGAGAATTTTGGGAGTTGAAGTCCACACATCTTAAAATTGTCCATACTTTTTAAAATTGTCCACACATCTTAAAATTGCCAAGGCTGAGAAACACTATAGCTCAATATTTTGGACTGAGCAACCACCATCCCCTCATAATCTTACACTAGTGATAGGAATTTGATTCTCCAAATGTGGTTGTTTCTGTGGCTAGTGTAAGTTGCTACATGACATCTGCAGAGTTACAGGTTCCCAATCCCTGTCTGTAAAGATAATTAGTGACCTGGGAAAGGACATTCCAATTTGGAAGATACACCAACTGCATTTTATGTCCTAAGATGGATAAATAAATTCCTCTGATTTGTTCATACAATACCCTTACAATAAACAGAAATATGGTTTTCTCAATGCAGTTTTCTGAAATTATATGACATGCTGTACCAATTAACCACATGGCTTAAGTTTACCTAACTTAAGAGTCTGTATTATGCAAAACATGGACATTGTGGCATATGGAGAATCAATCTCCACCTTGAACAAAGACCTTAATTGGGGCTCCATTCATATTGTTGAACTTCTATATTATTAGAAAATCCCACAGAACCAAAATCAAACAGATGGAGCAGATGCCTCCCCTCAATCCCACCTCACTTAAACACTCACTATACAGAATTTCTGGAATTCATTGTTCAAGAGGCAAAGCTGACTGCTGAAATACACAACTTTAGAAACAACCTGGGAGATTGGCAAAAATGTATCCCAACATGAACCCGGCATGTTGGAAGTGCAAGAAGAGGGTACTTTTTATCACATGTGGTGGTTCTATTCAGAAGCCCAGAGGTACTGGCTTAAAATTTAAAAAAATGGTTGCAAGAGATCCTTAAGGAACAAATAGAATTGGAACCAGAATTATTCTTTTTAGGGATATTTAAAAAGAACTGTAGGAAAAATATAAAATATATAATATTACACATTTTAACGGCTGCTAGAGTTGCCTACGCTCAATGTTGAAAGCACAATTACATACCATCAGACAAATTGATCAATCAAAAAATAACAGTGTGGGCTCAGATGGATAAATTAACCCTGATGTTATGAGAGAAAGAGGACTCTGAATATTATAGAATTTGGGAAAAATATAATTGGATTGAATTAAGGCAAATGGATGATGAAAGAATTAATGATAAGCAACCTATAGATTAAAGGTTTACATTTGCATAAATTGTATGTATTTGTAAATAAGCACAAAATAGAAATTTATGAGATAGATGTCACATACTGTTAATGTCATAATTTGTATATTTTTTGGTTCGGTTTTTAAAGATATAAAAGACTAATAGTTTATTTTTTTAAAAAAAAAAGAAACAACACTATAACGACTTTTTCGGGGAGAGTAGGGGAGAAAACCTGTACCAAATCAATTAGATGGGACGGGTAAAAGAGAATCTCCATTTTAAAAGGCACTGTAACCATCGCCCTTGGGCTTTTGTTTTGTGGTGGGGGGGGAGAGACTTCCTGAAAGCATTGGACTTTTAAGGATTTGTTAAATGAGCTCCAAACGGCCATGCTGGCTGGGAGCTTTATGGGTTTTGCAATCCAGGACGTTTGAAAAGCGTGCTAGGTGAGGCTGCTCTAATCTAGACTAGGGACACAGAACCTGGAGAAATCGCAATTATGTGGGGGAAGACACCATTAAAGGATAACATCAATGGAGAGGAGAGGAAAAGAGCGCCCCCACTCCCTCCCTCCATCTTTCCCTCCCAGGATCTCCCCAAATAAGTTCCTAGATTATTCCTGAATTTCCCACCTTGCGCAGCCCCCACATCCCACCCCGCCGACCCCCTCTTTGGTATGGCTGATCTCCCGCTCCCTCTTATCGCAACCCTTAACAACATTTGAGTCCCAAAACTTTCCTGGTCCTCCTGCTCTTTTTTTTTCTCTTTCTCGTCCCTTTCACCAGCAGAAACTCCTCCCCTCCCCGCCCCCGCCCAGCTGTACCATTATGCTAAACCAGCTTCGCTTCTCCAGGCGCTGATTGGAGAAGAGCGGCTTCCCTCTCTTTCGGGATAGGCCAGCTTCTTTATTTCCCCCGCCCCGCCCTCCTGTAATGAAATACGTCATGACTTCCAAGCGCGTTGGGGTTGGTTGGAATGGAGGCCCGGAGCCAATGAGAGCTCTTCAAAAGGCTCTTCAAAATAGCAAGTGTTCATCAAGGACTTGAGGCTTATGATGAAATACTTTGGAGGAATTTGGTCGCCCCTTCCCATCTTTATCAATGAGTTGCTTTTGTTGAAACTATCCACTCGCCCTTCGTATTTTATTTTAAATAAGGAGATAAAATCGCACAACGTTGGGCTATTAATTCCCAAAGAACTGTTGGAAGAAATAATCCTTCTGGGTTCAGTTCCAAGTGGGGGAAAAAGACATTGGAATCATGCAAGTTGCTTGGAAAGAAGGTTTACTGAAGAACAGGATCACATGCCTTGGGGCTCTTGGTCGAAGAAAAGGGAAGATATGCTGAGAGTGCCTGGGTTTTATGCCGTCTGGCTTTGAACTTCCTGGGACGCAGGAAGAGTATCCTGATGGTTGCTGTCAGAGGTCATAGCTAGCTTTGTAGGGTGTGTTTGGTTGAATCAGCTTGAATCAGTTTGGTTGAATCAGCAATAAGTTTGCTGGGTGATGCAGTGAAGGGGCTTTGGGCAATTCCTATTGTGGCTCTGCCTGAAGGAGGTAGATATTTGTTATGTAGAATAGACTCACCCGGGCCTTAATGGCCCATTTACAGAGGTGGGAGGGGGGGGGCTGAGTTTCTGCCTCTCAGTTTCTTCTTCTATTTTAGAGGCAATATTCTGCCCTTTTTAATATATCCTAAAGTATTTCATTTTCCTAGGAGAGGGGTGGGTTTTAACTTCCAACAGAACAAAGTTGTTGCCCACCGCAACAACTGTGGAAAGAAACTGATGTGACTTCAGGAAGTCTTAAAGTCCCAGACAGGTTTCTTTTGGGTCATAGTGGTCAGAGGTTGTACCATTGACAAGGAATCAGTAAATCAATACCCACAAAACAGGGAGAAATTCAACAGAAGCTTTTTTTTTTTTTTGGTCCCCTGTTTTTAAAAAAACAAAACACTTTATGCCCTCATACCTAGGAGGGTCTTTTCTCCATTCTACCTGAAGAAACTATAGGAGTGAATCTGAGATATCTACTTAGATTTCTGCCCAGTAACCAGCTCACCGCTTCAAGAAAATACGGGTGCTTTGTTAATTTCCTCAAAGTATTTTCAAATTTGGGGCTAGCAAAACACAATTCCTGTACTTGCAGAACATATTACACACCTGGCCTGCTGTTATTTGATTTGTATGTTAGCTCTTGTCATCTAAACAACTGGGTGGCTGGGAAAGGATAAAAATAGGAAAGCAAGTTAAACAGTCCATAATCAAGTTAAAAAGAAATCAACCAGTAGCAGAATTCATTCTACATAGCCAGTGTAAGAGCTCTTCCTCTTTGCCAGATACCTCCCCCCCACAAGGCATAGTGGCAGAGCTGTGTCTTCATGGCCTTCTTAAAAAGGCAGGAGGAATGGGGTCAATTTAAGATATTATATATTCCATAGGACAGGCACCACAGCAGAAAAAGCTTTCTTCCTGGGTCCTGCAAGATGAAACTTCAATTTCGGCATACTATAACCTTGACTATCACTTTCCATTTTACCATTCTCAGCTTCCCCCACAGCAATAGCTCTGAACCATACCCTACTTTCTCCCAGTTATAATCTCTGCATCATTTGTAAATTCTTAAAGTGCCACGAGCTTATTTGTAATCCTTTGGAAGCTAGACAAATTCTATGTTTCTTCTAGTCCTTATAGAATAGAATTCTTTACTGGCCAAGTGTGACTGGACTCACAAGGAATTTGTCTCCAGTGTATATGCTTTCAGCATATATACACACAAGAAGTGATAAATCACGACCATAATCATAAAATACTGTTAGGGATACACCCTAGCAGAATCTGCACGGCAGGCAGGCAAAATATGTGAGACGTTTTTTGTAGCTTACACTCAGTAAAACAGATACACCGTGCTAGTTAAATAGTTTATTTCAGTAAGAGTTTTAGCATAGTCAAACAGTCCATATATCATTCACTAATTCAGTCCGTCCGGGGATTATTCAGTTGCAAATTCCAGTGTTGAAAAAGAGGTCAGTAAACTTACAAATATCCGTCCAGTAATATATCTCCTTGCAGTAGAATACGAAGAAGTCAAAAACTCCTCTCTTCCTTCAGCAACTCAGCAGTAGGGAAAACACGCAGTTAACAAACCATCAATCCAGTATAGTCAGCAATTGTCAGGTTCTCTTGCTCCCTCTTATGGTGGTTCACAACAGCATCCAAAATTACATGCTTTGCAGTTTAAAGTGACACACACTTAAACTTACAATCATAGTTTATATATATTTTACCCAAACTAGGTTAGGTAACCTTGTTATCCCTAACATTCTCCCCTTTTGGGTAATATAATAATATATATATCTATTTATAACCTTAACCCATAGTCATCACAACTCTCTTTGTGTTTTACTGCACCTTGGGCTTTTGTAAACTGATCAGCAATATTTTGCTCAGTCATACAATATTCCAGTCTTATTAAACCATCCTTTACAGATTGCCTTACATTCAGATATCTAAGATCTGTATGCTTAGATCTTGTTTTCACAGCAATATTTGTAGCCATCTGTATGGCTGCTTGATTGTCCTCATACACAACAATGGAATCTTTAACAGTTAATCCCATATCCAATAATAACTGTTTATACAGAATTAAATCAGTACATAATAAAGACAGACATGAACATTCTGCTTCCATTGTGGACATACTTATGTGTTGCTGTCTAATTGACCTCCAACCAATCAATACTTTTCCATTGCTCTATGCCAATTTTCTTGATCCTTTGCAGGATACATTCTAAGTTCTTCCACAGTAGTTGGAACTTTACTAACTTGGCAAACTACACTTGCTTGGTACCTGTCAGGTGGTCTGGTTTCACGTGTTGAACATCTAGGTATTACAGGGCTTACAGGTGGACTGTCATGTACTACCTGTTCCTGGTTATCTATTTCTTCCTGTTCACTTATTTCTTCCTGTTCTGGTCCTATTTGCTCTTCCTGTACTTCCTCTTTAATTGGATTTTTTTTTATTACTGATATGTAGGTTTGGTCTTTTGTAGGTTTCTATAATTACATCTTTGCTTGAATCTTGCTCCAGTTTTTCCCATCCTATATGTTCAAGGAATTGTGCACTAGCACTACAGTAAACTCTAGATGTACCTTCTTCCCAGAACCTGTAAGATTTATGGTTAGATTCGTAACCTACAAAAAATAATCTTTTAGCCCTATGCTGCCCCTTATGTCTCAGTTGTGTAGGAATATGCACCCATGCTGGTGCTCCAAATGTGTGCATGTAGCTTAGGTCAGGTTTTCTACCATGCCACCGTGTGAATGGTAATTCACCTGTTGTTGAATTAACAACATTATTCAATATATGATTACCACACATTATTGCTTCTCCCCACAAATTTTCAGGTAATCCTGAATCCGACAACATGGTACGAGCCATTGCCTGTAGTGTTTGGCCTCGTCTTTCTATAAAGGAATTATGTTGTGGCCTATATGGTGCAGACCTTTTATGTTCTACACCTGCCATCTTGAGTCTATTTTGGAATTTATTATTTATAAATTCCATACCATTATCAGTTACAAGAGTTACTAGTTTCCTTTTAGTTTTTCTTTCTGCAAACTTCAACCAATTAAAGAAATTCTGATATGTTTCCGTTTTACTCTTCATTAAATAACAGAAACCATATCTAGAATGATCCATTATACTTAATATATAACGAGCACCTCCCACACTTGGTTTTTTAGGACCTATAATATCAGCAAATACGACCTCTAGAGGCTCTTTAGTTTTAAATCCATTAATTCTATTTGCTGGTATTGCCTTGCTTTTTTCTTGACTGCAAGCATTGCAGTGCAAATACTTACTGCAAGGCTTCAGTTTTATACCTTTAGACAGTTCAACCGTTTGCTTGAGCATTTTAAAATTTATATGCCCTAAACGTCTGTGTAACAAATGTATGCATTCATCATGAGGTTTAACGTTATTATACACTGTGTTAGCCACTTCTAATTGATTATCATGTAACACATACAATTCACCTTTTAAAGTTGCAGTCACATTTTTACCTTCCTTTTCTATTATGCAGTTTTCTCCCCTAAAGGTAACTACATAACCTAGTTTAATCAAAACTCTAACCGAAAGCAAATTAAACTTAAGTTGTGGTACATATAACATTTTTACATTTTCTTGTATGCAAGAACAATGTGCAGTACCTTCACCTTTTGCTTTAATTTTCCAGCCATTAGCTAACGATATCTGCTGTGAACTCGTGGACATCTTAATAAATCTTTTCTTATCTTTGGTTATGCAGTGCGATGCTCCACTATCTACCACCCAAAAATTATTGTTGTTGTTCACAGTTTCGTTGCTATACATGGCTAACTCTAAGCATTTTTTATCCTTTTGATGCCTTTTTGCATTCTGGCTGACATTGTGGCATTTTTCTTTCTTGCAGAATCTAGCCAAATGTCCTTTTCTTCCACAATTAAAACATTTTCTAATTGTGTAGGCTGATGAAGATAATTCCTCTTCTTGTGGTTGTTCCCTTCTGAGTTGATCCCTTTCAAGCCTTCTCCTGGCTTCTTCAATTAATCTGCCAGTAATGTCAGTTAATGTGAGGTTATCTTTTGGCAGCACTTCCAATGAAGTTACATAGTCGTCATAGCTCTCATCTAATGAAGACAAAATTATATAAATCTGATGTAGTTCAGTGAAGATAAGTTCTTTTTCATGCAGTTCCTGAAAAATCCTCTTCACGGTGTTTATATGAGTCAACATGTCTCCATTCTTTTGAAGATGTGTTCTGAACAGCTTCCGTGTAAGATTTATATGTGCTCCTACACTGTCTCGAACATAAATCTTCTTTAAATTCTCCCAACACTTAGCAGCTGTTTCTTCTCCACGAATATGGACAAGCTGCTGGTCACAGAGTGTCAGTCCTATTCTACAGAGAGCTTGCTCATTCTTCAGTTTATATTCTTGTATTTTCTGGGCATCATCTTCATCCTCCGGATCCCAAGCATCTACCTCTGGTGGGTTTTGAATTATACTCCACAAACCTTCTCTCCGTGGAAGTAGGCTGCATTTCATAGACCATGAAACATAGTTTGTTCCATCCAGTTTGGATATTAGAGACAAACTTGGTAAATTGACTTGGCCATCTTTTCTCTGGATATTAAACTATAATTAATAAAACACAGCTGTCTGTTTACAGTATTGTGTAACTACACTAACTCTCACTTTATATAAGCCTGTTATATCCTGGTTAGTCTGACTGTGCAGCTGGGCCCATAACCAGTGTTAGGGATACACCCTAGCAGAATCTGCATGGCAGTCAGGCAGGCAGGCAAAATATGTGAGATAGACGTTTTTTGTAGCTTACACTCAGTAAAACAGATACACCGTGCTAGTTAAATCGTTTATTCCAGTAAGAGTTATAGCATAGTCAAACAGTCCATATATCATTCACTAATTCAGTCCATCTGGGGATTATTCAGTTGCAAATTCCAGTGTTGAAAAAGAGGTCAGTAAACTTACAAATATCAGTCCAGTAATATATCTCCTCGCAGTAGAGATATGAAGAAGTCAAAAACTCCTCTCTTCCTTCAGCAACTCAGCAGTAGGGAAAACACGCAGTTAACAAACCATCAATCCAGTATAGTCAGCAATTGTCAGGTTCTCTTGCTCCCTCTTATGGTGGTTCACAACCGCATCCAAAATTACATGCTTTGAAGTTTAAGTGACACACACTTAAACTTACAATCATAGTTTATATATATTATTTTACCCAAACTAGGTTAGGTAATCTTGTTATCCCTAACAAATACAATCATAAATCAAAAGATGCAACCGTCAGTGATAGTCATAGGATACTAAAAAAGCAATCAACATAAATCATGAGATACAAATAACAAAGTTATAGTAATGAGAAGCTAAGAAAATAGGTTATAGGAAAGATGAGAAGGTTAATAGGTAATACAGATCTACTAGATGGTTTGACAGTGTTGTGGGAATTAGTTGTTTAGCAGAGTGATAGCATTGGGGGGAAAACTCTTTGGGTGTAGATTAGTGGTGGGATTCAAAAAATTTTACTACTGGTTCTGTGGGTTTGGTTTGGTAAGCATGGCATGGCTTGGTGGGCGTGGCATGATAGGCGTGGCAGGGGAAGGATACTGTAAAATTTCCACCCCACTCCAGGAAGGATCCTGCAAAATCCCATTCCTTCCCCATCCCACTAACCTGCTTTCCAGCTCCATTCTCCTGTGCAGGGCAACAAAAGGAGACCCAGCCAATCAGCTGGGACTCGGAAGGCAGAGAAGAGATGGGGGCGGGGCCAGTCAGAGGAGGTATTTGCCGGTTCTCCAAACTACTCACAATTTCTGCTATTGGTTGTCCAGAACTGGTCAGAACCTGCTGAATACCACCTCTGGTCTGGATGTTTTGGCATGTAATGCTCAATAGCAGGAATGTCAAACTCAGTCATCTTGTGGGCAAGATCGTGATGTATCGCAACATTATTTGCATTTTTGGTAGAGCCAGAGTGAGTGTGGCCTACATGGGCCGTATCCAGCCCG
The DNA here is from genome assembly GCF_049901715.1 of Pseudonaja textilis. Taxonomy (NCBI): domain Eukaryota; kingdom Metazoa; phylum Chordata; class Lepidosauria; order Squamata; family Elapidae; genus Pseudonaja; species Pseudonaja textilis. The sequence goes on from NC_141990.1 coordinate 329,279,351, forward strand.
CAGGCTGCCAGTTTGACAAGTCTGCCCTATAGTGCCATCTTGAGGGAAGAAGTTAAAATGCAGCTTTCCAATTAGGTCATAAATGTGACAGTTGTAAAGCAGGTCAACACATGAAGAACCCGATTTTATGACCTTTGTAAAGTAAATGTGACAGTCATTAAGACATCGTCGGCAAAGGGGTATTTTGCTGAAAACCGGGAATAAATGCCAGGTTTTCATTAAAATGTGACTGCAGGATGCTGCAAACAGCTATAAATGAGGGCCTGTTATTGTGTACTCAAAATTGGTCACATGACCCCAGGAGGGGAGGGTCCGGCCATCAGAACTTCAGAACTGGATCATAAGTGACTTTTTAAGGGGGGAGGGGGTATCTGTCTAATTTTGAATGGTCACTAAGCAAACGGCTGTATGTCAAGAACTACCTGTAATGGAAGAACAACATAGCCATTTAACCATCTCAACAGTGAATCTGAGGAAATCAGGCACAAATTGTTTTCCATAAATAAAAGAAGTGAGCAACTGGGCCTCATGTGCTCCAGGTATACCAGCAAAACATCTTCATTCCCTAGAGAAACTCATGGCATCTGCAAATACCCAGAGACAGAAATAGTTTGCAAGTTTGTGTGCTTCAGGTTGCCAGATCGGGCATTTTTTTCCTCCTGCAGTTTCCTGCGTGTGTGACTGGGCAGTGGCATTGTCAGGAAGAGGTGCAGCTCACCGAACTGAACTGCCCACTGGAAGGTAGAGATTAGGTTTCCAGGTAGCAGACCAGAGCTGGGATCGCCTTACAGCCTTGCTGTTCCACCTGCAACATCAATAATTTAATCGAGGCCATCGTCCCCTTTGTTCAAACACCTGGCATCTCAATGCTACGGAAGTCTGGAAAGCACTGCAAGAAAGACAACGCAGAGCAGCAGAAGGGGTCCCCCATGGCCCAGGAGACTGGAGGCTCTCAACCCTCTGCAGTAGGGGAAAGATGTGCTCTGGGCCAGAACGGTGCAGTTCCAAGACCACCCCACCCGCCACCCCGGGTGCGGCCTCGACTCATCTTCCACACCCAGCTGGCTCACGGGAGCCCCACCGCCAAGATTGAGGGGTTCACCAATGTTAAGGAGCTCTATGCCAAAATTGCAGAGGTCTTTGATATCTCCTCAACAGAGGTAAGGACGGGGCCATTTATTGTGCTGGAAGCATTGAAGGAAGGGGCTGGGCTCTCAGCCTTTCAGCCAAGTGGGTGGCCTGGTCCTTTTGCCCTGAGAGGATTCACCAAAGTATTAGGCAAGGAGGCCAGGCTCAAATGCCCATGATGGGTAGTTAGATGTTCAGTGTGGCTGTATTGTAGTCTACGTTACTCTGTTACTAGAAGGGACGAGGGAAGGGAGGGAAGAAGGAAGGAAGAAAAATGGGAAGAGGAAGGAAAATGGGAAGAGGAAGGAAGGAAGGAGGAAAGAAGGGGAGGGAGGAAGGAAGGAAATGGGGAGGGAGGAGGGAGGGAGGAGGGAGGGAGGGAAGGCAGGAAGGAAAGGGAGAAGGAAGGAAGGAAAATGGCAAGGGAGGGAGAAGGAAGGGGAGGAAGGAAGGAAAGGAAGGAAGGAAGGGAGGGAGGAAGGTGCACAGAACTGTGTGCTGATGCAAAAAGCATCCCATTAAGAATATACAGTGATAAGATGAAATGTTCAGCATCTTGCCAGAAGAGAGAGGAATTTTTGTGTAGATATTCTGAAAAATACCTCCGGCATCACACATAAGAAACAACAAAGACGCCAAGGGGAAAAGACCATGAAATAGCTCAGGATAACAGAACAAGAAGAGAAAATACAAAGGATTAATGATCAGGTTCCAGGACCAAGAAGGGACTGGGAATGAGCAGGCATGAAGGGGTAACTGAAGAGCTTTCACGGCAACTGGAAGCAGACTAAAAGCTGGGTTAGCAATGTTTGGGCCTATGAAAACTTCAGCTATGGGTAAAAGAAGAGTAAGGAGTTAATGAGTAATTTGAGCTTGGAAAGCTCAGTGCCCACATGACTTACAGTCTATGGCAGGAAAGGATGAGAGATAGGGAGGACAGAAACAAGCATAACCAGGGAAGAATAATCTCAAATATAGGTTCACTTATGCAGGGGGAAGACTTTTCCAGTCCAGTGTGAAGATGCCTGCATAAACTCCATATTTTCCTCCCTATTTTAATCTTACCACTTCTTCTAAAAGCAATAGGCAAGGAGAGGACTCCAAAGGGCTTTGCCTTCAGATTTCCTGACCTTTTGACTTCTTCCACAGAGAATTTTTCCCTATATAAAATATAAATTTATTTTACACCACTCTCCAGATCCTATTCTGCACTTTAAACACCCACAAGGTAGATATGCAGAAACTGCTGGGCGGCCAGATTGGTTTGGAGGATTTCATTTTTGCTCACGTCCGCGGTGATACCAAGGAGGTGGAGGTCACCAAAACAGAGGATGCTCTGGGACTTACCATCACAGATAATGGGGCTGGCTATGCTTTCATCAAGGTAGGTCTTCGGGAACAGGGTAAAAGACTGACATGCTGATTTGCAATAGCCATGTTTCTACCTGCAAATATCTCACTCATAAGCCAGATCTTGAGCTGCGTGTGAAAGCTTTGCATAATAGAATCATTGACTGAGATGTGCAGCCATAGAAATTGAATAAATATAGACTGTAGTTCAATAAATAACCTATAACATGGCCTCATTATTAGCTGGTTTGTGGCATTTGGGGCCAATTGAAGGTCTGGGCCAGCATTTCTCAATGTTGGCAAGGAGGAATGATACATGCAACATGAGGCAATTTTTATGGGGACTGGATGAATTAGACAAGATGGGCAGCACTCAAATCTAATAAATAAATTATTCCAGAGGATTCACCATGTCAGTAAAATCCATTTTTGTTTTCTGACCATTAGATTCTGTCCCCATTTTCCTCTCAGTGTTCATGTTGCATTTATCACACCTGTCCTCTAAAGAGTCCAAACTGGTATAGGTGGTTTCCACAACTCACTCCAATCCTATTATCTCCATGCAATAGATTATGCCAATCTCCCTTTCACTGAGGCTCTCCCAATACATGGGACTCTGAATGCCAGACTTCTAACTCAGCATGGGTTTTATAGTGTGACATGCAGAGAAGGCACCAAGTTGGGGGAAAATGGGTTAAGCTGAGAGAAGTTAGAGAGTGTAGCCAAAGTCATCTAAATTTGAATCCCAATTTATCACATTGCAGCCGGTTGATTGTTACTGGTTGCGGGGAGGTCTCTGTGAATTCTGGGAGTTGAAGTCCACAAATCTTCAAGTTGCCAAGGTTGAGAAATATTGGTCCACAGTTTCAAGACTTATATTGCATGATATTTCTCAGTGTTCGATAGCTCTTTTGCGTGTCACATAAATAAAACTAAAGCACAAACAAAATTTCCGCCCTCCCCAATTTGTATGATTCACGTAAGTCTTCTTTCCTCCATTAACAAACTGGGAACACGGAAAATAATTTCCCAGAAAGGCAAAAAAAAAAGGAAGGAAGGAAGGAAGGAACATAATTGCACCTTTTCCTCATTATTTCTTAATAGTTTCTCCCTCATAATTTCTTAATAGTTTCTCATTCAACTATTATGCAGGTCCAACCCTTCTTACAGAGGTGTCTACAATATATGGTCAAAAAATCAAGATGGCAGCCACAATGACACAATCAAAGTTTTGCCTATTTAAAACAATAAGTGGAACCTTGATTATGCTGCTGCAGCTGCCATTTTGAGATTTTTACCATACCCTGTCCAGTGTTTCTCAACCTTAGCAAGTTGAAGATATCTGGACTTCAACTCCCAGAATTCCTCAGCTAGCATGCTCACAGAGGAATTCTGAGGGTTGAAGTCCAGACATCTTCAAATTGCTAAAGAGAAAAATTGCTACTCCTGTCTCACTTTTCATGATCAGTCTCATTAGGCCATAAATAGAATTATTCTCTTTCTAACCTTTTTCTTTTTTTGTACTTCCCCACTTTATAGCGTATTAAGGAAGGTAGCATAATGAACCGCATTCCAGCAGTCTCTGTGGGGGACAGCATTGAAGCCATTAATGACCAAACTATAGTTGGATGCCGCCACTACGAAGTTGCCAAGATGTTACGCGAGATGCCCCAGGCACAGCCATTTACTTTGCGCTTGGTACAGCCTAAACGAGCTTTTGGTAAGTGAATATTTGAGCACTGAGGAGAGGCCAGACCACAGAGTCTCACCATAGGCCTAGCACCACAGCCCAGCATCATTGAGGAACAGCCAGTCGGTCACTTTAAAGTACCCTCCAATATTTCTTGAGCTAGCAAAAATAAATGCATAAAATATTGTTTTTCTCTCTTGATGGTCAAGGCTTTCTCAGCTTCATTGAGTACAAATGGCATTGTCCTTATAATTTTTGTATGGAAGAAGCTAAGGAAATGATTTGTGGATTCTCCTGGTTGCTTTTTCCTTCCTGCTGAGCATTTCTGCCAGAAACGAAAGCAATTTTTGGAGGCTAAAACATATGAAGAACAGTTGCAGGAACTGGGTATGTCTAGTCTAATGAAAAGAAGGACTAGGGGAGACATGATAGCAATGTTCCAATATCTCAGGGGCTGCCCCAAAGAAGAGGGAGTCAAGCTATTATCCAAAGCACCTGAGGGCAGGACAAGTAGCAATGGATGGAAACTAATCATGGGGAGAAGCAACCTAGAACTAAGGAGAAATTTCCTGACAGTTAGAACAATTAATCAGTGGAACAAATTGCCTCCAGAAATTGTGAATGTTCCAACACTGGAAGTTTTAAAAAATATGTTGGATAACCATTTGTCTGAAGTGGTATATGTTTTCCTGCCTAGGCAGGGGGGTGGACTAGAAGACTTTCCAATTCTGTTATTCTATTTTATTCTAATTACTAATCCCTCTCTTTAATGCATGGTTGATCCCAGTGTTGATGGATTTGATGAACAGCAAGTTTAGTCACTTGTAAAATTGTCCAATAGATGTGAGGTACAGAGAGAGAGTCTTCAGCTTCTTCTTAAAACCTTCTCCATATCTGCAGCCTTTCTCCAGGTTCTTTTGGACATGGGTTAAGCACCCTCTCAAAAGAGCATCAGATCCATGTTCAGAAAGAGGCCAATGGCTGTCACAAGCCATAAAGGAGGGATTATAATCATGCTTACTCTTGCTTTGTCTTGGACTTTTGCTGATTGGCTGGGCTGACAGGTTTGGAAGAGTTATACAGAATGAATTATGCAATAATAAACCTGTAGATTTGGAAAGGACCCCAGGGATCATTTAGTTCCGTGATGGCGAACCTATGGCACCCACACTGGAAGTGGCACGCAGAGCCACTTCTGCTGGCACTTGAGAGGTCGCCCAGAAGAGGCCCACTGTGCATGCGTGTGGGTTGCCCACCCGACAGCTGATTGTTGGGTATCTGGTGCACATGCGCAGGGGATGGGGGGTGCAGGCAGGGGTGGAATTCTACCAGTTTGCACCTATTCACTAGAACCAGTTGTTAACATTCTAAGCAGTTCAGAGAACTGGTTGTTAGAAGAAATTCCCAGCCTAATCCTGCAAGGAAGGCAGGAAGGAAACATTCTGGTGTTGCTTACAGAAACTGCCTCTCAGTTAACCCTTATTATATTCTTGGCAGGACTAGACTTCCTGTCTCAGGAACCTCTCCAGTTTTTTTTCCCCTCCTTTGCTGGTACTTTACTTGTGTGGAGTGACCATTGAAAAAAGTGACTTAAGACCGTTTTTCACACTTACAACTGTTGCAGCATCCCCACAGTCATGAGAGGCCAGGCGAGGAGATGCGTGCCTCGATGTGAATGATATTAAGTTGGCCATGCCCAGCCAGTAACATGACTACTAAGCCATGTCCACCCAGTCACATGATCACCAAGCTATGCCCACCAACTAAGCCACGCCCACAGAACCGCTTGTTAAAAAATTTGAATCCACCCCTGGGTGCAGGAGACACACGTGCATGTGCAGAGATGCGCAGGGCGCATGGGGGGTTATGCGCATGCGCAGAGGCGTGCAGTGTGCTTGCACATGCATAGGGGGCGTGGGGCCCCCACGCACGCATTGCCTTCTGGGTGCTGGCATGCAAGCATGCACAATTTTCGGCATAGGAGCCCAAAAAGGTTAGCTACCACTGATCTAGTTCAGCCCTCTGCAACCAACCTGCAAGAAAACCAATCAAATCTCCTGTGAAGGGCTTTCTTAAAAACCTTCAGAGATGGAGAATCCAGTCTCTATAGATAGATAGACCACCTGTTGTGGAGATAGCTTGTCAGAAGGTCCTAAAAGGTGATCCTGTGACGTTGGGATGTTGCAACCATCATGAATACATGCCAGTTGCCAAGCATCTGAATTTTGATCACGTCACCATGGGGATGTTGCAATGGCTGTAAGTGTGAAAAACAGTCATAAGTCGCTTTTTTCCAGTGATGTTGTAACTTTGAACGGTCACTAAAGAAATGGTTGTAGCCGAGGACTACCTATACTCATCTTACTTAATCAGCAATTCTGTCTCAAAGACATCAGTTGTAATGGTTGCCATTTTGCTTTTGGTCTCAGACTCTCAGTTCATAATGCTAGTAGTTCTTATCTGTAGAATCCAAACGGTTTTTAAGTATCTGAATAACCCTCTTTTTCCCATGTTAATCTTGCTGTAATTTAAGATCTATTTCAGGGGTTCTTTGCTATATAGCCCATCCCCAACAGTGGATAAATTGGTGAAAGCAAGGGACAGGGTCTTCTCTACAGTGGCACCAAGATTATGAAAAGCTCCCCCAAAGAGTTGACCCCTTGCATTGTTCGTTTGTTTAATTATTTGAGGCTGGAAATACTTTTTTTTTTTTGCTTTAGTCTTCATTTTTATTTGCTGCTTTGATTTTTGTTGTTCGGAATTATTTTCTCCTATATTCGTACGTTCTTTCGAACTTTGGATTTCCTTAAAATTGTTTAATTTTAATTGTTTTAACTGTTCCAGATTATATTATAAAAATCCAGTCTCAGTTAAAGCCTCTCCTGGCTTCTCTCTTCATTTTCCCTAGTTTTCATCTCCTCTTCCCTCCCTTTCTCTTCTTTTTATTTTTATCTAGCTAGATTTATTTTTATCTAGCACACGAGGAAATCAGATCAAGGGTAGAAAATCACCCTTCTTACAGTTTGGAAAACAGGTTGCTGTCTTATGGAAATTCTAAATATTATCAGCTCCCCAAGGAGCTTGAGCTAAGGAGCAGCTGATGTATATTGTAACCTTATGAAATGATAATCAGCAGAACTGTTTCACCGGCCATTTTGAAAGAATGTCACAGATGAGAACAATTCCCAGATTGCATACCAGGAATTTTAACAAGGCATGCTACAGCCATACAGTTCATTTAATTCAGCTTTGATTAAAAATATGGCTTGGGATCTCAGACTGCTGCTAGGTTGAAGTCAATTCCCTGTTGCGAAAAGCCAAAAAGAAAAGAAAAGAAATCCTCTTGTTTTCATTTCTAATTTAGTCTGCTAAAATGAAAAGAGGTTGGCATGGGAATCTGGACTCCCCGAATATGGGCAGATAACTGCGTCCAAGAGTGATAGCCAACATGGCCCATAGTGTAGGATGCTCAGAGCTGTATGGTTAAAAGTTCTCCATTTCTGTGAGGAAAATGTGTACAGACATTAAAACTATTTGTCTAGTGACTGAAGCTACAATGACACTGAATAAAGTGATTTATGACTGGTTTTCACACAACTGTTGCAGCATGAGGTTCATAATGATCAAAATTCAGGCACTTGGCAATTGGCATGTATTTATGTTTCAACTCTTTCACAGGGGACTATTGTGTCCTCCTGATACCTCCATGCTCAATTTGGAATCCTTTCAGATTTGTCCTTGATTTTTTGTGCATTTTTTTCCTTTTAGGGAAGAAAAGATTGAATAACCCAGAGCAAAGGGTGTCCAGGCAGGATATATAAAAATCAAAATGGTTGCTGTGACTGTGTGGTTGAAGCCCCATTTCTTTTTTAAAAGTATTACACATACAAAAGAACTTCACGTCGTAATGACCTCCCCAATGGAAGGTCCAGCTCATAGTACTTTTTAAAACACCCTAGCAAGCCTCAGACTAATCCACCTATAAAATGTGACACAATGCCTTGATATAAGTTGCTATCTTTCAAAAAAAAAAAGGCACTTTAAGAATTAAAGTCATTATTGTTCATTGCATAGTCAGCCAGATGTTTAGATGGGATTTTGCACTTTTGTCCATCTATTATTTTAGTCCTTTCCAAGGATCTGGGATGTTGTAGTTTGATGGTGTTAAAGGTATCTCATAGGATGTAAGCCATTACAAGTAAAGCAGCCATTTGAAATTAACTGATGTTCAGTTTGTCAATGCTGGTGATGTTTAAGAGGTGTTCCAGATGTTTGGTCCAGTCATTGGCCCAGCCACTGGCGGGAAAAACGAAGTCCCATCAGTGGCTGAAGCTTTGGACAGCGCCAGCTATAAAAGCCGGCGCCTGCTGCAGAAGCGGCACTTTTTTACACCAACTTTGAAATAAACTCATTTTACAGTTCCCGCTGTGTCCTACCTCTCTTTTGATAGCATGGCTAGGGCCACAGTCTGCCGAAATACCGAGGGCACTTTTGGCATCCCACTTAGATGACCCAGCTACTGCCCTACAGTTACCATGAAAAAGTCTTGATGAACTGTATGGCGCTTCCAAGGACGTAGAAGCAACACTCTTGGATGGACTGAAGCCCCCATCGCCCCCATCGTTTCTCAAAAACACTATCAAAGACACAAAGAAATTACAGCCAGATCAACAAGGAAGCACTTACCGCAGTTGAATACCTGTATGGCAAGCAGTTCGACCTAATCACTGATCATAAACCTTTACTGGGCATCCTCTCCGGCGACAAACCCACACCGAACATCATGTCACCCAGGATGTTGAGATGGACAGTATTCCTGGCAGCATACAGCTACTGCGTACTCCACAGGCCAGGGAAAGACATCGCTCACACTGACGCCCTCAGCCATTGCCCTCTCCCAGACACAGCTGAAGACCCAGCACCATCCACGACAGTTCTGCTAATAGAGAACTTATGGCCGGAATGATGATGTCCTCAGAGATCGTGAGGTTCACTGCTCGTGACAAAACTATGGCACAGATTTCGAACTGGGTGTGGAGGGGATGGCTGGAGGCAGCCCAAGGGAAGGAATACAAATCATACCAAAATAGACAAGCTGAACTATCGGTTTTAAAGGGCTGTCTACTGTGGGGGGACCGGGTAGTTATCCCCCACCACAAGAAACAAAATATTAGAAATACTTCATGAGGGCCACCCTGGAATAGTCCGAATGAAATCCCTAGCCAGGAGCTACGTATGGTAGCTGGGGCTGGACAAGAAAATAGAGACATGGGTCGCCATGTGCACTCCCTGCCAAGAGACCAGGCCGGCACCCCCAGCTGTAAAACCCAGGAAGTGGGAGACACCTAGAACACCATGGGCCAGAATACACATCGACTTTGCAGGACACTGCAAAGGAATGCAAACATTCCTCATAGTTGTTGACGCATACTCAAAGTGGCTGGAAGTAATATTAATGAAATCCATCACATCAGAGGCAACAATAAGAGCACTCTGATGCCTATTTGCCACCTACGGGCTACCAGATGTCCTAATTTCAGACAACAGGCCACAGTTCACCTCGCAGCCATTTGAGGCTTTCCTAGCTGGACTGGCGATCCAACACATGCTATCAGCGCCAGCTCACTCGGCCATGAATGGCCAAGCAGAGATCATGGTTCAGTCCATGAAGGAAACACTACAGCGAATGGGCCAAGGGGACTGGCAGGAAAGAATTGACAGAATGCTCCTAGTCCAACATATTACACCCCACATTACAACACAATGCAGCCCAGCAGAACTGTTAATGTCTCGGAGACTGCAGACTATGCTAGACCATGTCCATCCCAACTACAGCATAGAGAAACCCCCGGATTCCACCAGGAGATGCAGTCAATTCACCATAGGGGACCCAGTCTACGCTCACAGTTACACTGGGGGACCAACGTGGGTGCCAGCTAGGGTAATCAAAACCACAGGGCCCCACTCCTACAGATTAGAAACAGATGAAGGGAGACTATGGGAATGGCACATCAATCAACTACGGGGCCGGGTCCCAGTCTCAGACAACCAGCCAAACACCTGACACGCAAACACAGAACAACACAGATCACAAACACCAACCCCGCAGATTCCAACCCCTGAGCAACTACGGCGGAGACACTTATCTTACAAAGAGGGAGTCCTGTGGTATCCTTCTGAGGCCTCAGGCTCAACGGTCCCTGCCACGCCAGAGGAAAGTTTCGAGATGGTTCCACTGGTGGGGATCGGAGCAGTGGCAGACCCGTCTGCTCGGGCCGCTGCCCCAGGTGCAAGTGAGGTGTGCAGGTCCAGTCGCACCCCTCAAAGCCCTGCCTACTTATGTGACCACGTACCATAGGTGAGAGCTGATTGGAGGAACACTGACTAAGAGGGGAGGGTTGTTGTATATGACCAAATATGGCCAAGGAGTGGAGTCGACTAATAGACTCCACTCATTGGTCCAGCCACTGGCAGGAAAAATGAAGTCCCGTCAGTGGCTGAAACTTTGGACAGCTCTAGCTATAAAAGCCAGAGCCTTCGGCGGAAGCGGCACTTTTTTACACCAACTTTGAAATAAACTCATCTTACAGTTCCCACTGTGTCCTGCCTCTCCTTTACACGCGGACCCATCGAACATTTGGGATGGCACCAAAGGTGCCTCTCACTATTTATTCTATTTTTGTTTCTTTTGCTACAGTCGTTTTATTCGCCAGTCTTTGAATTTTATTATTTTCTCCAGTTCTTTCTCTTCTCTTCTACTATCTCTAAGTACTGCCACATCCACTATCCAGATTGTTTTGTCTTTTTTATCAACAATTGTTAAGTCTGGAGTATTATGTAGCAGGTGATTGTCTGTTTGAATTCCAGAGCACTTTAGCTCCTTTTCTATTACTTTGTCTCTATTCTGGTGCCACCTTTGTATCATCCTCCTCCTCTTCCTCCTCTTCCTCTTCCTCCTCCTCTTCCTCATCTATCATTTCCTATCTTCAGTCATTCATTCAGTTTGACCCAATAATCCTACCATTTGAACTTTTGTATAAGGGCTTGAGAACTGCCTATGACTGTCATTCTAATTTCTCGATTCTTGACATGGCTCTGTGCCTTATCTGATTTTTAATTTTTTAAAGATGTGTTTAATTTGAAAAAATTAAAGGAGAGATAAGCAAGCTACAAAAGTGTTAGCATAATACATATGTATATGAGAGCATCGCCTAACTGATCTCAGAAGACTTCTTAGCAAATAACATGTGGATGGCTGCATCCCATAACTGGCCTTTTGTCGATGTGTCCATAACAAGCTCCCTAAATTCCAGTTATGGCCAAAAGAAGTTATGGCCCAAAGGAATGGCATTCTTCTCCTAGTAGATGCCTTACAAGGTGTACTAATCAACTGCCTCTAGTCTTCAAGCCACCCCCTTTTTCTATTTTACACAATTGTTTATGAACTTCAAGGGGTTCTAGCAAAAAAAAGTGAATTCTGTAACTTTTTCGTTCTGTTGAAAGTTTGCTTGTGCTCAAACATCTTCTGTTATGTCCATTGTCTTTGAAGCAGATGTTGAGTTCTTTATCTTCTTTTCTCCTCCCCTCTGTAGATATGATCAGCCAGAGGACACGAAGCAGCAAGAGCTCAAGTGAGGGGAAAATAGGCAGTGGAAGGGAGACACTACGGCTGCGTGCAACAGGCACTGCTACCATAGAGCAGGCTGTGAGTATGCTCTGGGACAGGGATCGGATTAACCAGGTGCCCATATTCTCACATTACTGTATATAAGAAACTTGGTGGTTGGTTGGAAGTGAGCTGATTGTCTCAGGGCTAACCTCAGTAAAATACCTGTTAGATGCCTAGCCAGTTGTAACAGGAGAAGCCTCTGAAAGATCATGAGAAGGCACCAAATTTCATTGCTTCTGAACTGTTGTGCAGCCCACTGTTTCTCATCCTTGGTGGTTTGAAGATGTGTGGACTTCAACTCCCAAAATTCCCCAACCATCTTGGCTGTCTGGGGAATTCTGGGAGTTGAACTCCACATGTCTGAAAGTCGCCAAGGTTGAGAAACACTCCAAGAATTTCCTGTCAACCCTGGCATTTCAGTTCCATTTGATCTCCTTCTTTCTTTTCTTCACAGCCAAGTGAGTTTGAGGAGGAAGCTGCTGAAAAGATGGATGACTTATTGGAAAGCTACATGGGTATACGTGACCTCGAATTGGGTGAGTAGGGAATGACACATGATATGATTGAAAAAAAAATGTGACGATTCCTTTCACCTTGCCCTCACTACTGCCTGGGTGAGACTTCCAGATTGGGAGACAGCCTGCCTCAGATTCCAGATTTGAGGAATTTTATTGTAGAATAGTGTTTCTCAACCTTGGCAACTTTAAAATGTGCGGACTTCAACTCCCAGAATACCCTAGCCAGTTGGCTAGGGAATTCTGAAAGTTGAAGTCTGCCATATCTTAAAGGCGCCAAGATTGAAAAAACACCACTGTAGAGAAGGGTGCTGAATCTGGATAACTATTGAGGAAGATGGATTTTCAGTTTGATACAGCAGGACAATTCGTACATGTTTTCCTGTGAAATGAAGCTAACAATTAAAGAGAGATAAAGAGAACTGTCTTAGACGGGGTTCTTTAGGTTATGAAATTCCCTTAATCTTGTCTAAAACGATATCAGAAGTAGACAACATGGCACTATTGGATACCCATGTGCTTCCCATCTCCACCATTGAATTTAAGGAGATGGAACTGGTGGACCGTCCACCAGATTGGTATCCATTAGGCTTCTTGATTAAATTAATAATCAAACAAGGATCCTGGGTAATTATTGAATTAACTGAGTAGCGAGCCTGCCACAAACCTTTATTTGCAGGAGTACCTGTGGGATCCTTGGGCTCTCACTGAGACGCTGAACAATACCCCACAGTATACCTCGTCTTCAATTGGGTGTCCCCACCACAGGCCCAGCCCTCCCTAGCAGCCTTTTTATGAATGCACCCCAGAACATGTCCAAATATGCTCCAAATGATGTTTTATCCCAGTGCTGCATCCTAACCTCAGGCTCATTTTCCGCAGCCTCGAGCATGGTGGAGATCACCAAAGAATGCCAGAGCCCCGAAGACTTTGCTCGCAGACTGGATTTGCTCCTGGGTGAATTTGCCTTCCCGGAAGAGTTTGTCTCAGAGGTGTGGACTGCAGTTTGCAAGAGCAGGGGAATCTCGGAGTAGTTTCAGGAGGTGGGTTGGGCATTGAAGGCTGTTTCTTTTCCTTGCCACCCTGCTCACCCTTTCCCTCTTTTTCTCTGCTCTCCAAATTCTCCGTATCTTGCGCACACTGACATCCACATCTGGGATTTCCATCCAGAATTATCACCCATGGCTCAAGGCTGACACCTTTGCAAAAAATTAACAGGGGTGACTTCAAATAGTAGCACCATTGAACACATGCTCTCCTGTTGGGGTGGAAGGAACTTGCTTATATGGAGGGAACAGAGAGATACTACCGTGTGGGTGGTTACTTCTAATTAGCATCTATATTAGATCTTCTTCCAGTAGTATCCCAAAATACAATTGTTCCCCTGAAAGTCCACATTAACAAGTCAGGATGGCATCTTCTCTGGTTAAGATGTTTAAGTTGCACTCCTTATAATTGCAGAATAGATAGGAGAATGCTAGGAGACACACTGCTTCTTGGCTACCCACCACATTGCAATTTCAGGCTTCTATTAAATTTTTAGTCCAGTTTTGTAACTGGAAAGGATTTGAACCATCAGTCTTCACAGTGGTTTCAGCAGGGCCTAGTGAAGGAAGTCAAGAGGACAGCCACGATAATATGACTCATGCAACACCCTAAACCTAACCCATTAAAAATGGGGATTTCAATCCCACAGTTGCAACTGCTGTCTTGATTTTTTAACCATTCCCTGAGGATACAGTTGATTTCTTATGTAATTTTTTTGTAGTTGGTGCTTGATTTTTAAAAAGATAAATCTCTTCCAAAGACCAGGCTCTTGAGCATGGGTGTGAAACTCGCAGCATCACGTCGCCATCACATGATGTATTGTGACAGTTTTTCCCTTCGCGGAGCTGGGGTGGCCAGTGCATGATGCACTCGGCCTGTGAGCCACCAGTTGGACACCTCTGCTCTTGAGGAAAGCAAGGTTCCTCACCTACCCTTTGATGAATTTTGCCCAAAATATAACATATACTGTTGTCATTTTCAAAACCCATTTGGAACAAAAGCAATCTTCACCCTGCATAGAAAATTTCAGTTGGTCCTAATTAGTTTCAAGAAGCCTCTAGAGAATAACTGGGCTATTCAGTCCAATCATTTTACAGAATCGTTCATAGAGTTGGAATGGATAACCTCCTTTCACTATGCAGAGATGCCTTTCCAACTCATACTTCTGCTTGAATATATGCAAGCAAAGAGAGATCACCTTAGGATTCATTGTTAGTATTAATGGAAGAGAGTATTTGTAGCTCAGGGTTGAACTATGGTCATCCTTGTTGCTCTCTGAGCTTGGTTGTTTTCCTGCAAGAGTTTCATTGTTAGGATGTTTACCTCTATCTTGGATAAAAGAAATAGAAGTGACTCTACATGTAAGTCTGCTTTTTGGACTCAGTTTGTGGTCGTAAGTCAAGAACTAACCGTATTCCACTTGGTTATATGGAAGTGAGAAGGGTGTATTAGAAGACACCTAAAGTTGAAAGGAATATAGGTAGCTCCTGACTTATGACCACTACTGAACCCAAAATGTTACTAAGCAAAACATTTTACAGGTAGTCCTCAACTTACAATAGTTCATTTAGTGACCGTTCAAAGTTACAACGGCACTGAAAAAAGTGACTTATGACCATTTTTCACACTTATGACCTTTCCAGCATCCCCCTATGATCATGTGATCAAAATTCAGATGCTTGGCAACTGGTTCATATTTATGACCGTTGCTGTGTCCCAAGATCATGTGATCACTTTTTGTGACCTTCTGACAAGCAAAGCCAATGGGGAAGTCAGATTCACTTAACAACCAGGTTACTAATATACTGCAGTGATTCACTTAACAATGGAGGCAAGAAAGGTTATAAAATGGGGCCATTTTAACAAATGTCTCACTTGGCAACATAAATGTTTGGCTCAATTGTGGTCATAAATCAAGGACTGCCTGTATGATCTTTCTTGCCATTGTTGTTAAGTGAATCACTGTAGTTTTTAAGGTAGTAACACAGTTGTTAAGTGAATCTGGCTTGTCCATTGACTTTGCTTGTCAGAATGTCACAAAAAGTGATCACATGACCCCAGGGCACTGCAACCGTCATAAATATGTCATGCCTCTGGTGGAGACTGACTCTGAGGGAGTGGAGGAACAGCCGACAGAGAGTGGAAGTGTGGCTCCGGAGATTGTGGAGAAGGCTGAGGAAGGGCAGAGGCTAGCTGGGCAGTCAGAGGAGGACCCAAGCCCATCCCCTCTCCATCCTAAGGCACGCAGGGAGGAGAGGATAAGGGAGAGACGTGGTCTACTCGGGAGGAGAGGGCCTTGATCCTCTTCATGGGCTGCAGCTGTGACAACTGAATAAGAGGACGGACATGCGTATGGGTGAGTGCTGGAAACAAAGCATGGAAATATCTCTAGTTTATGGTTCCTCTCTGAGTTTGGCGTCCTTCCCAGTGTGTGTTCTGTTATCTGTGGACGCCCTCCAGCCCTTATCTCGCCTGGTTTGTGTTGCTTTTTACTCTTTTACTCATTTAAAATGGCATTTCCTCCTTCTGGTAACTGCTCATGTGGGATTTTTTTGTCTCCAGTCAAGGATATTTGGAACTTTGGAAGCAAAGTGAAGGAATAAAAGGGGCTTCACCTGTTTTTTGTGACTGTATTTATTTTGTATCCCACCCTGGGTCATCACAAATACGTCTCATCCTCTGCCAGTTGCCGAGTATCTGAATGTTGATCACGTGTCCATGGGGATGCTGCAAAGATCGTTAAGTGTAAAAAAGGGTCATAAGCTACTTTTTTCAATGCCATTCTAACTTCAAACAGTCACTAAATGAATGGTTGTAAGTCAAGGACTATCTTTATTTTGTCGTATGAACATGTGGCAAGAATGAATGGGTTCGGAATGACTGAGGATTAGATACCAAGGGGAGCAATCAGGATATAAGAATCACATTGAAGTGGTTTAGTCATTTAATGAGGAGTGAATGAATGAAGATGGAAGAATGAATCAAACTGAAGGACCCGAGAATTGGGTGATGAGCTGGCCTTGCTGAGATCCCCAAAAAAAGGGAGTTGAAAAAATTAAAGAAAAAAAAAGGTGGTTTATGAAGTGCTCTGGGAAAAAGGATGATTTGTGAGGATAGGAAGCAATTGACAAAAATAAATAAATAAATAAATAAATAAATAAATAAATAAATAAATAAAAAGGTATGGAGGATGTGTTGTTGTAACACGTGTTGTTTTCACTATGTTTCCTTTTTCTCATCTTCTGCCATTACTTTCGTTGCTAAGCTATTTCATACTCCTTTTTTGTGCACAATATGTATAATCCTCTTACCCACTTCGACACGATAATTGTGTTTGTGTTTTATATGCAATTTTGTTTATGCCTGCCAGTTTGTTTTTTGAAATAATTAAAAATATTTTTAAAAACCGCTTCTTTTCCAGGATTTCATTAACGTACATCGTGAAATGAGATTTGCTTAATTTTCCTCTGCTTGCAGACATTTCATTACCCAACTAGGTAACATCATCAGTGCCCTAAGTGAGACATCTACAAGCAAACAACCAAATTTAGGGAACACAACGGACTCCACAATCTACTTTATAAATGCAAGTCTAGCATTTTTTTCATAATAGCATTAAACCCATGGATATAAGGGGCCTACATAAGACCCGACAGCATTGGGAGAAAAGAACAAGCCCTACTTTAAAACTGGAGCAACTAGTTCCTCAATTGTGACTAGCTAAGAGACAAACAGCATAAAATCAGAGCAGACAAAAGGAACTATTGGGCCACATCCATGCCATGGTTCATGGGCCATGTGGATGATGAAGCCTTTGAAAACTAGATTTTTAAATCATAATAACAAAACATTCATGTTTACTGTTTAAGCACTGTACAGCTGACTCTTTACAGTATTTGCAATTTATTATTAATACTGCTGGATACTTTTAAGTTCCTCTGCATCCTAGGTGGAATTTATGAAGGATTCCAAAATATACCTGCCATGTATAACTCTCTGAATACTTCTGGACACTTCTTTGACAGCTATTCTTTCTCCAAACTCCATTAAGAGGAGAGGGGAACCTGAAATAGCTTTACCTTGAAGCTTCTAAAGTTTCTTTTTCTGGGGTATATCATCCACATGCACCAAAATGTTTCCTTTAAGGTACAGAATGCAGGAGGGATCACCTCTTGTTCTTCTTTCCATCTCTATTTTGCTTTATTATGTTCATAAAGGGATTAGGCCTGGAATAGCCAAACGTTTACTCCCTACATGGCTGGCTGGGGAATTCTGGGAGTTGAAATTCATAAGCCTTAAAGTTGCCAAGTTTAGTCACCTTGATTTTACAGCAGTGGTTCCTAAACTTTTTCAGTCCACCGCCCCCTTGGTGCTATAAACTCATCCTCAATGCCCCCCACCCAGGGGCGGGATTCAAATTTCTGTGGGCATGGCCTAATTTGAGGGTGTGGTTTGCTGGTGATGTAATTGGGTGGGCATGGCTTGCTGGTCACATGACTGAGTAGGCGTGGCTTGCTGGGTGAGCATGATTTGGTGACTGGCAAACCAAATACAAGTGGCCCTCACTTAATGGCCAGTTGCTTAGCAAGTGTTCTAATTTATGACTGGCCTCCCCAGACCTTCTTGTTTTTGGAGTTTTGACAACCACGCACACACATATATACATACTCCCTTCTAATCCTGCTGGAGCAGGTCATTGGACTAGAATCGGCAAAGCATCTCTGATTAGATTCTAGTAGTGAATAAAATCTAATCAGAGATGTTTTGCCGATTCTTGTTGATTTGTTTTATTTGTATTTCTTTATTTTATGTTGCTGAATTGCATTGATATGTGTATCCCTTCTTGTGCATAACTTAGAAGCTTTCGTGATTCTTTGCAGCAAAAATTACTGAGCTCTGGCTTTGCTCTACTTTTCAAACATGCTGGCACTGCCGCGTTCTAGGTGCCGGCCCCGCAGGTCCACCCCATTGAGCCTGCTGCACTGGAGGGACCTGCCCAAGCAAGTCCAAGCAAAGCGGTGCACCAAATCAATGGGGTGAGCCTGGGAGAGAGAAAGAGAGAGAGAGAAAAGAGAAAGAGAGAAGGAAGAAAAGAAAGAGAAAAGGGAAAGAAAGAAAAAGGGATAACAAAGGGGGGGCATGAAGGGATGAAGGGGCAGAGAGAGAGAGCGAGAGAGAGCTGATGCATCCACAGGCCATTTTCCACATTGAAACATCTTTGCCAGCATCTTTGCAAGGACATTGAAACATCTTTGGCTTCTATTAACTAAAGGTTTTGTGGACGAAACATGGCCAAGACTATCAGGAAGCTCTCAGATTTTGTTGAGGCTTTAAACAGGATCCATTTGATCAGATCCCCACCCTGAAAAAATACTTTTCCCCAGTGTATTACAGTGCCAATTCTGAAGAAGGCAAAACCAAAATGTATTGGTAAATTACAAGAACACACACACACACACACACACACACACTCCCTCCCTTCTAACCCTGCTGGAGCAGGTGATTGGACTAGAATAGATATCTCCTTATATTTCTCCTCCCTCCTTCTTTATTTCTTTTTCTTTCTGTCCCTTCCTTCCATCCCCTCCTCTTTCTTTGTCCCTTTTTCTTTCCCTTTTCTCTTTCTCTTCTTCCTTCTCTCTCTCTCTCTCTCTCTCTCTCTCTCTCCTCTCTCTCTTTCCCTCTCTCAGGCTCACCCCATTGACTTCGTGCACCGCTCCGTTCGGACTTGCTTGGGGAGGTGCCTCCAGTGCAAGGGGCTCAATGGGGTGGAATGCGGCAGTGGTGGGGTGTTTGAAAAGGAGAGCAAAGCCACTCTCCTTTCCCAACGCTGCGTTTGGGGCGATGCCCCGCACGGCGGCGGCGGGATATTTGAAAAGGACAGCAAAGCTACTGTGGCTTTGCTCTCCTTTCCCAACACTGCATTCAGGGCGGAGCTCCTTGCACCGGAGCGTGCAAGTCAATGGGATGATCCTGCGGGGCCTTGCCTCGAACGCAGCGGCGGGATTTTTTCTCACCCCTGAATTGTTCCCTGCCGCCCCCATGCCACCTCGTAGCGCTCCCTTGCCGGCCCCCTTGCCTCTCAGCGCCCCACTAAGGCATCCCACCGCCCCCCACGGGATGGTACTGCCCACTTTGGGAACCACTGACTTACAGTATTCTAGTTCCTTTGAAACATCTATGCTTGTGAATATATATAGATATTTATGTAGATCAGGTAAATTCTTGCCTGTTGCTCAGAGTTGAAGAGGCTTCTTGGATGAGAAGCAAAAACGTCTTCAAAGGAAAACCAGAAAGTCCAGTTGCCTTTTGAAAAAGCACCTTTGGGACAACCATGACCTGGATGAGACTGAGATTCTCCATAGACATATTGCTCGTGTTTTTCTTTCTTCCAGCATTTAGTTGCCTTTTATCCTGGCTTGGCCAGCCAGCTGAGGCATTTTTATGTATGTATGTATGTATGTATGAAGACAGAAGCCTGAAGATGATGAATGAGACTTCATCGAAACGTTGCCTAGATACTTCGAATCTTACACGGGAGAAAACCCGAACAACCAAAGATCCACATACAAATACCCGTGAGAACCTCAAAAAATAGATAGATGATAGATAGATAGATAGATAGATAGATAGATAGATAGATAGATAGATAGATAGATAGATCAGCTGGCTGGCTTATATATAAATTTTAGCTGATGTTTAACAAATAAACACCAACCTTTTAATTTTTTTGCTAGCTGAACTCATTTGCTTCAATCTGGATATAGGGATTGCTTGGGGCAAACTAAACTTGAAATATCCACAGTAATTTTCCAGTGCTTTGAAATCCAGCTTGCTAGGATAATGAAAGGATCCAAAAGATGACTAACACAAGTATATGGTATACTGCCACAGGATTTATTACTGCAACAATCATTTATTTTGAATAAATCCATGCATTTTGAATTGCCCTGGTCATCCTGCAATTTAGTCTTCTCCTCTGAAGTCCCACTAGGGATCAATTTCCCCATCAACCAACTTCGTGCTTAAAAACTGGCTCCTTCTCTTCATCTGTGTCAGGTTGCCAAACTACAGGTAATCCTTGAATTACAACCATAATTGAGCCTGACAATTACTTCAAATGGTTGCTAAGCAACCAGCTGTAATTTAAGGCCTACTTGTATCTTCCTGCCTTTCTTCCATTCTGAGGCACTGTCGTTCCTACTCTCGGAAAGATTCCAATGTGAAGCTACATGCTACATTTGGGGCTATGGGTTGTACCATGGCAGGAGCCTGTGGAGCCGAAAGGCCACATCCAATGGAATAGCTGTCCATTTTGAAACGGATCGGGCCTGTCACAGCCATTTTCTCTGTTTCTCAGCTTGATGCCCTTTGGGGTGGGGAGGAAGGAGAATGTCAGGCATGATATCAACACCTAACTATCTCATGGGAACCAAGGTCATCCCAACAGGTGCTGGCCAGAGACTGGAAGAGGTTACCAAGGAGACTCCAGGACACCTCACTGGACAGTGTGACTTCGTGACAAGAAGGGAGGGGGCTGCCTATGCTTTAACTATACTGAAAGCATGAGAAATAACCAGAGCTGGTTTTGCATTTCAAAAGTGCCGATATGATGTACTCAATAAAGCAGTTCTTTGAGAAAGCCGAAAGTCTCAGAGTGGCTGGATTGGTTGGGTTCATTACTCAGAACTTTAGCAATAGCAATAGCACTTAGACTTATATACCCCTTCATAATGCTTTATAGCCTTCTCTAAGCAGTTTACAGAGTCAGCCTATTGCCCGCAACAATCTGGGTCCTCATTTTATCAACCTTGAAAGGATGGAAGGCTGAGTCAACCTTGAGCCCTGGTGAGATTCGAACTGCCGAATTGCAAGGCAGCCGGCAGTTGTAGCCTGCAATACTGCATTCTAACCACGGGCCTTATATTTATATTGTAGCTTAGAGAAAAGTCATAGTACACTGCCAGGACCTTTAGTACAATGCAAACTATCAAGCAGTATAGGTATAGTTCAGGTAATCCTCGACTTACAACAATTTGTTTAGTGACTGTTCAATGTTACAGTGGCACTGAAAAAAATGATTTACGATCATTTTTCACACTTATACAACCACTGCAGCATCCCCATGGGCACATGATAAAGGTTACTTGGCAACCGGCATGTATTTATGTCGGTTGTAGTGTCCCAGGACCATACGACTTCTTTTATGACTTTCTGACAGGCAAAGTCAGTGGGGAAGCCAGATTTCACTTAACTGTTGCTAATTGAACAAGTACGGTGATTCGCTTAACAACTGTGGCAAGAAGCATCATAAAATGGGGCAAAACAACTCACTGTCTTCCATAGCAATGGAAATTTTGGCCCTAATTGTTGTTTGTAAGTCGAGGACTACCGGTAAAGCATAGCCATCCAGAGCGCTCTTGCCCCTGTTAAAGAGGGAATCCTATGAGCTGGACTTCTTTGGCTCAATACAAGATCTTGCTACTGCAACACAGATTCCTGAGTAAATTTCTTCCGTAGGGAGGGGTTGAGCACTGGGTACAGAGAGACAATAGAAGGCCTGGGCCTGAAGCTGGGGTAGATGCGTCTCAGCACTGCTCGGCGGAAGAGGATGTAGACCCAGGGATCGAGAATCTGGTTCCAAGTGGCCACCCGGAGATAGATGAGCAGGAACTTCTCAGTTTCCCTGGGGATCTGATTAGAAGGAAAGTCAGAAGGGGGCTCTTGAAGAGATTTCTGGAGAATGAGTATCTGGAGAAGAGAAAGGTGGGATAACAAAAAGATCAAGTTATACAACTATACTTCAACACCAAGGTAACTTTGCCCAGCAAACATCTATTACAGGGGTGTCAAATTCATGGCGTTGTGGCGTCATGTGATGTATCGCACCTTCCCCCCCCCTCCGCTAAACCGGGAGTGGGCATGGCCAGCATGTGATGCATCCGACCCAAGGGCCGCAAGTTTGACACCCCTGATCTATTAGAATAGGATTTCCCAACCTTTAAGATGTGAGGATTTCAACTCCCAGAATTCTTCAGCCAGCATGAGGAATGTCTGGCTGGGGAATTCTGGGAGCTGAAATCCGCACATCTTAAAGTTGCCACGGTTGGGAAACTTGGTATTGGAAGATTGCCTAGGAGGAAAGAATACAAAATAAACTTGTTTAACCATGTGTAAAATAATAAGTGCTTTCATCAAAGATTAAAAAGCTTTGATGATTTGTTTATTTTGCTGAAAACAGTTTAAAATGACCTGGGTGATTTTTGTTTCCGTTAATTAAAAAAAGGTTGAATATGAAGACAGCAGAAATATGCATGAAAAATTTAAAGGGAGAGGGAGAAAATAAGCTTGTTTGTAACTGCTGCAAAGAAAATCAGGTGCTACTTCTTTTGTGTAATATCATTTTTCTTTTCTGCATTTTTCTGCATTTCTGTCTCTCTGTCTCTTTCTCTTTCTCTCTGTCTCTTTCTCTCTCTGTCCCTGTCTCTCTCTCTGTCTGTCCCTTCCTCTCTGTCTCTGTCTCTCTCACTGTCTCTACACACACACTATACCACTTTAGAATCAACCTTGCTGAGTGCAGGGACCCAAATCAAAATGCATATGTAATACAGGTAGTCCTCGGCTTACACTCATTCATTTAGCAACTCTTTGAAGTTACAACACACTGAAAAAAGTGATTTATAACTGGTAATCCTACATCTCAGCATCCCCACAGTCATGCAATTAACATTTTGGTCCTTGGCAATTGACCTATATTTACGAGGGTTGCAGTGCCCGAGGCTCGCACAGTCGCCATTGGCAACCTCCCCAGCTGACATCCAACAAGCAAAGTCAGTGGAGGAAGCTGGATTTGCTTAACGACCGCATGATTCATTGAACTGGAGTGATTTGCTTGATAACCATGGCAAAAAAGTTTAAAATCAGGCATGGCTCATTTGTTTAACAACGGAAATTCTGCTCCCAATTGTGGCCGTAAGTTGAGGACTACCTATAGTGTCACTGCACCAATGTTGCTATTTATATGCTGATTATATCAGCCATCATGACATACGCAGGAGGGTTATTTTTCATGCTGCTAAAACAGCTATCAACTCTTAAGTTGATGGAGTAAGGGAAGATACCCTTCCTTCTCAAAAGATGGAGCCAGCCAGTCTGCTGTATGGAAGGTCCAGGGCAGTGGTGGGATTCAAAAAATGTTTCTACCGGTTCTGTGGGCATGGCTTGGTGGGCATGGCATGGCATGGCTTGGTGGGCCTGGCAGGGGAAGGATACTGCAAAATCTCCATTTCTTCCTCACCTCACTAACCTGCTTTCCAGCTCCGTTCTCCTCTGCAGGGCAACGAAAGAAGACCCCGACGATCAGCTGGGACTCGGGAGGCAGAGAATAGATGGGGGCGGGGCCAGTCTGAGGTGGTATTTGCTGGTTCTCTGAACTACTCAAAATTTCCATTACTGGTTCTCCAGAACTGGTCAGAACCTGCTGAATACCACCTCTGGTCCCAGGGAAGAGTGAGTTTTGTTGCTCTAAATTGTTTCTTATTTGAAAATAATGTTTATTTAGAGAACTTATGTTAATCATTTTTATCTTCCTTCAAATAAAGATCGAATTCTTATTCCTTGCTTCCAGTCAAAACTGAAGGAAGTCTGACAGCGAATATATAATTGTGACATTTATACATTGTAATCGCCTGTTGTTATCTTGGCATTGTCATAGTTTCTGACACAAACAGCTGCTTCCAGCCTCTATTGAACATATCCAGTGAAGCAAAGATGGCAAACTCTCAGAGCTCTAATTCTACGATCAAACCGCTTTTACCATTAGGAAATTCCTCCTAACACCCAAGCTTGGAGGCATGCTGGCATTTAAAAAAAGAAATTGTTTAATAAGCATCTTAGAAGCAAATCAACTGATATATAAATCCATAAATTAAATTTAGGTCCATTTGCACTCTTGCAAAAACTTTGGCACAAAATGCAGGAAAATGTAAAACTGTCACCGAATTGGCAAAACGGAGCATCAGTGAATCCAGCTATTCACCAGTGAATTAGTTGAACCCGTCTTTTTCAAACTTGGCAATTTTAAGATATATAGACTTCAGTTCCCAGAATTTCCCAGCCAGCCAGAATTCTGGGACTTGAAGTCCACAGCTCTAAAACTGACTAAGTTTGAAAAACACAGGTTTAACTGAGCTTAACTTAACTTGCCTTAAGTACCACTGGGTGTCCTATAAAATTGGGTAGAGGAGAATTTGTTTTCCCTTTTTGCCCTTTTGCATTTGAGAAATGTGTTTGGTATTAAGAAAGAACACTTGGGGCCACCTACATGCCATTTCTCAGTCGCATATCCTGACAAAAGAGCCTCATTGCCCGGCTGTTGCTAAGCTAGAGTGGAGCCACTCTGTCTATCTTGGGAAAAGGGGGGGGGGGGGGGGGGGGGGGGGGGGGGGGGGGGGGGATTTTTTTGGGGGGGGGGGGGGGGGGGGGGGGGGGGGGGGGGGTGGGGGGGGGGGGGGGGGGGGGGGGGGGGGGGGGGGGGGGGGGGGTGGGGGGGGGGGGGGTGGGGGGGGGTTTTTGGGGGGGGGGGTGGGGGGGGGGGTTGGGTGTTTTGGGGGGGGGGGGGGGTTTGTGGGGGGGGGGGGGGGGGGGGGTGTGGAGGGGGGGGGGGGGGGGGGGTTGGGGTTATTTGGGGGGGGGGTTGGGGGGGGGGGGGGGGGGGGGGGGGGGGTTTTTTGTTTTTATTGTGTTATGGGGGGGGGGTGGGGGGGGGGGGTGGGGGGGGTTGGTTTTTGTTTGGTTTTGTTTGTTTTTATTTGGGTGGTTTGGTTATTGAAAAGAATATTAGGATTGGTTTGATAATTTTTATTATTTTTTTTTTTTTTTTGTTTTGGTGTGGGCAACCCATTCACCACTGAAATGTTTTACAAGCATAGGAACTGCAATCCTTGATTCAACCAAAGGTCCAATGATGGTTTCCTGTTCCAAATCTAGGAAGGCCAATACATTTGAGACTGTTGAAAGAAATATCCATCTGGTACAGTTCCAAGCCTGGGGTGAGACACTAGAAACATGGCTGATTTGAAATTTAATGACGAAGCAAAACCACCAAGCACATGGTTCTGGTGCAGCTGACCATGTGGAATTGAGAGTAGGGAGTATTTATACCTTCTCTTGGACTTTGCACTTGAAGTTCCTGTTCCTGTGTAAGAACATGTATTCTATTGGCTGTTGTCAGACTCACTCGGGGTCATGTACAAATCCTAGACGTTTGTCTGAGATAAGTTTGGTTGATAAGTTTCTGAGGGTGATGCAATGAAGGGGCGTTGGGCAATTCCTATTGTGGCTGAGGGCTCATCCTATGTTTGTTGGATCTTGGGTGAGGACATTTGCTTATGAATAGGGCTATCTATCTCTTTATCTTTTAAGTGCTGACATCTGTTGTCGGCTATTAAGAAGGTGGGGGCTGCTTTCCAAGAGCATGTTTCTCCATTTCTTATTCAGAGAAATATAATATTCTGCCTTTTTAATATTTCTCAAAATACTTCATTCTTCCAGGGTTGCGGTGGGTGCTAACTTTCTACAGGACTGACTGGTCCACATGCTACTTGTCCACATCCTTATTTATAAAATGCATACTTGAAAACCATTGTGCTCCAACTCTCTTTATTAACAGCAGATAACTCCCAAATTCCCACTCCCTGCTCTGGATAAATCACAGTCTGATTCTGTCTTCCATTTGGCCTTTTTTGGAGAAGATTTAATAAAACTTTGGCAAGTATTGCATTGACATTATGGATGTTTAGTCAGGGTCAGGTTTCCTTCCAATGCCTCTGGAAATAAATAAAGCTGTCTCTTATTCAACATCACTGAGAGATTTTGGACTACAAACCCATTAGTTTCCAGAACTCTGTGTGTGTGGATTAGGGGACAATGGGAGCGGTAATCAATCTGTTTACCAGATTGATAAATTGGCAAAAGGAAACAGGTGTTTCAGATTTTAAATGTTTGCAAAGTTTGATTTAAAAAAAATAATTTTGCAAAATAAACTATTTTTTTTTAAAGGTTATTTTAACTAGTCCTTCCCGACTAAGGAATTACAGTTGCTTTAATCAAAACAACTTGGAAGCTTGGACATTCTAAGACAAAGAGCCAGCCTCCAATGTAACTACTTTTTTTACAGTAAAGTTTCTGGCATTATTTTTTCTGCAAAAGATTTAATAACGTCTGTTTTATTTAGAAAATAAAAATGAGAGGGGACTGCGGGCAAGCATGCCCACCTGTCCATAGAAAGGCAGAAACTGAGAGATTGGGAGGGAAAGTGATGGAGAGCAACCTCACTAATTCTATCTTATGATAACTATTATTACATCAAAGGGTTATATACAACTTTCAGAAAATTCTTTAAAATACTGTAGGATACTTTTCCTGCCAACATCTTTTTGGTTGAAACAAACTACAGGTAGTCCTCAGCTTATGACCACAATTGTGACCAGAATTTCCATCGTTAAGCAAGGCAGTTGTTAAGGGAATTGCTCCCAATTTTACCTCCTTTTCTGCCACCATTGTTGGGTGAATCACTGCAATTAATTGAATCATGCAAGTGTTAAGCAATCTGGCTACTTTTATTTTGTGGTTAGAAGCCAGTTGAGAAGGTTGCAAAATGATAGTCACCATGACCGCAGGACACCACAATTATTGTAAATGCATGGTGGTTGCCAAGGGCCCAAATTTTTATCACATGACCCTGGGGATGTTGTGACAGTCATAACTGCAAAGACCAGTTATCATTCACTTATTTTTCGTACTGATGTAACTTTAAATGGTTGCTAAACAAATAACACTAGCACTTAGACTTATATACTGCTTCACAGTGTTTTACAGCCCTCTCTAAGCAGTTTAGAGAGTCAGCCTATTGCCCACAACAATCTGGGTCCTCATTTTATCGACCTCGGAAGGATGGAAGGCTAAGTCAACCTTGAGCCTGTAAAAATCGAACTGTGGAACTGCTGACAGTTGGCAGTTAGCAGAAGTAACCTGCAGGACTGCATTCTAACGACTGCGCCGCCATAGCTCAAATGGTTGTAAATTGAAGACTACCCATAAAAGAAAGGCTAACACTTGAGGACTCACCAACAAGGGAAGCCAACAGACACTTGCGATGACCATGATCATCAAAAGCTGGACCATCATCTCCACCTCGCTGTCCCTCCGGCGTTGCACGGACTCAGAGTCATGGTAGACTCGGCAAAGGGTGACAACGCTGACTGTATTGAAGAGGAAGGAAAGACCCACAGAGAGGAGGCCCAACAGGGCAAACAGGAAGCAGAAAACTACATTCCTGGCATCATGGACCAAAGTGAGAAAACACCAGGAGTTGGGGTACTGCAGGCTATAGTTCCCCAGGCCAAAGAAGGGTAAGAGGCCAAAAAAGAAACCCAGGGCCCACACCATACCCACCAAAGTCCAGGCCCTGCGTTTGGAAATACCAGCGGATCGGGAAAAGGGCCGGTTGATACCCACAAAACGCTCCCCAGCCATGGTGGCACCTAACAAGAGAGGGCACTGCCCGAAAAAGACCATGACGAAGCCCAAGAAGTTGCAGAGGTGGCATCCAGGATCTACCTCCATCCAGTCAAAGCGGAGGAAGTGGTAGGGAATCACGATGACAAAAGTGAGCAGGAGGCCCAGGAAGTCCGTCACCACCAAGCCACAGAGGAAGACTAAGAAGGAGGAACCAGATGGGCTCTGCATCTTCCTGGAGGAATTGACCAGAGCGCACAAGGCAAAGAGGTTGGAAAAGAGGCCGATCAGGCCAAATGTTGTGGCGAACCAAGGAGATGCAAGGTGTTCCTTGTACTCTTCACTGACATTCACTCCCCTGAAGCAGGATCCAAGATGTCTAGCAGCGCTGGAGTTCTCCAACTCCATTGTTGGGAAGTGGGAGATCACCTCTGTCATGTTTCCAATAGGGGACAACAGTGACTACATTCAGCAGAGTCCCAGGATGTTGTTGCACCTAGAGAGGTCTTCTCCAGAAGGTGTGACAGTGCCCCACCGAAGTTTTCTCCCTTCCATTTTCTGGATAGCAAGGAATCTGCTGTGTTCACTTGAGAGGAAGATAAGAAAAAAAAAGAGGAGGATCAGTCAGCATTTCATGCTTAAAAAACAAACAAGATTCCCCAATGCCAAACACCTAAACCCTGAGGTGCAAAAGACTGACATTTTTGATCTTAGTAAATGATGACGCAAAGCCTGTTTTCTGAAATATTTTGCACCTTTTATTCTAGTTATGCTATTTGCAGCAGAAGAGGCCGATTCCCCAACCTTTCCAGGCTGGCGGCCTGGCCCAGCATGAGGGGGCCATGGGAGTGGCAAGTGCATGCATGAGCACACAGCTCCATTTATGCGAGAGGCATGCATGCGCCCTCCCCTCACACAAATGGAGATTTGCGTGCGAGCAGAGGGTGCTTGCACTCAAAACTCACACAAATGGAGCTTCACACATGCGCACTTGCCCATGTCTCCCGCAGCCTGGTTTCGAACTGGCTGGGGCCCAATAGTGGGCTGCTGCCTGGGGTTTGGGGACCCCCTGATCTACAGGGAGTGGAAACAAAGAGCAAGCACTGGCGTTCTCTTACAAGCACTTTGTTTCCCGGGATGCAGGGGTGGGATTCTACCAGTTCGGACCAGTTCTATAGAACCGGTTGTTACGGTTCTGTGCAGTTCGGAGAACTGGCAAATCACAGCACTGGCTGGCCCCTCCCCTCCCCACCCACCCCACCCCATCCAGGAAGCTTCCCTGAGGCCCAGTCAGGGGTGGTGATCAGGGGGTTGTGGGAGGGAGAAGTGGCCTGAGATCAGAGCTGAACCTTCCTTAGGATTGAAGCTTCTATTTTTCAGTGCAGACTCAGGCAGCAGATTGCAGAAAGGTAGATCTGAGAGTGAAGCTGTGATTCTGCAAGCAGTTCAATCTGCCTGCCTGCTTTGCCTGATTTTGAGTAAAAGTTGCTCTTTTTTTAAAATAAAAAATTCAATCTTTACATATATATTTACAATATTTACATACAAGCCACGCCCAGCCAGTCACATGACCACCAAGTCACACCCACAAATTAGGCCATGCCCACAGAACCAGTTGTTAAGAAATTTGAATCCCACCCCTGCCGGGATGTAACTTTGAACGGTCACCAAATAAACTGTTGTAAATTGAGGACTACTTAGAGCTGGAAAGGCCCACAAGCAGAAAAATCACTTAAAGTATCCATGGACAGCTAGCTCTTCTTAAAAAAAGATGGCTGGTTAGGGAATTCTGGGAATTGAAGTCCACGCATCTTAATGTTGCCAAGGTTGAGTAACACAGCTTCGGAATGTCCCATCAATGAGCTTCTTTGGATGCTTCCATCGGTTTCTATTACTTCATGTCCTCTATGCTTCAATACTCTATACATGTAGAATTTCTAGAGCACAGATGTCAAACCTGCAGCGTCATGTTGCCGTCACATGATATTTCGTGATGTTTTTTCCCTTCGCGGAGTTGGGGGTCAGTGTGGCCTGCGTGTGGCGCATTTGGCCCGTGGGCCGCCAGTTTGACACCCCTGCTCTATAGCATCCCTCCCTTAGGAGCATTGGTAGAGACAGCTATAATGCTGCATTGCGTTGGGAGAAAAAAACAATATTTATGCAAGAGTGATGTCCAACTGCAGATGCCATCCTTGACTTCAACTGAGCTACATCTGGAAAACATTAGGAGGAAATTTAGCCAAGACAATAATCCTCCTTCTGTTCTTTGTTTAAAAATATTTGTAAAAGATAATTCTTTCCAGCTTCTCTCATCAATCATCCCACACAGATTGAGATGGGTGGTTTGCAGAGATGGTATTCAGCAGGTTCTGACCAGTTCTGGAGAACTGGTAGCGGAAATTTTGAGTAGTTTGGGGAACCGCCTCCCACTGGCCCCTCCCTCATCTCTTCTCTGTCTCCCAAGTCCCAGATGATTGGCTGGGTCTTCTTTTGTTGCCCTGCACAGGAGAAAGGATCTGGAAAGCAGGTTAGTGGGGTGGGGAGGGAATGGAGATTTCATAGTATCCTTCCCCTGCCATGCCCACCAAGCCACACTCAGCAAGCTATGCCACACCCACAGAACCGGTAGTAAAAAAATTTGAATCCCACCACTGGTGGTTTGGTTTATTTAAATTCTTCTCTATTCTATTATTTTTCTCTCTTACAATGCAAGAAGGCATGACTCCCTCAGGTCCTGCTATGCTGAGTCATCATGCCAGGGATGAAGGGATAAGCAAAGAACATTGAAAATGTCCACCAAGAATAATTGAGCTCAGAGTTATGGTCATAAACTGTTGCACTCATAAGTCGAGGCACCCATGTGACTGGAAGTAATTTTCCAGCCTTTTTAATGGTAGTCATTCAACAAACACCATTGTGAGGTATGAGGACTCAACAATTAAGAAGCTGAAAAGCCGACAGCAGGTTTGAGATCCATGCAGCGCATGATGGGGTGAGCGCAGGGGTGGGATTCAAAAATGTTAACAACCGGTTCTGTGGGCATGGCTTAGGTCGTGGGCATGGCTTGGTGGTCATGTGACTGGGTGGGCATGGCTTGGTGGTCATGTTATTGGCTGGGTGTGGCCAACTCAATATGACATCAAGGGACGCATCTCCTCGCCTGGCCTCTCATGACTGTGGGGATGCTGCAACAGTCGTAAGAGTGAAAAATGGACATAAGTCACTTTTTTCAGTGCCACTGTAACTTTAAATGGTCACTCCACACAAGCAAAGTACCAGCAAAGGAGGGGAAAAAAACTCCAGAGAGGTTCCTGAGACAGGAAGTCTAGTTCTGCCAAGAATGTAATAAGGATTAACGGAGAGGCAGTTTCTGTAAGCAACACCAGAATGTTTCCTTCTTGCCTTCCTTACAGGATTAGGCCAGTAATTTCTTCTAACAACCGGTTCTCTGAATTGCGTAGAAAGTTAACAACCAGTTCTAGTGAATAGGTGCGAACTGGTAGAATCCCACCCCTGGATGAGCGCCCGTCTTCACTTAGTTTCACCTAACAGTTCAAAAGTATACCAGTGGAAATACTTGTGTTTCCCTGAAAATAAGACCCAGTCTTATTTTTTTTTGGGCCCCCAAATAAGCACCAGGTCTTATCTTCGGGGGATGTCTTATCCATTTACCTTAGGACAACAGCAGCCAGACCCCCCATGCCCCTGACACCTGCTGCGCTACTGCCTGACTACTTCTGTAGTTGTTTGCGGCCACTCACAGCCGCTCATGCCCATGGCTGCCACTCACACATCGCACTCCTAAAAAACACCTTTGGGGGAATCATGACCTGGATGACTGAGAAACTCCATAGACTTTTAGCTATGCACTTTGGGATGAATCCCCTTTGAATGGTGTGAGAGTATGAACGGATTTCCAGAAAATTGCAGACTACAGGAGCCATATGCACTTCAGTTTGAGATGCAGACAACACAGACTCATCCCCAACAGCCTGTGCCTGTCTTCAACAGTGAAGGGACACAGGGCAGAAAACATCCTGCAGCCAAGAAGGCTCCACACCCATTTGCACTACTCAGGTGACCCTGAGGACACCTGAGTAGTGGACCTCCAAGTGGACTCAACGACTCTCTAAAAGAATGCAAATGACCAGCTGTCTGCAAGGAGTATAAATCCTTCAATTCCCCACCATCCCATCAGAGCTGAAGAAGGTTCGTGGATGAGAAGCAAAACGTCTTCAAAGAAAAAACAGAAAGTTCAGTTGCCTCCTGAAAAAGGACCTTTGGGACCACCATGACTAACTGTACTAAAGGGTTTTTTTTTTTTTTTTTGATGCAGCTAGCTCAAAGACTTTGGGATAATTAGTTCCTGAGCTTGCCATCCAGGAAGAAAAAAGACTAAAGACACAAAGGTAAAATTATAATAAGAACATGGAACATAAGAAACCAACACAACTTCTGCAGGAACTGGGTATGTCTAGTTTGAGGAAAAGAAGGACTAGAGGGGACATGATAGCAGTGTTCCGATATCTCAGGGGCTGCCCCAAAGAAGAGGGAGTCAAGCTATTATCCAAAGCACCTGAGGGCTGGACAAGAAGCAATGGGTGGAAACTAATCAAGGAGAGAAGCAACTTAGAACTAAG
This sequence comes from Pseudonaja textilis, assembly GCF_049901715.1. Taxonomy (NCBI): domain Eukaryota; kingdom Metazoa; phylum Chordata; class Lepidosauria; order Squamata; family Elapidae; genus Pseudonaja; species Pseudonaja textilis. The sequence continues at coordinate 329,311,907 of NC_141990.1, forward strand.
GAAACATTTCCTGACAGAACAATTAATCAGTGGAACAACTTGCCTCCAGAAGTTGTAAATGCTCCAACATTGGAAGTTTTAAAGAAGAGACTGGACAACCATTTATCTAAAGTGGCTTGAGCAGGGGGTTGGACTAGAAGACCTCCAAAGTCCCTCCCAACTTTGTATTCTGTTATTATTCTGAAAGATGGATCAACTATACAGAGACATCATCTTAGGCATTAGCAGGAAGTGTTTGAGTTATGACCCTAACTGAGCCTGGCAATTATTGATAGTTGTGCTGGTCATAAAGCAGACTGGACCTGATTTTATGACCCTTATATATATGACAGTCTTTAAGCAAATGCCATGATTGTATAAACAGTTTCTGGTTTCAGTCAAAACCATCATAATTCATGGTCATAAGACCGTGGGATGTTGCAAATGGCTATGTATGCTGGCTAGTTGCCCAGCAGCCAAAATATAGTCACATGACCGCCTGGGCGGGCAGCATTGGAATTTCAAAACCACTTTGCAAATAGCTTTTGGGGAGGGGTCTGTTGTAACGTTGAAAGGTTTCTAACTGACCGGTTGAAAATCAAGGACTATTGTCAGATACTTTCAGTTAGATCATGCTATTTACTATTGAAGAGGTGATAAGATTGGAAGTGATAAGCCGCCTGGGAAACCAAGGGAAATCATCAAAACTATAAAAAAGTGAAAGTTAGATATTTTGGACATGGGATGCGACACCCAGCAAAATACGCCATGCTTCATTTAATCTTCTAAGGGAAGATTGAAGGCAAACGAGGTCCAGGCAGAAGAAGAAAATCATGGCTTCAAAATTGAAGGGACTAGTTTGGACAAAACTCAGCGTCACTTTTTCATGCAGCTGTTGATAAAAATAGGATCGCCAACATGATTGCCAATGTCCTCTGATGGATATGGAGGGGGAGGAGGAAGAGGAAGAGGAGGAGGAGGAGGAGGAGGAGGAGGAGGGAGGAGGAGGAGGAGGAGGAAGAAGAAGAAGAAGAAGAAGAAGAAGAAGAAGAAGAAGAAGAAGAAGAAGAAGAAGAAGAAGAAGAAGAAGAAGAAGAAGAAGAAGAAGAAGAAGAAGAAGAAGAATTTACTATTGAGAACCTACACAAAAAAGAAGAAATGGCATGAAGTTATATAATCAAGATAGAACTTGTGGTCAATGAGCAAATAATATAAATTACACTTGGCAGACATTCCTTTATGACAGTTATCTAAATTTATCCTTCAATTTCTGATGCAGAAGAAGAAATTGAGGTCAAGGGCCAAGTTAGAGATAGATCATCCTGGAGAAGATCCATCTATGAGTTCACTAAGAGTTGACACCAACTTGATGGCACAAGTGAATCATTCAAGAGGACTTGGACACATGAGATGTTTTCCGTGCTATTTTAGCTAAGGAATACAAGATTAAATCACGTAACAGCACAGAAACAACTGCCAAGAATAGAATAAGTGAAGGATTTTCTCTATTTTTAAATACACTTTTCCCAATTTTGTTCAGAGAATGATAGTTCCAGAATTCTCCAAATAGAAATGTTTTCTGGACGTGAAGCTTTGCATTGTCTCCTTCTTGAAGTTCAGGTAGTCCTTGACTCACAACCATTCATTTAGTGACCAAAGTTACAATGGCAGTGAAAAAAGTGACATGACCATTTTTCATACCGTAGGAAGCCCACCCTCCCCAGATTAAAATATTCTTTATTCTTAATATTAAAAGAGAGAGGATAGAATCCAAAGGAGAAATAAAAGAGAGCGGATTCTCCCCAAAGGAGAAATAAAGAAGGCATGTTCTTAAAGGCACAAAGCAGCCCCAGTCTTTCTTAATAGCCTCCAGCGGATGCCTGAAGTCTTTAGAGATGGATATTTTGTGCCCATTAAGAAAGACTTTAGAATTATCATTAAGAAAGATTTATCTATTCATAAATCACCTTCAGTTCCAGCTGATGGGATTAAGACATGACCTTTAGGATATAATAGGATTCACCCACCACCACTGAAGTACTAAAAGACAAAAAGCTCACTACATTGCACAAACCCGGTAAAATACAAAAACCCAGAAACCTATAAAGATCCATCCACTCATTCTGCCATTTTGTCAGCTGTCCCAGAACTATATGCTGTAGTTGGTTCTGCTCATCAATAAACCTTCTTTCTTAAAGTAGCCTCCATTTTATTCCCAGCTTGGAACTGGACCTGATTTTTCTTTCAACAATACCGGTTTGGCAACTGGCATGTATTTATGACGGTTGCAGTGTCCTGGGGTCCAATGATCATCTTTTGCAACCTTCTGACAAGCAAAGTCAACGGGGAAGCCAGGTTCACTTAACAACTACCTGCTGGTAAGTGAATCAAGTGAATCAGTTGTGACAAAAAAGGTCATAAAATGTTTTGTTTCACTTACAACCAAAAGGGGGGGAAAAGTTGTGCTGTCCCCAATTGCCATTTTACCACTACATGGCAGCAGTGTTATTTCAGGAGGCTCTGGGTCCCACAAAAAACTGAGGATACTGGGCCAGAGGTGGGCCATTTACTGCAGATTATATAAATTAGAGGAGAATTAATTCTGAAAAATTGCTATGCCTAAATTGATTTTTACTTCCTATCCATTCCAAGATCAGATTCTGATCCAAACATTTACAAGATACAGCCCTTTGCCTGCTTTACTTCTAGAAAGTCTAGAAATTGTCAAGCTTCCCGAAGATGAATTTTAAGAGAATTGGTCCTCGGCCCCAAAAGATTCAACAAACATCTGCATCCTGTTTGTCTTGAAATATAGATCAATCTCATAAGAAAGAAAGAATTCCCATCTTTCTGGTAATTGATGCAACAGGAACTTTGTCAAAAACCACCCTTAGAGAAATAATCCTCTTTAAGATTAAATGTGAACCATAGAGATATAAATCAACCCACTGACATAATATGGGAGTCAAGAATAGAATGAGAAAGAAAAAGAAACAGAAGCTGTAAAATCCAGTGTGGGAATTGCAACTGGAAGGAAATCAGTGTTGGGAATCTGAACAAGTAGCAAAAGCTTGTTGACTTAACTCAAACATCTGCTGATAAAATGATGCTGGAAATTTAAATGTCAGCTAACGGTAGCAAAGTTTGGACCATACAGATGTCCTGTCATCTTGTAAAATCTGGGTAGATTACTGAAGAACAGAATAACAGAGTTGGAAGGGACCTTGGTCTTCTAGTCCAACCCGTCTGTTCAAGCAGGACAACCTATACCATTCTAGCCTCTTCTTGAAAATCTTCAGTGATGGAGCAACCACAACTTTTGAAGGCAAGCCATTTCACTGGTTTATTGTTCTCACTGTCAAGAAATTTCTCCTTAGTTTTAGGTTGGTTCTCTTCTTGATTATTAAACATCCATTGTTTCTTGTTTTGTCTTCTGGTGCTTTCGAAAATAGGTGGACCCCCTCTTTTTTGTGGCAACCCCTAACTCACTGCAATGCAATGTACTCCACATAGGATTGCCCTTAAAGAGCATCCAGAAATGTAACTGGTGCAGAATATGGCTAGGCAGGTAGTAAATGGTGATGGATACGTGGCACATATAGCATCACTACTACATGAGTTACAGTGGATAACAATGGTTTTTCCTGATGTAATTTATAGTGTGATTGTCACTTATCAAGTTCCTCATGGCTTGGAACCAGTTACCTGAGGGACTATCTTTTTCCAAGCATTTCTACCTGTCCCATTCAATTCAGCAGATCGGGGGTGCTGAAGATCCCATCAGCCAGAGTATTTTGGCTGGCATGGGCCTAGAAAATGGGTCCTTTCTGCTTTGTATTCTTCCCTTGGCAATTAGGATGGCCCCAACCCTACTGTTTTTTGTAAGGCTTTAAAACTTTGGCTGTGCACCCAGGCCTGAAGCTGAAATGTGTTAAAGGCTCTGTTTCTTGGTTTTACTGTTAGTTAACTATCTCAGCTACTGTATATATTTATTCTTTGGGTATTTTTATTGCTTTATTCGTTTTTTATTGTTTGAGAATTGTAAGCTGCCCAGAGTCACTTGGCTGAGATGGATGGCTATAGAAATCAAATCAAATCAATAAATTGGGATTCTTCAGTTTGATGGGTTCTGTCACTGCCATATATGTAAGGGCTACCATTTTCACTTAAACTGCATCCACAATGCCCTTGAGTGAATAAAATGACAATAAAAGCAATCTTGATGGGATCGTAAGCAAGGTGGTCTCAAAATTCTTTTTGTTCTCTATTTTATTGATATGTACAACTGCTTTTGAGCATTAATAAAGCACCATTCAAAAAGACTGAGAGAAATGGAACATCTGGAGCTGGAGGCTACATCCAACCATGTATGGATCTAATTGATTTGGAAAGTTTAAGGAAATTAAATTTCCCAATTAATGTTTTCTCTTACAGTCCAGCTCTTCTAAATAAACCAAGTTTTCCCCCAAACATCCAAGCTGGTCATAATTGCAACCACACTGGCAAGAGAGTTTTATGACGTGATGCCAGTGCCCAAAAGCTGTGGGGCTGCAGAAGGGATTTGTTAATCATCTAATTAGGGGTACTAATTAAGCCCATGTGCAAAAAGGAGAACAAGGATGAGTATGGAGGTCACTGAATTCCTACTGAAACAGAGAAAACATGGATAGTACTGCAGATCAGAGGTGGCATTCACCAGGTTCTGACCAGTTCTGGAGAACCAGTAGCAGAAATTTTGTGGAGTTCAGAAAAACAGCAAATATCACCTCTGACTGGAGATTTTACAGTATCCTTCTCCTGCCACACCCACCAAGCCACATCCACAGAACCAGTAGTAAAAAAATTGAATCCCACCACTGCTGCAGATGTTTTCCCTGACCTCCTTTTTAGTTGCTTCTAGTCCAAATTGTACTTTCCCCAAGGGCAACTTCCTTGAATTTTATTAAGCTGCTAGGCCTCATTTTTCAATTGGAACAGTTGTTCTACTCTACTTTTTTTTTACTTCATTGTTTGATTATGTCCCATCAAAATCAGGGTTGACTCTTAGTGACAGTCTAGGCTAATTCTGCTTTGGATAATTTTATACAATTCCCTTATGATTCTTGACGAATGTATCTTTTCTTTTTATGTACACTGAAAGCATATGCACCAAGACAAATTCCTTGTGTGTCTAATCACACCTGGCCAATAAAGAATTCATTCATTCATTCATTCATTCATTCATTCATTCATTCGTCTTAAATCTGGATTTAAGCACAATGTCCATAGTATGTGCTGGGAATGCACAAATTTAATATAATAATCTGGTTCACACAATATGATAAGACAAGGAATGGCTTCCCATTACCCCAGTCCCATTTAATCTTAAATTGGAGCGTTATGCAAACCCAGCTATTTAAAAATCATTATCAATACAGTTGTGTCTCTCTTACTTAATAGGGGTTGTAGCTATCCATCTACACCAGGACTGTCAAACTCCTGGGCCGTGGGCTGGATGCATCATGTGCTGGCCACATGCATGCCTGGTTTAGCGAAGTGGGGGGGGAAAGTCTCAATACATCACCTGATGCCACCATGACGATGTGAGTTTGACACTCCTGATCTACACCTTCCAGGCCTATAAATAATTTTTAAAAATCCCTCTTGCTACCAGTGCCTTCAAATATACTGTAATGTGTATCCGTTTTACCAAGGGTCCCCAACTTGTGGGCTTTGGCCCACTAGTGGGCCATGAGGGGATTGCAACCAGGCTGTGGAAATGGCTGGGATTTGCATGAGCAGTGGGCGAGTGCTTGCACATGCGCTCTATTTGCTACAATCTACCTGCTACAATCCAGAGAGATCAGAAAAAGCCTTTGACAATTTGGAAGGTTTGCAATCTTGAAAAAAAGCAAACTAACCAACAAACTGTTTTTTTCCCCTGCTTGAGCAGAAAGTTGGGCTAGAAAACTTCTAAGGTCCTTTCCAACTCTGTTATTCTGTTAACAACCCTGTGAGTTAAGCTGGGCTGAGAGAAAGGGGCTGGCTCAAATCATATAGGCGCTCCATAGATAAGGGCAGATATTCTCATGGCCACTCTCATCTAGTTGCATCCATAGTCTGTTATTGCACAGGGTCATCCCACAAGTTTTGCAACCCTGCAGCCTTCTTTTGTCAGCTTGCCCCCACTCCCCCACCTCATATCCTCCTCCGGGAATGCAGCTGGACCACAAACAACCCTTGTGGGAATGCAACACACTCTTTCAAACAACACTTCTTTTCTGATCAACAACACGTCTTACGACACCTTAAAATGAATGCAAGTTTGTGTAGAACACCAAAGGCCTTCAGCTGAGGTCATCTATAGAAGACAAAAGATTATCAACATATTTTTCAAAGGTTTCTCATGAACAGTGCTGAATATGCTTGGTGGATTTGCTTATAGAAGAAAAATCTGGCCATCCAAAGAAAGTTTGATGAATATTCCTCCCCTTTGTGTGTGTGTGGTTGCACAGGTATGATAGTGGAACCTCTTTCCTCACAGCTCCCTGCCCCTCCCTCAGAGATGGCTGTAGGCACCCCCAATTGTATTCTGGAAACAAGTGAAAGCTTTTTCTTCAGGATCCTCTAGGATGTGGTCAAAAAAGTCAAAATGGCAGCCGTGACAATGCAAAAAAGTGCTGCTTTTTATGTGCATGTGTATTTGTTGATATTCCACCTTTATTATTTTTATAAATAGCTCAAGGCAGAAAACATACACAATACTCCTTCTTCGTTCTATTTTCCCTATAACAACAACCTTGTAAGGTGGGTTGGTCTGAGAAAGACAGCCTTGCCCAGTCACCAGCTGACTTTCATTGGTTAGGGCGGGATTAGAACTCTCAGTCTCCTGGTGATTGGCCCAAAGTCACCCAGCCAATTTTCATGTCTAAAGCAGAAATAAAACTAATAATATCCTGGCTTCCAGCCTGGTGTTTTAACCACTAGGCAGAACTGTTTATTTGTACGCACATAAAAAGCAGACAGAGAGGTTCAACTGTATCATCCTGGCCGTGATCTTGATTTTTTCTTTTTATTGAGCACATCCTACAGGGACCTTGAATTTGTATTTCCTTTCAGTGCCAACTGACTGACAGAGGGCACTTTCCTTTTTCTTGAGGTTTTATCTTTATCCGTGGTTAATAATTGTTTCTGATATTTCTCTGTTTTCATTATTTATCAGTAGGTTGTTTTGTTTTTGTTCTGCTGTTTCATGCCACCCAGCATCCCTTAGTAAAAATAAATATTGAGGACCTCCAACTGAGATGCCTTTGAAAGGGGAAAGGGAGGCAAAATTGCAGAGGAGGAAATATCTTTTTCTTGATAAATACTAACCTTGACAGCTTAATAGAACCTCCATCTTCTAAAGAAGTCTATAGTAACTGTCCTGCTCTGTTTCTGGCTTGTTGTAGGCATTTGATCAATCACTATAGATGTTAGATGGTACCCTGTTTCCCTGAAAATACAACCTATCCTGAAAGTAAGTCCTAGCTTGATTTTTACACATGCGCCCAATATAAGCCCTACCCCCAAATAAGCCCTAATTAAGATCCCACCCAGAGTGGATGGGTAAAAATTAAGCGAGGATGGGGATGGGAAGGTGTAGTTGTCCTACTACTTACCTTTGGACAGTTGTAGCCAGGCCTCGCATACCCCAACACCTGCCTTGCCAGCCCATTTCATTCTGCAGCCAGCAAGGCTGGCAAGGCTTTTCCTGAAGGCCCCTCTAGCTGATAACAAAGCTCTGGATCGATCTGGAGCTCTTTTATCAGCTGCAGAGGCCTTCAAGAAAGCTTTTCTGGCCACAGAAGAAAAGGTTCCTGAAGGCCTCTGAAAGCAAAAAGGAGGTTGGGGGTGATGCGTGCAAGTGAGGTCAGTCAGTGGATGACATCCCCTGAAAGTAAGACCTGGTGCCTTTTTTGGTGGGGAAAAAATATTAGACAGGGTCTTATTTTTGGGGAAACATGGTAGCTTTACACCTGTGCCAGAAGAAAAGTCTTTATGTACTTAACCAAGAAAGGCAGGGAACAAATTTCTGCATTTCTAAAGAACAAAACCCAAGCATCCCCTCAATCACCCAATTCATGTTGCTTTCTTGGCACTATGAACATTGTGTGTCATAGTTTTCACCTAGAATATTTTTGTAATTTTCTCATCTGACCTTCAGCCCTGGGATCTCCTCTTGGTCTCCCATCTAAGAACGAACCCCATTTCATTCCTCTTAGCTTTTTCAAGGTTGGCAAGGTGCTGCCCCCTGATCAGGGGATTCTCCACTAAAACAGAGATCTGACAAGGTTTCAGTTGTTCAAAAATGTATATTTAAAATGGCACAAGGGGGGCGGAGATCTGTGATAGTTAGATACCTCATGTGGGAAAAAAAAATCTTAGAAGTTGCAAATGCAATTTTCAATTCTCATTTAAAATTGAGTACATTAAGACAATTGTCCCTGCAATTTCTTTAAGTAAGTAATAGACTTATGACCACAATTGAACCCAAAATGTCCATGGCTAAGCAAGACAGTTGTTAAATGAGTTTTTCCCCATTTTACAACTTCACTTGCCACAGGTGTTAGGTGAATCACTGCAGTTGTTAGGTGAATCTAATTTCCTCAGCTGCAACCGTTGTAAGTGGAGGAAAAAAATCATCAGTTGCTTTTTTCAGTTGCCCTTATACATTCAAACAGTCACCAAACAAATGGTTATAACCAGTGGTGGGATTCAAAAAAAATTTACTACCGGTTTTGTGGGTGTGGCTTGGTGGGGTGTGGCATGGTGGGCATGGTATGGCAGGTGCGGTGGGCATGGCGTGATGAGCATGGCAGGGGAAAGATACTGCAAAATCCCCATACCCTCCCCACCCCACTAACCTGCTTTCCAGCTCCATTCTCCTCTGCAGGGCAACAAAAGAAAACCCAGCCGATCAGCTGGGACTCGGGAGGCAGAGAATAGATGGGGGTGGGGCCAGTCAGAGGTGGGATTTGCCAGTTCTCCAAACTACTCAAAGTTTTCACTACCGGTTCTCCAGAACTGGTCAGAACCTGATGAATACCACCTCTGGTTGTATCCATGACTGCATCCATCTTGTTGCAAACTTTTTAATTTTGCTATTTCCAGAGAGGGATAATGATTTGTACATGTGGTCAGGCTGGATTTAGACAGATGCAAAGGGTAGAATTCTGTTGAAAGAATGGATTTGCAGCCAAGAAAACAGATTGTCCGATTCAACCAAGGCTGTTGTTTGGATTTTAAAATCCCTCTGTTCTTTAAATCTTGAAACAGTACATTGCCCTTTTAGCTTCAGAAATGCCACAGATGTTTCTCAAGTGGGAAAGGTTACAAATGCCAACGAATGGAAAGGATTCATCAAAAAAAGTACACAAACATACATATACCAACAAAATTATTTGCAGGCTGTGGGCTAGGAATATTGTACGGGAAAGAGGAATCACCAATGAGAAGCCAGAGGACAAATTAGCAGCAGATATGATGAAACTTTTATATTAATCATGGTTGGGCAATTAAATGGGCTAAATGAATTCACACCGTGCTTCTTTCTGTGGATTTAAAAGCCAAGATTGTAAACAGTTCTTTAAAAAAAAAACACCAGCTAGTCCAGCCCTAGCAAACATGGATCCCACCAAACTACATTTGCCATGAACCACAGCCATTTTAGTCAGGACGGTCTGGGAGATGTGCTGCTGTTTTACACCTCTGAAGAGCATCATCATATAAAGAAAAGTTGGATCTGAAAAGTACAATCAGTTATCCGTTGATGAAAAGACACTTTTGCAGCTGGCTGCACCTTGCACAGGTGGTCGTCTACTTATAACAGTTCGTTTAGTGATTATTTGAAGTTGCAACAGAATAACAGGCTTGGAAGGGGTCCTTGGAGGTCTTCTAGTCCAGCCCCTCCCCCATTCAAACAGGAGACCCTATACAGTTTCAGACAAATGGCTTTCTAAGCTCTTCTGAAAAACCTCCACTGATGGAACATCCACAACTTCTTTCTAGACATAAGCCATTCCACTGATTAATTGTTCTCACTGTCCAAGAAATTTCTCTTTAATTTGACCTCATTCTCTGGAACTGAGGGTCAGGCTGGCAAAAATAAAAGTTGTTGATACTTCCTGACTCATGCTTATGTCCTAGTTCCTGGGAAGTGAAAGTCAAAGAAGATCTGGTCTCCTCATTTAGTCTGGTGAGTTTCCTAAATACATATATATTACTGAGCCACAGTGTGACTCGGAATGCTGGATGGGTGACGTTAACTAGAAGGAATTTTCTTAGTTTATTGTGAATGTATACACTCTCTTCCGAATGGGTTCACTCCATAAGGCTTCAGAGGATGCTTTCAACTTCCACTCTGAAGTGTCTTTGACACATCTCTATGTTGCTTAAGAAATTCTAACTTCTCTGAGCGATGCCTTTACAGCTGTCTTTACAGATGATTTTAAGGAATGTGCATTTTAGTGTATTTAGTGTGTGTGTGTTGTGTGTGTGTGTGTGTATGTATCTCTCTATATATGTGTTTGGGTATGTGTGGGTTGTGTATGCTCTATACCTGTGCTATGTGATTGGGCTATGTGATTGGGCTTAGTTTTGGGGGAGGAAAATAAAGAGGGGGGGGGAATTGTGCCTCTACCTACCAGCATCCATCGATATTCATCTGGCTAGCGAGTTCAAGGTGGGGTAGGGGAGTAGAACTCCTTAGCATCAGAGCAGGTTAATAATAATATACCAAATACTAATGCTCTGGTGGTCATTTTGAAAAATCCTTTCTTAGTGAGCATCTAGAAGCCAAAAGGAACATATGTGCCAAATTTCAAGTTTGTAGAGTTTACGGTTCTGCAGACTTCATGATGATGCATGAATGGTATTTCGCTTTTGTATATATAGATTAATAATATTAATATAATATATATGTATGTATATGTATATTAATGAATTGTTATTTGAATTATTGTTGTTTGGAATTCCATAACTGATAGCCTGTAGTTTCTTTTCTATATTATTTCTGTTTTCCCTCTTTGTTTTGCTTTCTAAATTATAAAAATTTTTAGAAAAATATAAGGACCCTTCCTAGGAATTGTCAAACCAAACCATTATAACAGCAATCATAGTGATAAATAAGAACAGGCCTCGGGGCACTCATTTTAGCCAAATATCCCCAAAGGAGAAGACAGCGGCAATTCAAAATAAGGACAGGTTAACCTGTCTTCGGTCTGATCTAAATATAGTATATAAAATCATACATTGCAATGTCCTATCTGTCAATGAATACTTCAACTTCAACCATAACAACACAAGAGCACACAATAGATCCAAACTCAAGGTTAACTGCACCAAACTTGATTGCAGGAAATACGACTTCAGCAACAGAGTGGTCAATGTCTGGAATACTCTACCTGACTCTGTGGTTTCTTCCCCAAACCCCAAAAACTTTAACCTTAGACTGTCTACTATTGACCTCACCCCTTTCCTAAGAGGTCTGTACGGGGCGTGCATAAGCGCACCAACGTGCCTACCGTCCCTGTCCTATTGTTTCTTTTATTTTTCTTATATGTACCCATTTCATGTATTCATAACTATGTATATACTTATACCTATTATCTTGTAAGCGATTGACAAATCAAAATAAATAAATAAAAATAAAACCACAAACTCCCAGAAGCTGTTACGAAAGGGTGAAAGAGAAGGGCAATTATTCACCATATGACTGAAAAGGAATCACATTAACGTAATTATATTTGTAGTTCACTGCAAATTACATCAATTTTCATTTTCCACTTAAACCCCAATTCCTTTTTTCCCCCTCAAATGGTTGTCCCTGGCATGTCACTTAAAGTCCAATATTTGAAAAAATACTATAGTCCTTGACTTACGACTACACCTAACCCTCACTCTAACTCTAATCTTAACCCTAACCCTAACTATTTATTAAAAAGACATATATGAAAATAAAATAAAAAATGTAAAATAAAATACAAGGACTTTCTTACTGGGGAAAAAAAAACAAGAGAAAAAGACCAGTATTGACCTACTTGTTGCAACAAGGAAGGCTAGAAAGGAATTTTAATGGGAGTATTTTATATTTTGTTCGTTTGCCTTTTGGAATTTCATAGAATGCCTAGTAAATGTGTGAAATATTAAGCATTTCATATTTTAATGTTCCATTTCTGACTCTATAGATTTCCCAGACATTCTATAAAATGCCTAATTTCACACATTGATGGTAACATAAATAAACTAGAGGGAGACTCCATGTCGATATTGTATCTGTATCTATCTATCTATCTATCTATCTATCTATCTATCTATCTATCTATCTATCTATCTATCTATCTATCTATCTATCTATCTACCTACCTACCTATCTCTACCTACCTACCTACCTCTATCTATCTATCTATCTATCTATCTATCTATCTATCTATCTATCTATCTATCTATCTATCTATCTATCTATCTCTTCATCTACATATCATATATATCTTAGAGACTGAAGTTAATGTTTGAAAGAAGGCACAGAATTCTGCAAACTTTGCTATACAGTACTAGATATACATGGGTTTCCATAGGTCTTGATGGACAGCTCCTGGTGCTATTAATTCTTTATGTCCTCCTATTTGGTGGTGACAAAAAGCACAGAAAAAAAGCAACACAAACTACAAGAGGCTTACAAGCGGAAGGCAATCCATCTAGATCACGAATACCCTATAAAGGTTATATGAATGAGGCAAACTAATTGGCAAATGTTATGGAAGAAAGCACAATTCTTGCAAAATTTGTAAAAAATATCATCCACTGAGTCAGCCCTAGAATCTGGATTGAGATTTTTAAATGATATTGGTAACCTATTTTAGGAGCATATTTTTCCCCTGGCTTCATGTACCTTGAATTTAAGAGGATTTACAGCAATGACCACTTTTTAGGCTGGAAGGCAGGTTTTTTTCAAACTTGGCAACTTTAAAATAGGTGGACTTCAACTCCCAGATCTCCTGCTTGAGCATTGAGAGCACCTTGTAGACTAAGGTCGGGGGGGGGCTGCTGGGGGCTCACAGGGGTTTGGGAGATCCTGTAGCTAAGATTCTGCACAGTTGGGAGAACCCCCAAATCCCACTCCTGGCTGGCCCTGCCCACCCCTCCCCTCCCCTCCCAGGGGTCTCCATGCGGCCTGTTTTGGATGCAAGTAAATGCAGGGCATGGGCGGAGGCTTGAGGAGGGTGAAAAATACGCCTCCCAGAAGACCTGGAAGCCATTTCTGGCTTCCCGAGAGCCTCCGAAGCCCAGGGAGGCCATTTTTGCTCTCCTCAGGCTCGAGGAAAGCCTCCAGAGCCTGAGGAGAACAAAAATGTCCCCCCATCGTGGTGCAGGAGGCCGACTAGGCCACGCCCACCATGGGCACACCCCCCCTAGCAACCGGGCAGAGAACCCATTGCTAAAATTTTTGAAGTCCACCCCTGTTCAAGGTCCCTTCCAACCATATTATTTTATGTATATATTTTCACCTGTGGAATTCCAGGCTGGGTGCAGCAGTCATTTAGTGCTAATTCCTAAGGGAGCAAAAACACAACTGTCACTCAAATTTTCAAATCTTTGGACCGATGAATCTCTCTAAAGATTAATGATTTGATAACATTTTTCCTTCTTTTCAGTGGAAATTCAGGTGGCTGTAATTCAATGGTTCCTCAGAAGTGTGGTTTGGGGAAGGCACCAAGAACGACAAAAATGGGACAAGGAAGCTACATATGGTCTGGGGCTTTCCAGCTGCCCACCCTGACGTAAACGACCCTGAGAGTTCTGTAATTTTGTGATTATAATGATTCACATACAGTCCATTGGGTGACTTGGCACAGATGCTGTAAATCTTCCCATGAACTTAAAAATAGCCCACAAATATTAATGGAACAATATCCATCTAGGTCATGGCTGCCAGCTTCACAAGGGAATAGCTTGTGCATTTTTTTCCCTTCAGCTGCTAAATAGCTAGTTAAGAATGCCATGCCCCCCGAAAAAGGGCTAGCATCTCAAATCATTGCTTCTTCCATAATGGTTATAGGCCATTGAAAGACTCTGGGCCTTTTTCTCCTTCTCCCTAAATACAGCATAAAAAAGAACTGGCAAACTCTGTTTTCTGCCACATCTATAGTACATGATAATTCCTTCCTTTCATTTCCAATGTATCATTGAGGTAGTTTGGTCTCGTGGTTAAGGCACCAGGCTAGACACCAGAGACTGTGAGTTCTAGACCCATCTTAAGCATGAAAACCAACTGGATGATTTTGGGCCAATCACCAGGAGTTTGTGAGTTCTAGTCCCACCTTAGGTATGAAAGCTGGATGGATGACTTTAGGCCAATCACCAGAAGACTGTGGGTTCTTATCCTGCCTTAAGCATGAGAGTCAGCTGGGCAACCTTGGACCAGTCACTCTCTCTCGGCTCAATCCACCTCACAGGGTTGTTACTGTGGGGAAAATAGGAGGAAGAAGGAGTACAGTATTGGATATGTTCACCACCTTGAGTCCTTTGGTATCAGGGCACTGCCATCTAAGGGTGAGATAAGGTACATCCTTGTGATCCAACCTTGTCCCTTTGTATTTGCATACCCGAAAAGGATGGGGTTTGTGTTTTGATGCTGTGTTGTCTCTCTTGATACCCCATCCCAACCCAACCCAATCCAATGGGCACAGCTGTGCCAGTGTTAAATTAAGCAAACCCTGTAAATCTAGTAATTCAATAAATAAATAAATAAATATCCTGTTGTTATTCATGGATAACCTGCAGTTATGTCAAATCCATTAGGTTTTGTCATCCACAACTTTGGAAAGAAGTCAGAGGATTAAAATGCCTTTAAAAATGATCAAAGGAGCACGTCAAGAGAGGGATCGGGAAATTTCAACATGGAGAATTTCATAGCCAATGTAATATTCTGCTGCCTGAAGAATGGCGGGGAAAGCGGTTGGACTAGCAGTGGGTAAAAGCCCTCTTTCTACTGTACGGCCATTTTGTTTGCTTTGCAACCATCTGCTTTGCTCCAGCCATTCTCTCAAATCCAGTTTTCTGAGAAAAGAAACTCCACTGGGGGTAGTGGGTCAATCGTCAGTAACTGAGTTTACTTGGGATAAGTACATGTCCATCATCCAACAAAAATTAAAGATAAAATAAAATATAAAAATAATAAATTAAAAAGAAAAACAAACAAACTCAAAGGGCAGATCCAGAGCCTGTCTGGCTGCAAATTCTAAAACAAAGGGGCTGGCCCAACGTATCTCGAGAACAGCAGGTTGAGGGAGGAAATATTTAAGTGAGACACAGACACACATAGTAGTCATGGGCACACACACACAGAATAAAACATATTCCATAAAAGGTTGGTTCGGTAGAAAAATGCCGTACAGCCCATCAAGTTGGAGAAGTCACAGGCAGATCTTGGAATCCTTCTTATCAAAAATATGGCCTCCAGAGGCCTAAAGAGACTTCCAGCCATGTTCCAGATCACAGGCCAGGCCAAGGTTTATCAGTGAGTTTCAAGGCCTTCCCATCAGCACCAGTAGCCTCATTAGCCTAATCAGCTGCTCATGGCAAAAGAATTTCATCAGGATCCCTTCTGAGAAATGCCCCCTCTGAACACGTTGGCAGGCAGATGATTACGTAAATGAAGCCAGGATTGATTTATTGATCAAGCAAGGACGTTCAACTCTTTGGAGAACATCTGCTTTGCCTTTGCCCTTTCCCATCCAGTCCTGCATCCCATCCATCACAGGAGCAATTACATGGGAAGAGAGAACCCCCAGCCTCCAAAAAACACATCCTACCCACAGCCCTGAGAGAGACTTTCTGTTTGTTCTGAATGTAAAGAATTTGTGGTTTCTCTTTGCAAATAGACAGTCTAGGCTGGGAACAAAACCCAACGATGACCTTGCAACACAGCTAAGGGGAAAAAAAACTTAATATCTCTTCCCTTCCTCAACAATAATTTATCTCCTGTTGGAAAATTACAGTGGATAATTTCTAGTTGAATATACACATAGTACATATTCATATGCACTGCTCTACAGCCTTGATAAGGGACGCGGTGTCTCAGTGGCTGAGATGCTGAGCTTGTCGATCAAAAGGTCAGCAGTTCAACGGTTCGAATCCCTAGCGCCATATAACGGAGTGAGCTCCCTTTCCTTGTCCCAGCCTCTGCCAACCTAGCAGTTCAAAAGCATGTAAAAATACAAGTAGAAAAATAGGGACCACTTTGGTGGGAAGGTAACAGCGTTCCGTGCGCCTTCGGCATTTAGTCATGCTAGCCACATGACCACAGAAATGTCTTCAGATAGCGCTGGCTCTTCGGCTTTGTAACGGAGATAAGCACCGCCCCCTAGAGTCAGGAACGACCAGCACATATGTGCGAGGGGAACCTTTACCTTTACTGCCTTGATAAGAGCCACACTTGGAATATTGCATCCAGTTCTGGACACTACGACACAAAAAAGATGCTGAGACTCTGGAAAACAGTGCAGAAAAGAGCAACAAGGATAATTAGGGGGTGTGAGGCTGAAACATATGAAGAATGGTTGCAGGACTTGAGTAGTTATCATCTAATGCAAAGAAGGACTAGGTGTAACATAATAGCAGTCTTCCAATATTTCAGAGGCTGCCATAAAGAAGAATGGGACAACCCATTTTCCAAATACCTGGGGACAAAACAAGAAGCAATGGATGGAAACTAACCAAGGAGAGAAACAACCTAGAACTAAGGAGAAATGTTCTGACAGTGAGAACAATTAACCAATGGAACAGCGTCCCTTCAGAAGTGGTGGGTGCTCCATCATTGGAGATTTTAAGAAGAGATTTAGGGATATGAGACTAAAATACAGTGTATGAAGAATGGTTGCGGGTATGTCTAGTCTAGTGAAAAGAAGTACTAGGGGAAACCTGATAGCAGTGTTTCTTCTGTGTTGCCATAAAGAAGGGGAGCGGGGATCAAGCTATTTTTCAAAGCAACAGAAGGCAAGGCAAGAAATAATGGATGGAGACTAAACAAGGAGAGAATCAACCTAGAACTAAGGAGAAATTTCCTAGGTAAGAACAACCAATCAATGGTTCCATTGCCTTCAGAGGTTGTGGGTGCTTCATCACTGGAGGCTTTTAAGAAGAGACTGGACAGCCAGAACTTCCGGTTTGAAGGGCTTTGGCAATAGACAGGAATCCACGATCGTGCACGGTTTTTGCCTGGGCTGGCTTTGGGGCTAAGCCACCCCGTAGAGGTGGTGAAGAAGGGGGAGACTGCCAGCAGGGTCGAGGAGAGCCGCATCTCTCCTCCTCAGCTGGCCAAACTCCCTTTCCTGAAGGCGGTATAAAACTTACAAAAAAAAAAAAAGAAGAGACTGGACAGCCATTTGTCTGAAATGGTATAGGGTCTGTGGCTTGAGTAGGTGGTTGGACTAGAAGACCTCCGAGATTCCTTCCAACCCTGTTATTCTGTTATTGTAGTCCAGTCAGTTCATAGCACATACTCTGTTCAGTACACTTAGGGAAAACATAGCTTGAGGTTTATTTATTAGAAATCAACAAATGGTCTTGCAAAGTCAGGGCAAAACCAGGCAAAAGTCAAAAGTTGCCAGGGAAATGAATAGCAAAATCAAGCAAGAAATAATTAAAAACAGGACTTAAAATGAACAAAATCATAGAAACATTTCTAGCTTTGAGCAACATAACTGGGGAGTGGATGAGACGCAGCACTTTTTTTTCCCAAATAAAACTGGAAGATCCCTTCCAACTTCCTCCTGTTGCTTGTCCTCTAGCAGCTCATAAATGGGGACAGATGGCTGGAGAATTGTAAATGTCTGGGATTTAAGAGGAATTGACAGAAAAGTCCCCCAAACAACAGCCTTGAGGGCATGACTCATGGAACCAACTAATGTGCACAATAGCCATGCATATTGCTTCTGAGAAGCCAGCAAGTAAGTTCAATTGCCTTCTTGCTCTGCTGGCTTCCTTACTTCAAGAAATGATACTCCTAGGTAGACTGCCTTTGAACCTAGAGGTTTGTCTAAGCCACGGGTGTCCAACTCAAGGCCTGCAGGCCACATCTGGCCCATGGGATGCTTAGATCTGGCCCACGGAACTGCCCTGGAAACAGTGAAGGATCAGCCCATGGTGCCTTTGCTCTGTTTTCACTGGTAGATGGCTGCAAGAGATCCCCCTCAGGCATATCTGGACCACCACAGATGCCCCCAACACAAGTGACATTGAGCTGGCCATGCCCACCCTGGCCACACTCACTCCAGCACCCCACCCCACCCCGAGGTCAAACACAACCCTGATGTGGCCCTCAATATGCAATCAAGGTTGAAATCCCTGGTCTAAGCTATCACAACCATTGCCATTGGTGCAAGGGGTCCTATGCTATTCTATACATTTACTCAATATTCTCTCAGAGAATACTTCTTCTTGGGACTACAAATCTTACCAGGATTGGACATATTTTTGGTGGCTGGGGCTCTTAACATTGGGAGAAAGTCAAGGACCAGAACATATGAAATATGTATGTTCTTCTTTGCTTTTTTGGGGGGGTGGGGGGTGGGGAGCATTTTTTTAAAACTTTCCTGATGATGCAGTAGCAAAAAATGTGTCTTTGAGTCAGTTTTGACTCCTGTTGGCTGATTTCACACTGTTAATTCCAGCAGTGGTGGTTCACAGGGTGTCAGGAAGAAACTTGGCGCTAGGGGTCCCTACTTCTTCACCCCTGCTGTCCGTCAATTCATGTACTACATCAAACCTTTCCTCATCTCCCTGGGTTCGGGGAACAGAATTATTTGCTTCTTCATTACAGTACCTTTTTTGTTTTTCCCTGCCCCTTGATCCTCTAATGCACAATAAATCAAAGAATATGTTTGACTAATACAAGCCATTCCAACAGGGTTGTTGTTTATTAGCATAATGTGGGTAATGACTGCAGTGGTTCATTAGAAAGGAATGTTAAGAGGCTGAAAAAGATACTGCCTGAGCCAAAGAAAGGATAATGGATCTTGGAGAGACACCATTTGAAGAAGAAATTGCAGGGGGGAGGGTTATTCTTGCCAGCCCATAATAATCAAAGACACAGAAGACTTGGATGGTCCTCCTCATTTATCCTGGCTCTACTTTGTATTACCCTTTCTTCAACCTTCTCTGACAACTCCCCACCACCACCAAAGACTTACAGTCACATCTGAGACCTGTGCAGTATAAAGGTGGTTTGTCTCTCAGGCAATGAAGGAGAAATTTCCTGTCAGTGAGAACAATCAGAGGAACTACTTGCCTCCAGAGGTTGTGAATGCTCCAACAATTGAGGTTTTTAAATGGCTGGACCGCCATTTGTCTCAAATGGTATACAGTTTCCTGCCTGAGCGGAGGCTTTGGACTAGAACAAGGGTCTCCAACCTTGGCCATTTTAAGACTTGTGGACTTCAACTCCCAGAATTCCTTTTGACTTTAGGGCTTTCAACCACTGGAGGAAGTTTCTGTGCGCATTCATAGATGGTTTGGTGTGCTTCACCAAACAGTTTACAAAGCACCAGTGGAACGCAGCTTCTCTCAAAGGCTTTACGCAGATAATATACAGGTGGTCCTCAAATTATGACTGCAATTGGGACCACAATTTCCATTTCTAAGCAAGGTAGTTTTCAAGTGAGACACGTCCGATTTTACAACCTTTTTAAATCATGGTTATTAAGTAAACCACTGCAGTTGTTAAGTGAATCATGGTTGTTAAGCAAATCCGGGTTTGCAAATTGACATTGCTTGTCAAAAGACAGTTGAGAAAGTCCCAAATGTGGCTCTATTTTCACTGGCAGAAGGTTGCAGGAGGCTGTCCCAGCCGAGGTTGGGAGCTCATTTTCACTGGCAGAGCGCTCAGGCCACCACAGGCGCTGCCGACACGTATAATGTCATGCCCACCCTGGCCACGACCACCCCAGCCCTCCTGAGGTCAAATGTCAAATATTTCTCTGGTCTTTTAGAGTTGCCAGCAGAAAGGGAGTGGTGGAGGTAGTGCATTCCTGAAATATTTTCTTTAAAAAAATTTTTTTTATTATTTTTTAGACAAACATACACAAAGACAACATAAAAACATCAAGCCATCTTCCACTTATGTACATACAGTGTGTCGGTTGGTTTACAGATTGTTTTGTGCATCCACTTCATAGTCATCATTTACAATTACTTGTATATGTTCTCATATTATCTATCAAATATTCCTAAATACATTGATATCATTGTTAATCAATCATTTGACTATACTATTATTTGTTCATGTTATGCAAGATAATCCATATTTTAACTGATTTATTTTATGACAATTCTATCCCATAATTATATTATGATTATGATAAAGATAATACATCTTTATATATTCTTTATATTCTAAAGTTCTAGATATTTCATTACCATATTTTATTGTCCTTAAATATTTTCATAGATAATTTCTAGGCAATTGAAGCTTCTGGCCCGCAAGATTATTACTGAAAAGCATGATTGATGACTCCTGGCTATGGATGTGTCCCATTGTAGAATATGAATTATGATACATCCAGGGGGTGGGGGTCAAGGGTGAAATGAATGATGTGTCTCAGAGTCGGTTGCACCCAGGGAGCGCTGGCATGTTCATTCCTAATAAATCTTCTTTAAGCTGTCTGAAAGAACTGGCTAGAGACTCATAATTTAAATGGAGGTGAGTACCAGACCCCTGACAGCAAATACAACTCTGATGTGGCCCTCATTGAAATTGAGTTTAATACCCCTGCTATAGGCTACCTTCCAGATCTTTATGTACGTTTATTTCAGTTTCCTGTGACCTGATTATCCAAGGCATGTTGTAAAATGGATGACTTTTTACCTCTTAATCTAATCCAGCACTCTGGTCAATCAGCACTGCAACTTCTTCTCAACTTTTCAGATTGTGCAAGCTTTCAAAAATCTGGAAGTCATGAAGTCAAAAGAGCAGGAGTTTCATTTCTAGAGGAAGAAGCTTTTGGGCTCAAGGATTTCCAGGTCTTATCTCCTCCCGCTTTGGGAAATGATATAATTTCAATCTCTTAAGTTCACAGAAAGGGCTTGTGACGTAGTCAGCAACCCTCAACAAGGATGGAAGGGGGAGTGCTTGAATATGAGTGTGAGGCAAAGCAAAGTACGCTGAGTTACCCAAACAGTTCTCTGAAAAATAAACCATCTTTCATATCATCAACTAAACTCTGCATTGCAACATGGAGACTCTCCGTCAAGACTTGTGTGCGATCAGGTCTGCAGAAAAAGGCAGAGTCAGTCCTTTTACAAGGCTCAGCAAGTGGATCACATCACACAGCCTATTTGAGCTGTCACAAGGAATAAATTCTCCTATCTTGTGTTCTTATTGCCAGAGAGAAGGTGAGATTTCTGTGCAATTTTCTGCAATGTGCATCAAGTAATCAATCAACACTAGTTTTTTTCCAGCACTCTGCACTAGGGCTGTTTGCACTTGGGAAATGGTTCAGAAGGAAAGAGGAGCACAAGATCTCTTTTCAATTCATTGATAACTTTGCAATTCATTGATTTATTTCAAATTTCTGCACAACCCTGAAAAAAATGGGACTGTTCAAAGAGTCGTCAAAACTTTAAAGATGAGTGTCTCAAGAGAATACAAATGTCTTACATCATGGGCGTCAAACTTAAGACCCAGGGGCCACATCCGGTCCACGGGGTGCTTAGATCTGGCCCACAGGACTACCTTGGAAACAGCGAAGGACTGGCCCAAGGTGCCTCTGCCTGTGAAAACGGAGCTTCGTTTTTGCTGGCAGAGGGCTGCAGGAGGCCGTTGTGGCCGAAAATGGAGCTCAGGGGGTACATCACAGCTCACCCGAGCTCCATTTTTACTGGCAGAGTGGTTGGGCCACTGCAGGTGCCCCTGACACAAGTGACGTCAAGCTGGCCACACCCACCCTGGCTCCAGTGGTGGGATTCAAATTTTTTTACTACTGGTTCTGTGGGTGTGGCTTGGTGTGCATGGCAGGGGAAGGATACTGTAAAATTTACATTCCCACCCCACTCCTGGGGGAAAGATACTCCAAAATCCCCATTCCCTCCCCACCCCACTAACCTGCTTTCCAGCTCCATTCTCCTATCTGAGCAAATGATTCAATACCTAGAATCAACCAATGAGTTTCCATATCTCTGCAAATCATGCAGACCCAAACTGGATCTGTTTGAAAGAGTTGATACCATATAAACACGAATAACATCCCTTGACACCATAGTAGGATCCCTGGACACCTTAAAAGAAAGATTATCCAACCTTGAAAAAAAAGACACAATGCAAAAACCTGAACATCCAATAGCTACAAACCACATCTCTACCCAACAACCACAACCCAATCCACAACCCAATCCACAAAAAAACATAAGCCAGACAAATAATGATATCCCAATCCTCATCAGAGAAGCTGTTGAGCATGAACGGAAACGTCCAAATGCCATCTTATTTGGTCTAGAGGACATCAATGACAATGATGACATCACAACTGTCCGAAACATCATCAGTGATTATCAAGCATCAACCATCTCCCCTGGTGAAATACTTGACATTTCATGCATTGGCCGAGAACTCAAAAACAGAGACGGCTCTGTGGCCCCACGCTTCTGCAGGGTCATTTGCAAAAATGAATCAAGCAAACGTAAATTCATCTATACTATAAATTCACTTGCCAAAACCAACACCAACCATAAGAACCTCCACTCTCGCCCTGACCTAACCATACAGCAATGTGCCCGCTCCTGTGTACTCCGCACTGAACACAAAAAATGCCTAGACAATGGAGAGAAGGACCTGTACATTGACTACCATGCTGACTGTATCAAAAGTATGTCACACAACCCACAACTCAGCTTTAACCTTCAACCACAACCCTACCTCAACCAATCCACCATCACCCAAGACTAGGCACGCATGCCCCTAACTACCTCAATTCCAACTACTGCTGGCCTTAAATGCAAGCTACTCAGTGCAAGAAGCCTTGTGAATAAAATACCTGAATTTGTTCTCTTACTAAATATGGCTAAACTCGACATCATATTTGTCTGTGAAACATGGCTCAACGCATCTCTCCCTGACTTCATTACCACAGTAAGAGACTATAATGTTTACTGATCAGATTATGAAATTCATAGAAGAGGTGGTGTTGCTATCTTCTATAAAAAGTCCTTACATCTAAAAAACATCCAAGTTACCCAGGAGCTGTGAACTATCCTTAAATATCACATTTCAATTCTTACTGTGTTACAGAGCACCTGATTATGTCATTGAACATGTAAACAAGCTAAATTCACTACTAACATGGGCAACATCCTGCCCACACGCTTGTATCTTTCTTGGTGACTTCAGTCTACCTCATATTGACTGGACCCTAAACGAATGTACAACTGAACCCATACATGCAACCTTCTACAATGCTGTTACAAATCTGGGACCGGAACAACTAGTAATCAACAACACTAGACTAAACAACTGCCTTGATCTCATCTTCTGCAATAGTTTGAATTTAATTTACGGAATACAAACTAAAGAACCCTTTTCCAGCAGTGACCACAATATGATTGACTTTTGTCTCAACATACGCCCACACAAAAATCATCACAATGACATAATCCCCAATTATAACTTCAAAAAAGGCAACTATGATCTTATAGACAATGATCTCTCATCCCTTGATTGGCAATCTCTATTCACTGGATGCAATACTGTTGAAGACCATTACAACATATTTTTACTTGAAGTCAAAAGAGTCATCAAACTATATGTACCAACAACAACTCCCAAAACAAAAAAAACAAATTACCCATAACAATAAGGAAACTTCAATCCAAAAAGAGAATGCTCTGGTGGAAAAACAAATCTGGTCACATTGCTAATTTCAAAAGCCGATACAAAAATTTATGCCACCAGATAAAGACTGAATGCACCAATTATCACATTAAACAAGTGGAAAACCTTCTATGCACCAATTTCACCCGCGCTTTTTACAATTTTGTAAACAACAAATTAAAAGACTCAAGGTCCATCCCACCCCTGATAGGACCTAATGGTAAAGACTGCAACAACGACACCATTAAAGCCAATCTCTTTAACACATTCTTCGGCTCAGTATTTGTAAACAGCAATGGATCATGCCCAGTATTTCCTAGCCAAACCACAGACAACTACAATGATCTAATACATATCAATTTTACAGAAGACAATGTTGAAAAAGCACTATGCAATCTAAAACCATCTCTATCTATTGGACTGGATGGAATATGTGCCTACTTCTTAAAAAAGCTATCCACTGCCATAGCCGAACCTCTAAGCATAATCTTGGAAAAATCTTTCAGGACCAGCTCCTTGCCTAACCTATGGTCACAAGCCACGGTCATCCCCATCTTCAAAAAGGGAGACCCCAACCTAGTTGAAAATTACAGACCAATCTCCTTATGCTGCATCACCTGTAAAGTCATGGAATCAATTATTAACCAATCCATTATCCTCCACTTAGAGACAAACAACCTATTCTCCAATAAACAATTTGGTTTCAGGAAAAAACTATCCTATAATCTGCAACTCTTACATTACAAAAACATATGGACTACACAACTCAATCAGGGCAAAACAATAGACACAATCTACATAGACTTCTGTAAAGCCTTTGATTCAGTGGCACATGACAAACTACTCATAAAACTGAAATCTTATGGTATCTCTGGACAACTGCACAACTGGATAGAAGCATTCCTGTCAAACAGACAACAAATGGTCAAAATTGGGAGTGTCCTATCAAATTCTGTACCTGTCAATAGTGGTGTCCCCCAAGGCAATGTTCTAGGACCAACTCTCTTCATACTCTACATAAATGACCTCTGTGATCATATTAAGAGCAACTGTGTTCTTTTCGCTGATGATGTAAAGCTGTTTAATACCACAGACAATACTGCTACCCTTCAAAAAGATCTTGACTGTGTATCAGAATGGTCAAACAAATGGCAACTTCAAATCTCAACAAATAAATCCTCTGTCTTACATATTGGCAAAAAAAATCAGAAAATAAAATACAAGCTGAATAGTCAAGATCTTGTTGATGATCCAAGCTCTGTAAAGGACCTTGGAGTACTCATCTCAAATGACCTAAGTGCAAGAGCCCACTGTAACTACATAGCCAAAAAAGGCATTAAGAGTTGTTAACCTAATCCTATGTAGCTTTTTCTCTGGTAATATCACACTACTAATTAGAGCATACAAAACATTTGCTAGACCAAGACTCAAATACAGCTCATCAATCTGGAACCCACATTACATATCTGATATTAGCACAGTTGAGAAAGTCCAGAAATATTTCACAAGAAGAGTTCTCCACTCCTCTACTCGTTGTAGAATACCTTATGCCACCAGACTTGAAATTCTAGACCTAGAAAACCTTGAATTACACAGTCTTCAGTCTGATCTAAGTATGGTATATAAAATCATACATTGCAATGACTTACCTGTTAATGAATACTTCAGCTTCAACCATAACAACACAAGAGCACACAATACATACAAACTCAAGGTTAACCACACCAAACTTGATTGCAGGAAATACGACTTCAGCAACAGAGTGGTCAATGTCTGGAATACTCTACTTGACTCTGTGGTTTCTTCCCCAAACCCCAAAAACTTTAACCTTAGGCTATCTACTATTGACCTCACCCCTTTCCTAAGAGGTCTGTAGGAGGCATGCATAAGCGCACCAACGTGCCTACCGTCCCTGTCCTATTGTTTCTTTTATTTTTCTTATATGTACCCATTTTATGTATTCAACTATGTATATACCTATACCTGTTATCTTGTAAGCGATTGACAAATCAAATAAATCAAATCAAATCAATCAGCTGGGACTCGGGAGGCAGGAAATAGATGGGGCGGGGCCAGTCAGAGGTGGTATTTACCAGTTCTCCAAACTACTCAAAATTTCTGCTACCGGTTTTCCAGAACTGGTCAGAACCTGCTGAATACCACCTCTGATTTGGAGCATTCTGGTGATTGGTAATTCCCATTAGCAGGTCACTTATGGAACAAGGTTACCACAAAGATTGACAAATTTGCTCTGCTTCAATGAATGGTAGGTAGATGCTGCATTTATGTGAGGTTCAAAGCAAACTGTTTGAATCTTTTCTAAGCAAGGTGCAAAAACCTGCCAGATGATGATCACTGATACCCCTGGGCTTCATTTGCAATGCCATACCTGCCATCTTGCAGATTTTCACACAGAAACACACACAAATACATTCACACATGTACACTTACATATACCACATATACCACAGATCAGTGTTTCTCAATGTTAGTAACTTTAAGATATGTGGACTTCAACTCCTAGAATTCTCCAGTCAGGATTCGTAAATTAAGCAGCGGGTTGGACTTGATGACCTCAATGGCTCCTTTCAGCTCTGCATCCATTTTAGAAAGGGCCATAAAAAGTGGCAATAACACTCTTTCCCCCATTGTATTAGGCACAATATTCCTAAAAGAGGAGCTGGCTACCGTAGTTATCAACCACATTTACTAACTAAATGGAATAATATTCATCTGATTAGGGGGACAGCTAGACTAATAATTGCTAATTATATTTTGTCTTTCCAAGATTGGGCTTTCATTTTCTGCATCAGCTGTCTCCAAATAGGGTTTCTGAATGTACCTAGCCACAATTTTCTTGCAAAAATTCTAGGGAGCAGTAGTCTCAGCTTTATAGGAAATCCTCAATATATGACCATTTGTTTAGTGATTGTTCAAAGTTACAACAGCACCGAAAAAGGTGGCTTATGACGGGTCCTCACATTTGCAACTGTGGCAGCTTCCCTGTGGCCCCTTTACTATAACTCAGGCACTTGGCAATCGTAGTGCAGCTTGTAAAAGTTACAGCATCCCATGATCACATATCTCACTTAACAAACAACTTCACTGTTTAACAAATTTTCTGGACCCAATTGTGATTGCAAGTCAAGAATTACCCATACCCAGAGCAAAAAGTATTTAAA